>NC_136425.1:144150000-144690000 GCF_052625555.1 Lactuca saligna
AAATCAAGTCATTAAAGGAGTCACAAGGCAGTTGGGGGTTGCTTTTGCACCCATGAAGGGTCCCATGCATCTTAAGAGCTTGTTTTATGTCTTTTTGAGCTCAAAGTCCCATGCAAGCACGTAAAGTTTGTAACTTTACGTGCTATATCGATTGTAGAAGCTTGGATCTATCTTTTGATCAGAGGTTGTACATCAAAAATCGAAGATTTAGAGTGTGGACGTGACCGACTCGGTGAGTCCGTTCCTGGACTCGACGAGTCCAAGGCTTTGAGTCCCAAATCTGTTAAGGGTCAAAGAACTCGGTTGCGTGTTAGAAGGGTTGTAGCCGGATAGAAAGAGTGGCCCAACGCATTGGACGTAATTTTAGACCTGGAGTTCATGGGACTCGACGAGTGCTAGAATGGACTCAGCGAGTCCAGGGCAATCTCCTTAAGATTGGAGATGAACTCGACGAGTTGTTCATCAACTCGGCGAGTCGAGGACAAGACTTGTTCATCAGATGAAGGTGGAATCGACGAGTGTTCATACAACTCGGCGAGCCGGATGAGGTTCATACGATGTTCAGATGAGAGAGGGACTCGTCGAGTCGATGCCAAACTCGACGAGTCTACTCATGGATAAGGACGAGTAAAGGGTTAGGGACTCGACGAGTTGAGGGCCCAACTCGGTGAGTCGGGTCAACTTGAAGTTGAATTTGACTGGACTTGGACTAACCCTGTTTAGGGTTGCACGTGTTGTGTGTTGACCTGAAGGTTGTCGTGTATGGATCGAGGAGACGAAGGGAGTCGACTTGTGCGCCGAGGATAATTCAAATACCGCACAACATTGAGGCGAGTTTCCTTCCAGTAGGAGTGGGTCTAAGGCCACAATGCCGACCCACCAAAGAGGAGTATTTAGAAGATGATTGTCTTTGTGATAATTATCTTGGTCTGGTTATGTGCTTTGGTCATGAGATTTATCTGTATGATATGTTATGTGTATAGTAGGGATTAGTTTCCTTGACAGTGGTCCTTAGGACCAAAGGGTAAGTCAGTACCCGGATATGCCTGACTGTATGCTTATATCTATTGCTGTATGCTAGTAGTAAGGGGTGAAATAGTCCCCAGTTACCAGTTGAAAGATACCGATGATGGTTACCAGTTGAAAGATACTGATGATAGTTACTGGTTGAAAGATACCGATGAAGGATACCGGTTGAAAGATACCGATGAAGGTTACCGGCTGAAAGATACTGATGATTTTGTATGGTATGTGGTATGATGGGGGAACTCACTAAGCTTTGTTCATACAGTTTTGGTTTTGGTTTAAGGTACCTCTTCATCAAAGGGGAAAGATCCGGCGGTGTAGCAGCGCATCACACACACATGGTTTTCCGCTTTGAGTTTCTGGGATTGTACTATGATTTTCATTACTTTTGATGTCATAGTTTGGGACACAACATTATGATTTTGAAACGCGTTGTTATTTGACCATATTTTGGTAAAATGTTTATTAAATTATTAATTCAAAAATGGAATTTTTGGGATGTTACAGAATTCCATAAAGTTGGCAACTTTATGGATCCTTATGGTCATCTTAGTGTCATATGTTCCTAATCTGAGGATTTTTGGAGTCTTGGTCCCATACTCAAGCTATGAGTTTCTAATTGCCATGATTTTGACCTAAAATAGAAAGGACATGCACGTCTATAAAGCTATGATTTTTATGGTCCATGTGATCAGTTCGTAATTGGAGCAGTGATCATTTTAGCTATCTTATGGACTTTGAGGTAAGTTTTCCTCACTGTACTCGTGGATCGAAAACACCAATACCGACCCACTTGGTTGTATTATGTATCATGGTATATAGGATGTTGCTATGTTGTAGTGATCTGTTAGACTGGTAGATTTGTATGATTACCTGTACTTGCTGGTTATTGATTACTGTTTCTATGCATCAACATGGTATGGTTGGGTTGAGGCGGTACTGCTTTGTGTGGTAGGCCAACAAACCTAGAAGCGGTCCAACTTCAAGTTGTAGGCTCGAGAGCGGTCCAACTACTGTAGGCCTTGCGAGGTGATCCGGTAGACTTTAGGCTTGGTAGAGCGGTCCATACATACTGTAGGCCTTGCGAGGGGTCCAGGAAAACTGAAGGCTTATAGATATGCATGCTAGTATGTGTAGTGTTGTATGGGATATTTTGGGGGGAACTCACTAAACTTTGGCTTATAGCTTGATTTCATGGTTTCAAGTACATCATATGATCAGGGTAATGCGAAGGCATGATTGTACACATCATCCTTGGATATTATATTGGAATATGTTTTTGAATACTCTTATTTGACGACTATGTTTTTGGAAACAATGTTTTGTATGACTTATGGATTATAAAATTAGTTTTAAAAATGATTTTTTACGATGATTTTTTGGGACATTACAACAAGTAAAAGAGCTTGTAGTTTAACCCTAATATATTCTTTATTGTGAAATTTTAATCCATTCGGTCCAATAATAATATCATGCCAAAGTACACGTTTTAGAGGGTGTTACTATTTTAATTATCACTATAGAATTACCTGTTTCATCAAAGCTATGAATAGTCATTGTTAGGGTTAGTATACAAGTTATGCGGTTCATAATTAAAAATGAGTAGATATTTGATGTATTTTAGTATTTTAGCATATCGTCTAATGGACGAACCCTCTCCTTCCATCCTTACAAAGCAAAGACCATAGTAGATGGTTAGGAACCCATTAATCAAAGCTATGAATAGTCGGGGAATTTCACAATTGCTATAGATAATTTGTTTATTTGCAATAACTATTTACTTGTTTATTTGAATATGTGTGTAACATCCACTTTCCAGGTATTCATTTATGAGATTTTAACTATTTATTTATTTATTTTGGCTTGGCCACGGCCTGACACTCGATAGTTGAGAAACGCGCATCAGAGGTTGGCTACGACGCGGCGTTATAACTTCAACGACATGTGATGTGTGCAATAGTACCTACCAGTTTTAAATTTCTAACCTAACCTAACTTAACTACTAATGCACTTATAGGCAATGTACCTAGTCATTTTATAATATGGAAAAGTAAGTGAGGAGCGAACACATGGAACAATATTCAACTAATAAAGATAACTAATAAAAATTAATCTGAAAGCAATAACTAAAAGTGGGGTTTTATTATGATTTTTCAAGTTCGGATTAACTTAACTACTTAATTAACTCAAAACTAAGCAAACAATTAACTAATGATGATTGTAATCAAGATTATGAAGACACTTTCGTTTAGCTTTGAATCCCCCTTTTTCCTATGATATGGATTTATTTTGATAACCAATATAAATATTATTAAGAATCATGATCTGATCTCCAAATGTTTTCACTAATTCATGAACTACTATGGAATGATCATACGTAAGTAAACACATAATTGATTATTGGAGATTTTTCGACTATGTAAGATAATTATCTATGTTCAAAACAAATTACTAAACACAATTATGATCAAATAATGTTCTCTAACATAGCTTTAGCAATTTAATGATCATAAACTACTAGGTAAACAAGTTCATGCAGTTAAAATGGTCATTCAACTACACTTAACTTGAATCTAAGCAACAAAGATTAAAACTTTAGCCTGCTAGGTATTGATAATCAAACACAAGCTAAACCAACTTCATAAAATCCATGAAAGCTAGAAACTAACACATAGTATTAGGGTTCATCTACATTAAACGAAAGCCTAATGATTTGGCTACTCATTGCAGAAAGTAAACACATAAAAGCATTAGAATTTAAACTATACATGATGAATCTAATGCAAATCGAATGGTTTGTGTGAATTCTTTCAACAATCTTCAAAACTCTTAAACTTCAATTTTTTTTTCTTCCTAAAGGGTATTTTTTGTAGCTTTCTGTCCCAAAATTCGACTAAGATCTCCAGAATATGTCTCCAATCCTACCTAAGTCGATCTATCAAAAGATATATATAGTTTCCATAAAAACACTCCTTACGTCATGACCAATAGAGTGTCATGACGTGAGATTAGTAGATATTCGTATGCAATAAGGAAACTTGTACTCCGCATAGAAATCTTCTGGGACGCTTTCTCATGACATGAATTATAGTGGCTTATGTCGTGAGCTTCTATTTCATGCATATAATCAAGATATTTCCATGTGCCACGTCGTGGTATTCATAAATCCATGTCGTGGGAAGTATATTTTGCATGTTTTTCTCCTTTAAGCTGCATTAAGATCCCAGCTTCAGCTCCAGTTCTCCCAAGTTCCAGATTTTGTCGTTTTCAATCCTTTTTCTTAAGATTGTCTTTTTTGATTAAAAAATGTAATTTAACTTACTAAGTACCAAATATCTTTGCATTTAACAAAATTATAGCTTAAATGTATTAAAATAATGTCTCAATATTGTTGGATTAGGTGTCTAAGCCCATAACTATGATTGGTATGTACTTGACCCGAGAGTAGCATGGTCCATTTCGGGTTGCCTTCACCAGAACAATTTGACAGGATGTATATTTGAGAAAGAGGTTATTTGTGATTTATTAATATATTATAAGTATAATATATTAATTGGGAAATCATATTATTTAATTAATATTAGTCAAGAATTAATTTAGTGATCAAAAGAGATTAATTAAATTAAGGGGACTCATTACGTAAATCAGTAATACATATAGTTTGGGTCAATGATCCATGATTGATTAGTGATGGACTAAGTTTATGTGAGAGTCCATGAAGTGTTAGTCCATAAGGCTTATCATATGGATTATTGGATTAAAGGCCCAAGGAATGAATTAGGGTTTACAAGTTGAAACCCTAGGAATTCAACATCATAAAAGTAACCCCGTAGCTCCAAATTCATCACCCCAAAGGTTCTAATAAAATCCTAGTCGATTTTGGTGGTCCTAGCCTCTCTCTCAAAGTTCTCCATTTGTTCGTGGTGTTTGTGACTTGTTTGAGGCATCACACTTGAGGTGCTAAGCTCTTGAAAGGCCAACAACTACAAGCTACAAATAAGAGGTATTTTCTAACTAGTTCTATGATTCATGTACCAAATTTGTATGCTAGATAGGTTTCATGCTTTGGATAATTTTTTGTTGCATGTATAACTATAGAAAACTTATATCCAAAGCATTAGGGTTGTATGTGCACCATAGGAGTGTTATATTACTTAAAACCCAACGGTGGTATCAGATCCATGGGTAGTTTTCTGTTATATTGATGCATTGTTTAATTGTTCAAAGTGGAAAAACCTGAAAAAATTGTTGTCTGACTGTTGGACTCGACAAGTCCCATGAGTGGACTCGACGAGTTGGCTCACATGATCATGAACTCGATGAGTCCATAGCCTGGCTCGACGAATTGGATCATTAGATGGCATATTTTTTGAGCTTTTGGCATGTTTTGGATTAGGATCATTACCAAAAAATGTTTTGGCTCATAAAATTCGATTTTACTGCTATGGTAATGAGTGTCCCCATCCAATAACATGATGATTGTCAAATTCTAAGATAATTACTTGATTTTGTGAAAAACTAATTATTTGTAGAATTTGAAATTATATTGACATATGAATTGAATTAGTTCAAATTAGTAATAGATAAAATTATACGATTATTTTATTAGTTTAAATTTGAACTAAATGGCTTTGAAGAGTTTTATAACTTGCCCTCAAGTTATGGAACTTAGAAAGTCTCTTTGATGACTAAACATATTTATAAAAACTTGCAATCAAGTTTTGGAACTCAAAAGTTTTTTTAAGGTGTTACAAAACTTGCCATCAAGTTTGGAATTCAAGAGTTTTTGAATTAAGTTTTGGAATTTGAAAAGTTTAATTAAAAGGTTTTAATTTGAAATATTGAATTCTAAAACATCTAGTAATTGAAAGGTTTCAAAAGGGTTCATAACTTAAAAATTAATTAAATAGTTTTAAAATTTGAATTTTTATAACCTTGATGCTTTGAATAGTTTAATTACATCTTATGGAATTTATTAAATTGATTAAAGTGTTTAATTAAAAGAGAAATAATAAATCCATAATCATATGGCTCAAAGTTAATTAAATTAAGAGTATAATTTATTAATAGATTAAACCATCAAGTATTTTAAATGTTTAAAAAACACCCTTGTTTTATATAAAATTAAAAGTTTAATATATTATATATGTATAAATAAAAATTCAATCTTACCATTAGTAGGCCTCATTCACAAAGCTGGTCTATAAAGGGTGTTTAAGGAAGCAACCTATAAAATGATCGCCATTGGGTATCCACTCTTACCCACCGAACCCTTGACCAATGGAGGGTCGTTAGCCAAACGTGTTTGACAGGATATTTAAATCCCCATTAAAAGTATAATGAAACATAAAGTAACTAAGCCCTTATAAATTCCCAATCTTAGTTACTTAGGAAAAATGTGAATTTGATGCTAACCCATGAAATTGCACATTGGACCTTATTAATCGTTAGTGGAGCGTATGTATCAGCACACTAATATGGGACTAATGAAGGATGACAATGGGTAGCTCGTAGTTTGTCATAGATGAATGGAGCGTGTGTGGTTAACCGACACATTAATTAGGTGATAAATGATTTCGAGAGTACCAAGCTAATTTGCATGGTTATACACACCTTGTTTGTGATCCTCGGCATCCCAGTTACAAACTTGAAGGGCATAATCGAGATTACACATGCCATTGAAAAAGTTCAATGAATCTCAAATAATCTAGGAATTTCAATTCATTTAAAACCTAATGCACTTTTTCATTTTTCATGGTGGAAATTGGTAAATCGTCGTTTACCTACTTTCAAATATTTTACAATTGGATTACGACATCCCTCTTCTGAATTGTAGAATATTGTGTTGGGTCCTAGCCTTAATATTTCATTTTGGGTGTTATATTAAGGAACTAAATCAACTAAACTTGAATTTCTCCCTTGTAGATGTCTGGTTCTGAAAACTATGGTTTTCACGAATCCTTTGGAAAAAGCTTTCCACATGAAGATGATATTCCATAATATCATACTTTATTTCCTCAACCTCCTCCAATAATTCTCCCTGACCCACATGTTCGTCAACTTGAAAAGTTCAAGGTCACTTAAGCCCTATTGGCAAGCAAACATGAAGATGGAAGGTATGTGTGTGCACATGTCTTGGAGATGAAGTCACACATTGACAGGCTGAGAATGTTAGGAGTTGTTATGTCGAGAAAGTTGGTTGTTGACTTGGTTCTTCAATCACTTCCTAAGTCATATAGTGAGTTCATTAAAGATTACTATATGACAGACCGTGACGTGATCCTTATCAATCTTAATTATTTTCTAATTGCTGTTGAATCTGAAATGATTTGGCGCACTGGTAAAGCAGATTTGATTGGAAGATTTACTTCCCAAACCTCCATGGACAGTGACAATGGCAACATTGGAAGTCCAGAAAAGTCTTCTTTTCCCAATGGAATGGGATCGGCCAAGATCAAACCGTTTGACCAAATGGAAAAGAGAAATGCTAAGTCTGAGATTGTCCCATGTGCCATTCTGAAAGAGTTGTTTTGTTTCTATTGCCAAGAGAAGGGGCATTGAATGTGAAGCTGTCGTATCTATCTGAAGGATCACAAGGATGGTAAAGTCAAATTGTTTGACTGTGACATCCCCAAAATCACGGCCAGAAAAGACCGGTTTCATTTATGCTTTTAAAATAGTTTCAGGGTAAATCCATTGATTTAAAAGATTTGCGGAATTTGTTCCCAAAAACACAATTTGATAAAATAATATTTACCAAAACATTTCATAAAGAAATGTATTTTCATTATATAATCAAAACTCGGGATGTCATGTTCCGATACAGACATAAAAGCATAAACAACAAAAGATAGACCATACAACAGTCACATATAACAACTGGTCTAATAAACAAAATAACTTGATGATTCGTTCATCTTATGCCCTCACACCACTACCTGTAATACAAATAAACTGAGTTGGTCAGGCTTGGGAGCCTGGTGAGCATATAGGGTTTTCAACCCATAATAAATAATTATATTTATTTTCACCAACCAACAATAACCCGATTACCCATTCCCGTTATCCTCACTTTACATCCCTAAAACAACATCTATTACCAGGGACCTAATCTAGGATTTTCATCGGGACGTACATTACTACAAAGGGATTTCCTTGACAATAGATGTCCTAAAGGCAACCATGAGGGGGGTAGAGTACACCGGTGAACACATCGTTCACAACACCTATAGGTTATGAACCTGCTAGCGTTCCACAAGACTGTCTAGAAAGAGTTCGTGGTCGTCATCCATACTCCGCTAGATGACTGGGTCAACAACAACAACATTGAGGCCTCTCATCTGTTTATCACACATCAACTATCTACCCATGTTCTACCCAACATATTAGTAGATAAAAATATATATTATTATACATAGTTTAAAAACTGTATAGCATTCTCATTCAATACATATTCCAAACAACAAATGAGACACATACACATAACACGTATTTCATAAAGAACAAATCATATCTATGAGATAGAAGAAAGTGAATATACATTCACACATATAACAAAAAAAGATACACATAAAACATATTTTATATAAAATACTTCATAATTGTGACTACACACTCTCTTGATCAGAAGATGATCGGACATCACTACGGCTTGTAGAAGTAGTATTCTTCGATAGATCTGGAAGATCTTCACAAAAAATTTGGCTTCTCGCGGGCAGAGCTTCGGCTCGGGAATTGCACTTCTCGGGATCTTCGAGGCTTTAGGACTTGCTTCGGGGCTTAGGATTAATACCGGGGCTTCGGGATATTTCTTGCATGAAAAACAAGGTAAAACGAGAGAGAGAGAGAGAAGATAACATGAGCAAAAAGGTCGGTTGCCCTCACATGCTATTTATAGAGGCTAAAGCCTCGCATTACGCTGGGCGTAATGCTTAGCTACGCGGGGCGTAGTGCAAAACACGTCATGGCTTACGTAATTGGAGCACTCAAGTCCGAGGCGGTTCATGCACCGGGGTACGCTGGGCGTAGTGTGGATCAGATTGGCGACTCCTTCGGATATCTATCCGAATTAAAGATTAAATAATAAATATTAATTATTTAAAAACTTCAGGAATTCATATCTTCTTCATACGAACTCCGTTTTCGACGTTCTTTATATCCACGCGTAGGTGAGACTATGCTCTACAACTTTCGTTTAGACTTCGTCGGCTGATTTTGACTCTATTTTTATTATTTATTTTTAGTAGGCTGGGATAGGAAAACTCCGTTATAAATTTATAACTTCTTCATCTGACGTCCGTTTTCATCTGTCTTTTTATTGTTTCACTACTAATAATGAGATCTTCGATTCTCATTTAGATTGCTTTGGCTAAAAACCGCTCGATCTCAAATCGAGTATTCGGGGTGCATATTGTAAGTCGAAACTTCGAAAAATCATAACTTCCTCATACGAAGTCAGATTTGGGCGTTCTTTTTATGCACACTCTCAATTTAACGTATTCTACGACTTTCTTTTACATTACTAAGGCTAAATATCCCTCTATTGTAAAATCACTATTTACATCGCGCTGTGTCGTACCGGTTCTGTCGTGAAACTTTGACAGGTCATAACTTCTTCCTTGTAACTTGGATTTCGGCATTGTTTATGTATTCGGAAAGCTCGTTATAACAACTACGTATTCATGTATCGATATCGGGCTTATCTAATATTTCATTTTAACTCATATTTTTATCCTTAATTCATTTAAGCCACACAATTAAACAATTAAGCATAAAACACATAATACTCAAATAATACATTCTTATTATTTCAAAATGGGTTACAAAGGTTAACCTACACTATTACATTGCTATTAATGACAAGCCTAGAAACACGGGCGTTACATTGTCTCTACTTCAGGTAAGTCCACTATTTAACTCTATTAAGTTCCTATTTCTAGATTCTTAATACATGATGTGATAAGATTACATTTTGATGTTTTGAAGGATCGAAGAAGAGAAAGGAAGTATAAAGAAAGAGTATGTTGAATCTGATTACGAAGAGATGGATTTCGATCGCATGATTCGTTGACTAGAATTTTGAGGTGCTTCTTAGGAGTTATGATAGATTTCTTAGGAATATTTAGAAACATAGTTTTCATATGTACTTGCATTGTAAGGAAAGGTTTTCCGCATTTTATAAATAAATAAAATTTTGATTTCATCTTATTTTTTATTCCCTTGCAATGGCATTTGTGAAAATTGATGTTTGTGTGTTTCTATTTTTAGCAATATGGATTTGATTATTTAATTTGTGGTAGTGTCAGAAATTTACCAAATAAGGAAAGATTCTCGTCACCCAAGCTTCAATTGGACAGAAATTTGGAATCGTGTAACTTGTGTTGTATGATGAATGAGAACCTTCATCTTTGGGAAATTAATACTAATCCCTTGTTCACATACAAAGGTGAGTCAAGTGAAGGACTAGGGGATCTAGTACACATTGTTGTGTCCACCACAAAGAACGATAAGACTATTCGTCATGATTTACTAAAAGCTTAGTGAATATGATTATGCTTACAAGTTTAAGTGTAATTATGAATCATTGAAAAAGTTTCAATGTATAGCAAAACGAATAAGAAGAATCAATTAGGCAGAAAGATAAAAGTTTCTCTAATCTGGAAGGAAATGAGAGCACTCTAGTATCGTGTTTTATGATTATCTTAATGATTATAGAACCATATCACAATTGATCCTCTAAGGACACCTTAGTATACTTGTATGGCTAAGAAGAGGAATCGGGAATTGTTGAAATGGTTAAATCAAAAAAGGTGATCATACTTCGTTCCAATGTCAAGTCTTGGAGTTATACTCCAGGATTGTGTCTTGAGTGACATGTCCTAAGGAGGTTTGTAACACATCATGAAATATGGAGTAGAAAAGTTTTCTTGCTCTCGCACATTTGTAATTGGTAGTTATGATGTCTTGGATAAGACAAAGACCAATTGAGACCAATTAAGTGAAGTGTTAATCTTGATAAGAAACCACACTAACTCTTGAATATTTGTTTGTTAAGGAATGTTTCTTGCAAGAGAATCTTATATGTCAAGAGGTCAGTAGGAGTCTTAAAGATCTTGAAAAGTTCAAGAACTAATCAATAGTAAACCTATTGTTAATCACTGGCTCACGACTTGAGGTTTGTAACCTATCGTGTTGATATATCCTTGTTTCTGTGCCCATTCCAGTTAAAGTTAACTATGCATGTGAGTTCTATGAGTTCTCAATTGCTGGCATAAGTCAAAACACCTTGATCAATGAAAGTTCATTAACCAGTAAAGGTGATCTCTTAACAACTTGGAATACATGGTAGGACCTTATGCTGCCAAGTGGCAAGAAATTAAGATTGAACAGGTTCAGTCCATATGAGTTTGAATCTGCCATAGACCTTATCTAATGACAATGGTTGGAAATGACAGTTTCACATGGAGAGTAACACATATACCATAAAATCTAAGTGACATAAGGTTTCTCTCCAATTCATGAAAATGATTATGAGGAAACACTTTCACTAAGAATATTTTGAGGAGATAGCAGTTGTGTTAATTGCGTTCTCAAATTTGATTATGATTACGACATCCCTCTTCATAATTTGAATTGTGAGAAATGACAAATAGGTTGAACATTCGGAACTTATTGTTGTAAGTTCTGAAATAGTTTAGACACACATATGAGCTTTCTAATAAAAGGTGTATCAGCTTAGATAAAGACTTATCGAAGCATCTCGTATTAGAAATTTGAACTTTGGTAAGAAAGTCAATACGTATTGATTTCTAGAAGTCCAACTGATTTCTGGATACATGTCAAAGCTAGTGGGAGCATAAGTGTTATTCTAGTATGAATATAATTATCATGATAGTGGGAGCATGATTATTATGTGAAGTATTGCAAGTTAGCAATACTGGTTATACGAAACAAAGGTTAAGAATTTGCAAAGTTGCAAAAATTCAAAAAGTTGTTTCGCTATAATAAGGGAGAGGATACTTATACTTTATTTCGAATCTAAAAGTTTAGATTGAAGTATTAATCAAACTTAGTCATGGATATATGAATACGATGTTGAAATATTTCAACATTGGAAATTCTATATATGGAAATATTATATCAAAAGACTGGTCAGGTATCATGTCTTTATGTAAGACATTATGAATCGTGTTCCATATGCTTTGGGTATATGATCAATTGCATATGATGTAATATTCGCATATTATAAATTTCCAAATGCATTGGGCATTGAGAGGGAAAAGGGACCATAACTGGTTATGACTAAAAGTTATTAAACAACTGTTAAGGACAATCCAAGGTTCGCTAAGGATTGGTCACTTGTGGGCAGTTGGAAGTATAGTGATGGATGGAACATGTTGACATTATTATGAATAGGCAAGATTCTATTTATAATGAATTATCATATGATATATATGGAAATGTTTCCATAATGGGAGTTGGATATCAAGAATCTATGAGTAAGTTAGAAACTTTTATGCAAGAAGGATGTTTAAAGGAATGTGCTTTGAATATGAGACTTCGTATCTATGGAATTGTCTTGTAACAATTTCAAATGGAAAGTTTTGTAATTGGCTAAATCTCTGTGACTTGTGTACATAGTTGTTACAAAAGGATCACTGCATATAATCTTAGAATCTAACAGTATAGTAAGTGGCAAGGACTTGGTATTCTTACACTTGTGATAAGGACTTGGAATTGTGAAATGAGTGCCATTTGAAATGTTTACAATTGATCTATTTCACATATTAAGGACCATAGGTAAACATAATGTGCATGCTTGGAGCATGGGATGACTATTGTTTTAATTCAAGTATTAAGTTGATCAGTCGAAACATTATACAATGAATAATGTGTAATAAATATGGTGATTAAATAAAAGGTCTTTTATTTATATTCAAAAGTTTTGAGATCATATTGGATTCGATTATTCTTGTGTTTAACTTCACATGTTTTTGACTTCCCGAATAATAAGATTATTCAAACCATCCACAGTTGATCATACTTTGGAAATAGGTATTGAGACAAGACTGTTATGAATTCGTCTGTAGATTGTCTAAGTGTTAGACATAACACAAGTTTGCTGCAGTATTCATGAGTACTCCTGTAATAAGATTTAAGTATTGGATTAAACCCACGCTCATCTGAATCACTTGATGGATTTTATCACGAGTGATTGTGAGACGATAATATCTTATATTCTCGAAATAGAGACATATGAGTTGTAGTTTGCAAGTCGGTTGCACATTGATGATGGGTAAACGCACCAGTAGCTTGGTGTTATAAAACGTATTATTGTGTGTGATTTGATGAGTAAATAGAGCAAGCATATGAGTCAAAGTTTATCCGTTCCTTTTACCCTAAGAGGGATAAAAGCGATATCTGTGAGCCCCTCGATGATTTAGTGATGACACCCTAAGCGCTTGGCCAAGCTTAGACTGATTTGATTTGTTCAATTAGTCGGTCATCATAAATCAGAAATCGGGAAACAACACATGGACAAAACGAATGATTATAGTCCATATCTCATGTCCATACGTCATCTAGAATTGAGGAATATATGATCCCTTATCTAATGGATGCGTCATTGACTAGGTCAGAGTTCGACAACGACTTTTGAGAGCTACGATTGCTAGTCGGCTTTTGAAGTCGTACTTGCAATTATAGTTATTAGACTTATCCAAATGGGAGACTATTGGATTACGTGTCTAAGCCCATAACTATAATTGGTATGTACTTGACCCGAGAGTAGCATGGTCCATTTCGGGTTGCCTTCATCAGAACAATTTGACAGGATGGATATTTGAGAAAGAGGTTATTTGTGATTTATTAACATATTATAAGCATAATATATTAATTGAGAAATCATATTATTTAATTAATATTGGTCAAGAATTAATTTGGAATTAATTTAGTGATCAAAAGAGATTAATTACATTAAGGGGACTGATTAAGTAAATCAGTAATACATATAGTTTGGGGCAATGATCCATGATTGATTAGTGATGAACTAAGTTTATGTAAGAGTCCATGAAGTGTTAGTCCATAAGGCTTATCATATGGATTATTGGATTAAAGGACCAAGAAATGAATTAGGGTTTACAAGTTGAAACCCTAGGAATTCCACACTATAAAAGTAACCCCGTAGCTCCAAATTCACCACCCTAAGGGTTCTAAGAGAACCCTAGCTGATTTTAGTGGTCCTAGCCTCTCTCAAAGTTCTCCATTTGTTCATGGTGTTTGTGACTTTTTTGAGGCATCACACTTGAGGTGCTAAACTCTTGAAAGGCCAACAACTACAAGGTACAAATAAGAGGTACTTTTCTAACTAGTTTTATGATTGATGTACCAAATTTTTATGCTAGATAGGTTTCATGCTTTGGATTGGTGCCCTATTTAAGGGAACTAACTCGTAGGGTTGACTCATTTGGCAACTTCCACCCTCTGAGATCGAATCCCATCCAAAACATTATCCTCCATTTGTGTTTTGAGTGCTTGAAGTCTATCCTTGTGAAGGTTGAAGGAATAAGGAGATCTTGGTGTTGCTTGAGAGTGTGGTTTAAACTTAGATCCATCATCTTAATCCCATTTCTGACTCATTGGAGGTATAAATCTCTACCTTGCTCATTATTTCTCTAGATCTAGTTTTAGGTCATTTTATAAGCTTTTGGTATCAAATCTTCTTGTTTTTGGAGTTTGAGTGAACTCCAAAACCCTTGAGTGCCTTTGTTAGCTTCTAGACCTTGGGGTTGGTTGGAAAGTTGGCTTGCATGGCTTATTGAGTGAGTCAATGCCTTGATGTTGTCATTAAGGACTTATAATTTGATATCATGTCTTAATAGGATGACTGAATGGATAAAG
The DNA here is from genome assembly GCF_052625555.1 of Lactuca saligna. Lineage (NCBI taxonomy): Eukaryota > Viridiplantae > Streptophyta > Magnoliopsida > Asterales > Asteraceae > Lactuca > Lactuca saligna. The sequence continues at coordinate 144,164,926 of NC_136425.1, forward strand.
TTGGAAAATTTATCCATCAAGACCTTGAGGGGAACAAGATCTGAGCATTACAGCTGTTAGGATTGAGTATAACAACTTAATATATCAAGCTATTAATTCCCAGTACCCATGAAGTGGCGACCGGTTGCCATGATTTAGCGATTAGTGTTTCCGCGACCATATCTTTCGGGCATTGCCACAGTGTGATCAATGGTGGCTACGGCGTGGAAATCGATTGGTTGCCGACTGTTTTGTCCTAGAGTGCCCACTACGTGGCCTAAGGATGGCCATGACATAGAGGCCTGTCAAGTTGACTTTGACCGTTGAAATTGTCCATTAACTTGTGGTTAATTTAGAGGATTTAAGGTGTAGACTGAGTGGGTACCTCTTTATTGGTGTTAGGTGTTTTGTAGTACCAGTCGTGAGAGATGTCTTGATTTAATTGCTATCTGTGAGGTGAGTCTTCTCAGTATATTTACATATCTAGTGTTTATGTCTGTGACCTTATGGGTCTTAATTGCTGATTATTATTATATATGAATTGAATTGAATTGCTGATAGCTTTGGGATTATTGACAATCACTAGGGTTGATGATAACCCATGAAGCATGCTGTTAATCCACACAGTGTGCAGTTAGCTCACCGGGATTGCTGATAATCCCTAGGGTTGCGGATAACCCATAATTGCTTATTATGCTATGTTGTATGTATATTTTTGGGAAGGAATCACTAAGCTTTGTACTTATAGATGTGGATTAAATGTGTTTCAGGTGCTTCTGATGATTGCGGGAAGGCGCAACCTTAACTGTACACTCAGACTTGTAGATTTTGATGTTTTCTGCATTTTGATACTCTGATTTGGGACGATTGTACTTGACATACCTAAGATTGATTTGTTTTGGTTTTTATAACAATTGAGGTTTTCTATAATTAAAAATGAAAAATTTTATGGTAAAAATTAGTATGTTATCTAAATTGTTTTAAAAACATTATTAAACCATACACATATTTTAATAAGGCAACAAACTTATATTTTTATTTTTAAAATACCATTGTAACTAGGATTAGTAGATTTTTTTGGTTATAATGCTATTTAAAATAAAAAGGAAAGGAAACTTTGTTGCGTTATGATAGCATTTATTTAGTTTAATGATGTTTTAAAATATTTTGGATATATGATTTTATATGAGAAAAGGGAGCAACATAAAAATTAATATATCAATTTCATTGCGTACCTAATCAAGATCTCTCTGGAGAGAGAGAGGGGGAGATAAATAGATAGATAGATAGAGAGAGAGAGAGGGCATGATAGGAAACATATAATTTTTCGTTTGGTTGTCTTGTGATCCCTCATGGATGGACAATGAGGATGTATAGTACAGTGCACCATAAATTTTTACATCCAGATTTGGGATGAGTCCTAGTGAATCTTAGGAAGAATTAATGAAATTTTCCTATGATGTAACATCCCAGAAATAAAACCCAAAATTTTTTGTTTTAACATTATTAAAAACCACAACATCGAATGTTATATAATAAAACCATGCATCGTATGTCTGAAAATTTCATAATAAATGTATCAAATCAAAAATGAAGTTAATATCGTATCAAAACATCTGAATAAAACTCCCAGGATAAAGTTGTAACTGTGGTGTGGGCCATGCCATCATCCCGAGCTCTTCCCCTTGCTAGCGGAAGTACCTGAAACCAAAACTGAAAACTGTAAGCACGAAGCTAAGTGAGCTCCCCTAAAAATACTGTAACGCCCGTGTTTCTGGGCTTGCCATTTTGAGCAATGTAATAGTCTAGGTTAACCTTGTAACTCAACCTGAAATAATAAGAATGTATTATTTGTGAATTATTTGAATTATGTGATTTATGTGCGTATTTTCTTAATTTCTATAATTTAATGAATTAAGAATAAAATAAGCGTCAAAATTTAAGTGTGAGATAAGCCCGATATCTTTGCATAAAGTTGTAGTGGTCGAAACAAGGATTCCGGAGATATAAGGAATGCCAAAATCCGAGTTATAACGAAGAAGTTATGACCTGTCAAAGTTTCGCGACATAACCGACATGACGCCGAGTGACGTAAAATATGAATTTAAGATAGAGAGATATTTAGCCTTAGTGATCTAAACGAAAGTCGTAGATTTCGTTAAACCGAGAGCGTGCATAAAAGGAACGCCCAAATCTGACTTCGTATGAGGAAGTTATGATTTTTCTAAGTTTCGACTTAGCAGTATGCAGCCCGAATACTCGATTTGAGATCGAGCGGTTTTTAGCCGAAACAATCTAAATGAGAATCGAAGATCTTGTTGTTAGTAGCGAAGCAATGAAAAGTTAGGCGAGAACGGACGTCAGACGAAGAAGTTATGAATTTATAACGAAGTTTTTCTGTCCCGGCCTTCTAAAAATAAATAATAAAAATAAAAGTCAAAATTAGCCGACGGGGTCTAAATGAAAGTTGTAGAGTATGGTCTGACCTTCGCGTGGATATAAAGAACGTCGAAAACGGAGCTCGTATGCGAAAGTTACGCAATTTAGAAGTTTGACAAGTCAATTACGCCCAGCGTAATTTGAGTACGCCCCGCGTACTCAGTCGGATGCAACTTGTCTGACCAATACTCGAGTGCCACCAGTCGACGCACGCAGTGACGTCAAAGTACGCCCCGCGTAACCCGAGTACGCCCCGCGTACTGAGTACGCTCCGCGTAATTTGAGTACGCCCCGCGTAATCCCAGACCCAGCAGCCTATAAATAGAACTCGAATTCAGCCATTTTCTCTTGTTCAAACTCTTCCCTCTCTCAAAGTTTTGCCTCGATTTGCGTGCCAATCATACCCCAAAGCCCCGGTAATATTCCCGAGCCCCGAAGTAAGATCCGAAGCCCCGAGGATCCCGAAGAGCGTTATTCCCGAGCCGAAACGCTGCCCGCGAGGAGCCCGGTTTTGTGAAGATCTTCCAGATCTACGGAGAAACACCTCTTCTGCAAGCCGTAGTGCTGCCCGATCATCTTTTGATCAAGTGAGTGTGTAGTTATTTTCATTCCAACGCAATATTATGAAGTATTTTCTATGAAATACGTGTTATGTGTGTATGCCTCATCTGTTATGTGGAATATGTATTGCTTAAAGCATGTTATACAGGTTTTTAAACTATGTATAAAAATGTATATTTTTATCTACTAATATGTTGGGTAGAACATGGGTAGATAATTGGTGTGTAATAAACAGATGAGAGGCCTCGGTGTTATTGGTGTTATTCTAGTCATTCAGCAGAGTATGGATGACGACCACGGACTATTATAGACTGTCCTGTGGAACACTAGCAGGCTCATTACCTGTAGGTGTTGTGAATGACGTGTTCACCGGTGTACTCTATCCCCCACATGGTTGCCTTTAGGACACTTAATGTTGAGGAAGCCCCTCTGCAGTAATGTCCGTCCCGATGAAAAATCCTGAAATAGGTTCCTTATAATAGACGTTATTTTTAGGAACGTAAGGTGAGGATAACGGGAATGGGTAATCGGGTTTATTGTTGATGGTTGAAATTAAATATAATTATTGTGGGTTGAAAACCCTATATGCTCACCAGGCTCCCAAGCCTGACCCACTCAGTTGATTTATTTTACAGGAAGTGGCGCAAGAGCTTAAGATGGGCGAACATCAAGTTGTTTTGTTTACAAGTCTGTATATGTATATATTTGTTGAATGACTTGTAATGCTATCGTTTATGCTTTATGATCTGTATCGGAACATGACATCCCGTCTTTTGATTATGAAATGAAATCATATTTCTTTATGAAATGTTTTGATAAATATCTATTTTATCATGTTTTGTTTTTGGGAACAAATTCCGCATCTCTTTTAAAATTAAAAGGATTTACTCTAAAAATTATTTTAAAAAGCATAAATGAAATCGGTCTTTTCTGGCCGAGATTTTGGGGATGTCACAGTTGGTATCAGAGCATTAGTTTAAGCGAATTAGGAATTTGTAGGATTTCTAAACTTAAACTTAGCATTCTAAGTGGAGATTGCGAGGTGTGTGTCTGTTGGATCTTAGACACAAGCACTAGTTTATTTTAGGAAAGTTGCCTAAAATGCTTTTATGTGCTAAATGTTATATGTTGCCATATATGATATTATTTGTTCGGATCTATGGTTTGTTGGCAACCGGATCTGAAGGTTTATGTGTTTAGGATTCTAAGCGTATATGTACGATATTAGAACTAGCATGTAATCGTTTGGAGTAATAAGGTCAAATTATTCGGTGTATAGATCAAAATGGTGAGAACAAGCAGCGGAGTTGGAAATGCTAATGAAAACAGGAATCAACCACCTGTAATCGAGCAAGTACCTGTCGTAGCTGCTGCACCTGAGCCGATAACAATGGCTGGTGTACAAATGATGATTCAAATGATGTTGGATCGTCAGATGGAAGAAACAAGACGCCTACTTAGGCAGAATCGTGAAGAACCGTCAATTCAAGCGGAAGAGCCCGAGGAGAATGGAGGGCAGTCTGAAGGAGAAAACTTTAGTGGGATCATTGGTCAAGACGAACAACCAGTGGTTAGACGCAATAACCAATATGGAGGAAATGATGGTCGTGGGTGCAAGTATAAGGATTTCATGGCATCCAAACCACCATGCCTATCCGGAAGCCCGACGCCGGTGCAAGTTATGGACTGGGTCTCTGAAATGGAGACTATGTTTGAAAGTTGCGAATGCAGCAACAGGCAGAAGACCGCTCTTGCGATCCCTCTGCTAAAATCTGGCGTGTTGAGTTGGTGGAAGCTGTTAGCTGACTCTATGCCCAAGGGAGAAGCAAGCAAAATGTCTTGGGAAGACTTTCTGGAACAACTAAAACTGCAATACTGCTCCGAGCAGGACCTTCTGGAAATCAGTAATGAGTTTCAAAATTTGAAGAAAGGGAAATTGAGCGTTATTGAATACGCTACAAGTTTCACGGAAAAGATGAAGTTTATCCCATATTTGGTGCCTACAGAACTCTCTAAGGTCAACAAGTTTGCCCTTGGACTACCAGCGGACTATGGTCCAATGGTTAAGCAAGCAACCACATTGAAAGCCGCCATCTGGGCTGCTAGAAATGTTGAGACCCAGATCAGGGAAAAAGGTCTAGAAAGGTCAGAGGTTGGTGAGAAAAGGAAAATCGATGGATTTTCAGGGTCCAGCAAGAAAAGTAAATTCTCGAAGTCTAGTTCGAGAGGAAGTGGAGGAAAGGTAGAGGCGAAATGGTGCGACAAGTGCAAGAAGAAGCATCATGGGAAGTGTGGCGGGGAAACCACATGCTACAAATGTGGAAAGCCAGGGCATTATGCCAACGAATGCACCTTCACCAAGAATGTTTGTTATGGTTGCGGTGAGGAGGGGCACATCTCAAGGGATTGTCCGAAGAAGAAGGAGGCAGCAAGACCCAACATTCCACCAAAGCCAAAGGCGAGAGCATTCCAGATGACACTGGAAGCTGCTAAAGATGAAGCTGATGTCGCTTCAGGTACCTTTCTCGTTAACAAATTGCCTGCCCAAATTTTATTTGATTCTGGAGCCAACTACTCCTTTATATCGCATGAATTTGGTAGAAAACTAGCTTTGCCTATTGTGAGACTAGATAATGCTTTATTAGTCGAAGTTGCTAGTGGCAAGATTGTACCTATTAGCCATCATATGAAAAACATTTTAATTGATTTGAATGGGAATAAGTTCCACGAGGAATTATTACCTATAGAACTTAATGGTTTCGACATCGTTTTGGGAATGGATTGGCTTAGTGCCAATGATGCCGAAATTTTATGCAAGAAGAAAATAGTGAAAGTGAATCCGCCTGGAAAGGAATCGTTTATGGTGTATGGAGATAAACGCAGAGTAAATTCTGGAATCATTTCCCTAATGAAAGCCAGAAAGTGTTTGACCAAGGGATGTACATCATATTTAGCATTCGTGATCGATGCTAAGAAGGAAAAGAAGGTGATGCAAAATATTCCTGTTGTGTGTGATTATCCGGAAGTATTTCCTGAAGATCTTCCTGGATTACCGCCCGATCGACAAGTAGAATTTCGTATTGACTTGTTGCCCGGAACAACGCCAATTGCAAAAGCACCTTATCGATTAGCACCGACGGAGATGAAGGAGCTAATGATGCAACTTCAGGAGTTATTGGACAAAGGTTTCATTAGACCTAGTTCTTCACCCTGGGGAGCTCCGGTGTTATTCGTAAAGAAGAAAGATGGAAGCATGAGGATGTGCATTGATTACCGAGAGCTGAATAAGGCAACAATAAAGAATAGATATCCGTTGCCGAGGATTGATGACCTATTCGATCAGCTACAAGGTTCAAGTTATTTCTCAAAGATCGACTTGAGGTCAGGATATCATCATCTAAAAGTAAGAGAGCAGGATATAGAGAAGACTGCATTCAGAACCCGATATGGACACTATGAGTTTTTGGTTATGTCGTTTGGACTAACCAATGCTCCCGCAGCATTCATGGATTTAATGAACAGACTTTGTAACCCGTTCCTTGATAAATCTGTGATAGTGTTCATAGATGACATTCTGATTTATTCAAAAAGCCAAGAGGAGCATGGCAGACACTTGCGAGAAGTTTTGGAAGTCTTGAAGAAGGAGAAGTTGTATGCGAAGTTCTCCAAATGTGATTTTTGGATTCGAGAAGTCCAATTCTTGGGTCACGTGGTCAACCAAGAAGGGATAATGGTTGATCCAGCAAAGATCGAAGCTGTGATGAAGTGGGAACACCGAAAAGTCCCACGGAGATTCGAAGCTTTTTAGGATTAGCCGGATATTACCGAAGGTTTATCCAAGGCTTTTCTTCGATTGCTAGTCCATTAACAGCTTTGACCCACAAAGGAGCTACTTATGCTTGGAGTGATAAGCATAAAGAAGCATTCGAGAAGCTAAAGAAGAAACTATGCGAGGCACCGATACTTTCTCTACCTGATGGAGTTGAAGACTTCGCTGTTTATAGCGATGCGTCTGGTGTTGGATTGGGTTGTGTCTTGACCCAAAGAGATAAGGTGATCGCGTATGCATCTCGACAGCTGAAAGAGCATGAAAAGAACTACCCGACTCATGATTTGGAGTTGGCAGCGGTAGTTTTCGCTCTGAAAATATGGAGGCATTACCTCTATGGCACGAAGTGCAAACTTTTCACTGATCATAAGAATCTCCAATATCTCTTTAGTCAGAAAGAATTGAATATGAGGCAACGACGCTGGCTGGAACTACTTAAAGACTACGACTGTGAGATACTTTACCACCCCGGTAAAGCCAATGTTGTCGCTGATGCTCTCAGTCGGAAAGTCAATCTTGAAAAGCGAAGGCCAAGAGCGTTGAGAATTGAAGTTGTCTCAACCATTTTGGAAAGTATAAAGAAAGCTCAAGAGGAAGCTTCGGAGAAGAATGACCGGAAGGAGGAACGTTTGGGCAAAACGTTGGTGTTCGGTGTAAACAGTCACGGACTGAAGGTGTTCCAAGATCGGATTTGGATACCTAAGACAGGAGGAGTCAGAGATCTTCTGATGGAAGAAGCTCACAAGACCATGTACTCAATTCATCCCGGTAGCACTAAAATGTATAGGGACCTGAAACCCTATTATTGGTGGCCGACGATGAAGCTCGACATTGCGAAGTATGTGGCCGAGTGTGTGACTTGTGCAAGAGTCAAGACACAACATCAGAAACCGTACGGGAGTTTAGAACCATTGCCTGTGCCTATGGGTAAGTGGGAAGACATTACTATGGATTTTGTCACTAAACTGCCCAGAACAAAGAATGGTCACGACATGATTTGGGTGGTCGTCGATCGATTCACTAAGAGTGCGCATTTCATAGCAGCCAATGAGAAATGGTCTATGGAAAAGCTTGCGAATTCTTACGTGAAGGAAATTGTGAGACTTCACGGTGTTCCGTTAACGATTGTGTCGGATCGTGATAGTCGTTTCACCTCAAGATTTTGGAAAAGTCTACAAGAGGAATTGGGTACCAAGTTGTGTTTAAGTACAGCTTACCATCCGCAGACTGATGGTCAGAGCGAACGGACGATACAAACACTTGAAGATATGTTGAGAGCGTGTACCTTGGAATTCCTAGGTAATTGGGATGAACATTTACCTTTGGTAGAATTTTCCTATAATAATAGTTTTCACTCGAGCATAAAGATGGCACCTTATCAAGCCTTGTATGGACAGAAGTGTCGTACGCCGTCTTGTTGGCTTGAGGCTGGGGAAAAGCAGTTTATGGGGCCGGAGATAGTCCATCAAACTGCTGAAAAGTTGAAAATAATTAGGGAGAGAATGTTAGCAGCTCAGGATCGTCAAAAGAGTTATGCTGACAAAAAGCGAAGACCGATGACTTTTGAAGTTGGAGATTCGGTTTTGCTTAAAGTCTCGCCGTGGAAGGGACTTATAAGATTTGGAAAAAGGGGAAAGTTAAGTCCAAGGTTTATTGGACCGTTTAAAGTTCTTCAGAGGATTGGGAACCAAGCTTACAAGCTCGAACTACCAGAAGAACTGAATGGAATTCATAACACTTTCCATGTGTGTTATTTGAGGAAGTTCACGGGAGAAGTTCCCGACATAATTCCACTTTCAGAGTTGAGGATCGATGAGCACAAAAGGTTGATTGAGGAACCGGAGGCAATTGTTGACCGAAAGACTAAGAAATTGCGACGTAAGATGGTGGAGTTAGTGCTTGTCCGATGGAAACACACGAATGGGCCAAATCTCACCTGGGAGACGGAGAGTGACATGATGAGTCGCTATCCGCATTTGTTTGCTGGTGTGTGATTCCGGGGACGGAATCATTCTAAGGTGGAGAGAATTGTAACGCCCGTGTTTCTGGGCTTGCCATTTTGAGCAATGTAATAGTCTAGGTTAACCTTGTAACTCAACCTGAAATAATAAGAATGTATTATTTGAATTATGTGATTTATGTGCGTATTTTCTTAATTTCTATAATTTAATGAATTAAGAATAAAATAAGCGTCAAAATTTAAGTGTGAGATAAGCCCGATATCTTTGCATAAAGTTGTAGTGGTCGAAACAAGGATTCCGGAGATATAAGGAATGCCAAAATCCGAGTTATAACGAAGAAGTTATGACCTGTCAAAGTTTCGCGACATAACCGACATGACGCCGAGTGACGTAAAATATGAATTTAAGATAGAGAGATATTTAGCCTTAGCGATCTAAACGAAAGTCGTAGATTTCGTTAAACCGAGAGCGTGCATAAAAGGAACGCCCAAATCTGACTTCGTATGAGGAAGTTATGATTTTTCTAAGTTTCGACTTAGCAGTATGCAGCCCGAATACTCGATTTGAGATCGAGCGGTTTTTAGCCGAAACAATCTAAATGAGAATCGAAGATCTTGTTGTTAGTAGCGAAGCAATGAAAAGTTAGGTGAGAACGGACGTCAGACGAAGAAGTTATGAATTTATAACGAAGTTTTTCTGTCCCGGCCTTCTAAAAATAAATAATAAAAATAAAAGTCAAAATTAGCCGACGGGGTCTAAATGAAAGTTGTAGAGTATGGTCTGACCTTCGCGTGGATATAAAGAACGTCGAAAACGGAGCTCATATGCGAAAGTTACGCAATTTAGAAGTTTGACAAGTCAATTACGCCCAGCGTAATTTGAGTACGCCCCGCGTACTCAGTCGGATGCAACTTGTCTGACCAATACTCGAGTGCCACCAGTCGACGCACGCAGTGACGTCAAAGTACGCCCCGCGTAACCCGAGTACGCCCCGCGTACTGAGTACGCTCCGCGTAATTTGAGTACGCCCCGCGTAATCCCAGACCCAGCAGCCTATAAATAGAACTCGAATTCAGCCATTTTCTCTTGTTCAAACTCTTCCCTCTCTCAAAGTTTTGCCTCGATTTGCGTGCCAATCATACCCCAAAGCCCCGGTAATATTCCCGAGCCCCGAAGTAAGATCCGAAGCCCCGAGGATCCCGAAGAGCGTTATTCCCGAGCCGAAACGCTGCCCGCGAGGAGCCCGGTTTTGTGAAGATCTTCCAGATCTACGGAGAAACACCTCTTCTGCAAGCCGTAGTGCTGCCCGATCATCTTTTGATCAAGTGAGTGTGTAGTTATTTTCATTACAACGCAATATTATGAAGTATTTTCTATGAAATACGTGTTATGTGTGTATGCCTCATCTGTTATGTGGAATATGTATTGCTTAAAGCATGTTATACAGGTTTTTAAACTATGTATAAAAATGTATATTTTTATCTACTAATATGTTGGGTAGAACATGGGTAGATAATTGGTGTGTAATAAACAGATGAGAGGCCTCGGTGTTATTGGTGTTATTCTAGTCATTCAGCAGAGTATGGATGACGACCACGGACTATTATAGACTGTCCTGTGGAACACTAGCAGGCTCATTACCTGTAGGTGTTGTGAACGACGTGTTCACCGGTGTACTCTATCCCCCACATGGTTGCCTTTAGGACACTTAATGTTGAGGAAGCCCCTCTGCAGTAATGTCCGTCCCGATGAAAAATCCTGAAATAGGTTCCTTATAATAGACGTTATTTTTAGGAACGTAAGGTGAGGATAACGGGAATGGGTAATCGGGTTTATTGTTGATGGTTGAAATTAAATATAATTATTGTGGGTTGAAAACCCTATATGCTCACCAGGCTCCCAAGCCTGACCCACTCAGTTGATTTATTTTACAGGAAGTGGCGCAAGAGCTTAAGATGGGCGAACATCAAGTTGTTTTGTTTACAAGTCTGTATATGTATATATTTGTTGAATGACTTGTAATGCTATCGTTTATGCTTTATGATCTGTATCGGAACATGACATCCCGTCTTTTGATTATGAAATGAAATCATATTTCTTTATGAAATGTTTTGATAAATATCTATTTTATCATGTTTTGTTTTTGGGAACAAATTCCGCATCTCTTTTAAAATTAAAAGGATTTACTCTGAAAATTATTTTAAAAAGCATAAATGAAATCGGTCTTTTCTGGCCGAGATTTTGGGGATGTCACAAATACCACATACCATACAATAACATATAGAACACATACTGGGCCTTGCCCACTGCATCGGACCGAAATCCGGAAACTACATCGGACCGAAGTTCGGAAACTGCATCAGACTGAAGTCGAGAAACTAACCAGGGCGTTGCCCTCTACATCAGACTGAAGTCCGGAAACTGCATCAGACCGAAGTCCAGAAACTAACCAGGGCCTTTCCCTCTGCATCGGACTAAAGTCCGGAAACTTACTGAACATAGTATAGCATAATCATAACTAGTAGCATAAACACATATACTGAATACTGCATCGGACTGAAGTCAGGAACACATAACACAAAGACAGGATTGAATCACAAAGATATCAAACATAGTGAACTACTGCATTGGACTGAAGTTTAGAACTACTGCTGACTAAACGGGTCGACATTGTGGCCGTAGACCCATTCCTACTGGAAGCAAGACTCACCTCGTAACGCTGGCTGCTGAGATGCTAAATCCGAAACTGTGTGACTGTTGCTCCGGAACTCCCCGGCTACAAATTCCATAAACACTAAATCAAATACTGATAACTAATCTCAGGGTAAAATGACCATTTTACCCCTGCTATGGTGTGGGTTACAACATGGCTCCAAAGACTCTAAGTCCAAAGCACAACCGACACCGAGGCCCAATTGCTCAAAGCCCAATGGCAGCGTATGCAGGGCGTACCGCTAGGGATGCTGAGCGTACTAGCTGCTGGCTTGTACGCCGTGAGTACCTCCTTGTATGCCCAACGTACAACCCTGTTAAGCCAACTTCCTATTAAGTGCTTAATCCATCGATTTAGAAGCTACAAATTCAGATCCACGTCTTATTCTATGTCCTAAGCCATAAAGTTGCTTACTTGATGGCTCAAAGAGGTTCAAACTTCAAATAGCAATATCCTAACTCCATAGAAATGGTTAGATCTCATGCATGGCCTCATGTAAACCTCAAAGATCGAAACTTTATTGCTAAGAAGGTGTTTTGAGCCTAAAGGATGGCAATCCCAAGCTCAAAAACGAATCTTCATGATCAAGGTCCAACCTTTGGACCTAAAGATGTCCAAAACTTCAATAACTCTAGATCTAGCATATGAGGAAGAAAGTTCAGTGCTTTATACATTCTTTTGGTGACAAAGAGTGAGTCTAGTCCAGATTTCTGAGCTCAAGCTTCTTCTCCAACCTTTTCTTTCCTTCTTCACAACTTCTTCCTCACTAAAAACTCTCACAAAGAGCAAAATCACACAAAAGAGAGAGTAAGGACGTGCTAGGGATTTCTTGGGGGTGAGGAGACTGGTTATAATCTAGAGGGAGGATATAATGGGGTTTATATAGGTCTTAAACCATTAAATTAGGGTTTTCTTATCTGCTCACTTACACTTCACATACCTAGTGGTATGCTGCGCGTAAGTGTGCGCGTCCCCAATTCCAACCGCGGTCTGCTACGCCCCGCGTACGTCTTATGGGCGGCCCAAGTGCATAAATCCAAATCCAATACTCTTTTTCTTCCATACTAGGCCCAACTATAATTTAAGAAAAAATAAATAATTAATACCTTGAGAGATGGACATTACATGTGACATTATAGTAAGACGCAAATTAATACACTTTAACACCTCAAATTTTAGACCAATTTTTTTATTTTTAATTTACCAAAAATAAAGTTTCATAAACCAAGTCATCAAACATATAATTATCCAAAAAAACCATTATCACAAAATATCAGAGTTTCTCAAACTGTCCTAGTAACAAATCTCCTAACGAGTGTGTACAATCAGAGAAGTACCTGAAACACATAAATCAACAACTGTAAGCACAAAGATTAGTGATTTCCCTAAGATACCACATACAACACAACATAAATAAACAACTATGGGTTATCCACAATCCTGGGGACTATCAACAATCACAATGGGCAACAACACCTTAGAGGTTAACAACAACCCTGGAGACTATCCGCAGTCTTAGTCACACATAAACATCATAATACAAAATAACAGTTAGAACCAGTTGGACATCACAAATACAACTATTCTACCAAACATGTAAGAATAAGTGAGGAGACTCAAATGATATTGACGACAAGTAAATCTCACACCCAAACTACCAGAACTAGACTCCGCCTAACTAATGAAATAATTAACCTTAATTAATGATTAAGTTCCAAAACTCAACTTACGAGTCAAAATCCACAACTAAGTCCTTTAAGGTTAAAAAGACCATTTCTCTCTTCTCATGGTCCAAAACCCTAAATCTTGACCAAAAGTCAAAAGTCAAAGAAAGTCAACTACCCAGCACGTACACTATGCGTACTCTCTCTTACACGGGGCGTACTATGCGATCAACAACCAATCAGGGGTAGAACTGGCTATGCCCAGGAGTACGCCCGACATACTCAATCTAATCCAACTTCACCAACTTTTATGTCTTAAATCGCTAAGCCACTTAACCCAACTTCAGATCTGACCATCGTAAGGTGTCTTAATCCATAAGTCGATGACTTTAAGCCTTTGCAAGGCTTGAAAAGGCCCAATGCAACAAACTATACTTCCATCACACTCTAAGTCACGTTACTCATGCATGGGCCATAGTAAATGATCAAACAACTGTTTTTATGAATCTACAAGCTCTAAAATGCATGAAAGGACAACCAATATTCTCTGGAGTGCTCCACACTCATAAAGGTCCAAACTTAGGGAAAAGAAGCTCATAAAACTAATCCATGGAGATCAACAAGGAAACTTATCAAGGTACAAAATTTATACCTAAAAAAGATGCACAGTAAGGAAAGTTTTCTAGATCTATAAGCTTGCAAGCAACAACTCCTTCTCTAGCCTCCCTCTTCAACAATATGCACCAAAATCACTTAATAAGCTCCCAAACTCACACGAACAACTTAGACTCAGGATTAGGGTTTGAGGAGGGAATGGTGGCTGATAAGGATAGTCCAAGGGAGGCATAAGGTGATTTAAATAGGGAACAACCCTTAAAATTAGGGTTTAATGACTGGGCTAGTACACTAGGCATACCACACGTACTAGGCGTACGCCTAGCGTACATGTCGACAAAGGAGTACGCCCCGCGTACTCTGAAGTTAAGCCCGCATAAATCGGGGGTTCAACCCCTATAAATAGAATGTGAGACCTTTGAGTTTTATTGTTAATTTCCACTTCTTCACCCCTTTTATCTTTCTTATACTTTTCAAGAAATACCCCCGAAGCCCCGATATCATCGTGACACCTGAAGCAAGTCTCGAAGCTCTGAAGATAACGAGAAGAAAACAGTTTTCAAGCCGAAGCTCTGCCCGCGAGTAGCCCAGTGTGTGAAGATATCCTAGATTCATCAAATAGTTACTACTTGAAGAGCCGTAATGTTGTCTGACAATCGCCTTATCAGGTGAGTGTATATTTATTTTCTTCTAACACATAGATACAAAGTATTCTCTATAAAATAAGTGCTATGTGTTTATTTGAGATAAATGTCGAATGAATGTTTTATACACATTTTATGCTGTATATGTATTTTTATCTACAAATATGTTGGGTGCAACATGGGTAGATAATTGATTAGTGATTAAATAAAATGATGAGAGGCCTCAATTTTGTTGTTGATTCAGTCAAGCGGAATTTAGATGACGACCACTGACTCTTCTAGACAGTCCAGTGGAACGCTGATAGGCTTGCCACCTGTAGGTGTTATTGAACTTGGATGTTCAATTGTTGTACTTCATCCTCCACATGGTTTCCTTGTTTGGCATATATTGCTGAGCAAACCCCAAAGCATGTGTTGTCGCCCCGAAGAAAATCCTTAGACTATTCCCTTGTGATAGTTGTTATAAGGACGTAAAGTGAGGATAACGGGAATGAGTAATTGAGTTATTGTTGTTTGATGAAATTAATAAATTTATTTATTGTGGGTTGAAATCCCTATATGCTCACCAGGCTCCCAAGCCTGACCCACTCAGTTTTCTTTGTATTATAGGTAGTGGCGTGAGAGTATAAGTTGGACGATTTATCAAGATATATTCATTATAGGCCTGTAGTGTATATAATTGTCGTAAGGCTTATAAGGTGCCGTTTATGCTTTTGTCTGTATTGGAACATGACATCCCGAGTTTTATTATATAATGAAAATATATTTCTTTAAGAAATACTTTGGTAAATCTTATTTTATCATATTTTATTTTGGGAATAAATTTCGCAACTCTTTTAATCAAATGATTACTCTAAAATTATTTTAAAAGCATAAACTAAACCAGTCTTTTCTGATCGTGAATTTGGGGATGTCACATTTTATGTTTAACTATATTATTTTGTCACATAGTTTATTGTATTATAATCAATAGTATAGATTTGAAGAACTTTGATAAGTGCGATGATGCATAACTAGAGAAACTCGTCTATTGATAACATTTAATGGAAGTATGAAAGATAAAATTGGATAAAAGTAAGAAAATATTTTGGCTTATTCTACGATTAGGGTCACCATAAAAGAGGGTTGTATAACCATGAACCAATTAAGAGAGATATAAATGAAAGGAAAATGTTAAAGAAAATGTTAATGATTAAACCCATTGAAAGTGTTAGGTGAACCTAGAAAATCTATTAGTGTTGTTGAAATGAATGATTAGAACACTTTTAGAGTTTTCTTTAGTAAAAACCTATTCATTTTTAACAAATATAAGGACTCGAATCCATATTTTCGTTGATCAAAGTCTATGAAAATAAAGTTAAGAGTGAAAGATACCGTTAAGCTATATAAATGTTGTTACAAGGTAACAAGCTTTTATTTTTTGTGTTTAAAAGACCATTGCAACTAGAAAACCTATTCCCATTACAATGGTCTTTTAAAAAAAAGTTTGTTACTTTCTGATAACATTTATTTAGTTCAAGGTTATTATTAAATCGCTTTAGATAGTTTGTTAACCATTTATGTCATTATCTATTTGTTATATGACTTGCAATAAAACCATACATTTATTAGTTAAAAAACACAACTACTATATGTAACATATAATGAATTAGGGAGTTATTGGAAATTTTTGTGTATGAAAAAAGTATAGATAGTCACGTTTAGGCTATGGGGTATACGTTATACCAACCCCACACGGAGCCTGGTGTTGTTGATGTGGTATAATAAGGGTTAGTGGGAACACCACACTCCTTGATACAACACCACAAGTGGGGCATCCTTATGGTGAGATTTCCTTGAGCACTTGCTTTTTTCCTTTTCTCTTATGACCATTAAAAACCTTTTTCCTTTTAAAATAGTATTAATATTCATTCATTCTTGACAAAGAAAAAAAAATACATGATACTTCGTTTTACTCTTTATTTATAAAAATTGCGTTATATAAGTTTAAGAACTGAAATATGGAATTATTTTCCTCGATGTCTTCATCAGACTTTTGGTTGATGAAATGCAATATGATTTTTTTTTCACAAAACTCGTAGACGTAGATGAACCTGAATTGTCGTGTCCAAGAACGATAATAGTCGCTTTAAAGGTGTCATTATGTAACATCCCAAAACCCACAATATTTTTTTTTTCATTTTTTAAGACATTCCCACAAAACCATAACATAGTAAACGCTTATTTTAAGTTCAAATCCATAGAATTAGAGTATCAAAAATCTCTCAAAACATAAATAAGCAAGAGGATGTGTATGATAATGCCTTCACCTTCCCATAATCACCAATCGTACCTAAAAAACATTATAAAAAATTGGGTAAACACGTAGTTTAGTGAGTTCCTCCGAAATACCCCCACACAACATTATATATACACAATGCATGCATACTAGACATACAACACAAACTGGACCCCCTAGCCTGCAACAATAAGCCGGATTGCTCCCGAGCCTACAACATAAAGTTGGACCGCTCCCGGGTTTGTTGGCCTACCGCACAAAGCAATACCGCCTCAACCCAACCGCACTGTCCTGAGCCTACAACACGAAGTTAGGCCATTCCCGAGCCTACAACATAAGTTGGATCGCTCCTTTGGGCTTACAATATCATTTGGATTGCCCAAGTATCTTAGCCATTAGCACAGAGCACGACCGTCTCAACCCAACCATATTATGTTGACACATACACATGAACAAATAGCCAACTAGCACATGTAATCAAAACAAATATACCAATGAAACAATTCACTATAGCATACCAACATCCTATACACAAGGATACATAACACAATCCGATGGGATGACCTTAGTGCCTTTAACCCATGAGTATAGTGAGAGAACTCACCTCAATCCTGAAGATAAGATAAACCATCCACTCGAGCCTATGATATTAAGAATCCTCTTGCTAAAAACATCCATAATAAAACCTTAGTTAGCAATTTAGGATATAACTAACCCATGAAAGGTCTAGGTTCACAATTAAACCTCCTTTGGACAAAAGATCATTTTACGCCCTATGTAACTAATCTATGCCTTGCGTCCCTACATTACGCCCTGCGTAGTGACTCCGATCCCAAACTTATTTTAAGCTCTTAATACAACAACCCAAACTCTTTAATCCCAAATCCGATTTAAATGAATGTCTTAATGGATAAAGTCTCTAACTTTTTCCATTTTCATGGTCACAAAGAGAACAATACCTAAACCTAGGTCCATAAAGTTATCTATTACTTAAGAACTCATGCATGGATGGATAAGAGTGCCCAAGCTTTCATTTTTATGACTCAGTATCCTCAAAACATCAAATGGAGGCACTTAAATGGTCTGGAGTAACCCATACTCAAGGGAACTTAGATTAAGAGATAAAAAGCATAAAACCCATAATCCAATTAGATCTAATAAATGGAACATCAAGATGCAAGCTTTATACCTTCTAGAGATTGGTGATGAAGTGTAAACTCTGGATCTGCAAGCTTGGAGCTCACACTTGCTTCTCCAATAGACTAATTCTTCAATAATGCACCCAAAAATCACATTAATGCTTACAAAACTCACAATTGGTGGCTAGGGTTTCAAAGGTACAATTTTAGGTGATGGAGGATGGTAATGATAAGGATTCCAAAAAGTTAGGGTTAGGGTTTTGGTCACCAGCAGCTACACTATGCATAGCTTAATTTATTCCATGCGTAGCTCATTAAAATTGCGATCCTCATTCAACATCTACGCCCTCGTAGGGTAAACCCCCCAACTTCCACTTCAACTTCAAACAACCATAATTTCTTCGTTTCAACTTCATTTCCGGTGTTCTTTATATGCAAGGAAAGGTATTGAAGATCCCAATAATCTTATCTAGTTACTTTTAACTAAAAACATATCGAACTAAAATCCTTAATTAATGCAAGAATTCTTAGATATTACTTTTCCAATTTTATCCTTTACTTCAAGGAACAGATTGAGGGCTTTAATCACTTAATCCAACATTATCAACATCCAAAAATGGATTAAACCCTATTCCTTTGAAGCCCAACACAATCACTTGAGCAAATCTAACCCGACGTCTCGAAATTAGAACATCACTAAAACCACGTGTTACACGTTTAGCTTGAGAACATATAATATCTATGTAAATCAAAATGGAATGAGATTCACAATTTTATGAGGCACATAAACCATATTGAGTAATATATTCTCATTGATTTGAATTAAACTATACACAATATATATATACAACAAACATGACCAACCATGATACATAAATGGGCACAAACTAATACAAAGGATACAAAACCAAGTGTGATAACATAAAGAAACATACAATAGTACACAGTAACAATCCAAGACATGGAAATCCTAGAATGTTAAGTAGCATTGATTGTATGTATCGGTTGTGTCGACGACAATACAAGAGAGTGATCATAAAACCCAATGATAATTTTAGTGTAACATCTCGAAAATCATAGGGTAAAAATTTCATTTTTAATATATAATCAAACATTCTTTTATCTTTATTTAAACATTTAAAAGTATTCCAGAGTAAAACAGTTATCAAAGTAAAATCCCAAAATCACGAATTACGGAAAAAATACGGGTGTATGTGTTGCAATCAAGTCGGGCCCTTACCTTTCGAATCAAAATTACCTAAAACTATAAACCAAAAACTGTAATCACAAAGCTTAGTGAGTTCCCCGTTTGCCACATACCATACATATCATACATATCCAACAATCAATAGAAAGTGCTATGTGCCAACCATAGTCTTGCCATTATGCCACGATCCGTATCATGGTCTTCCCTGCCAGGCCGGGGGCCAAAACCATGGGTCTTACAGATAAGTTCCATGAGCCAGCTCCTGGTATTCCATGCAAGAATCACAAAGAAAACTAGCATACAATCTACAAATACTTAACTAATTAACTGCCAGAGTTTAAACTCTATTCTTGCATACAGATTGCCAAGGGCCACCCCCTGGTCTTCCTACAATACACAAACCAAATGGGCCGACATTGGTGCCTTCGGCGCATAGAATAGTGAGGAGACTCACCTCAACAATTGAACCTACAGATAAATCTCTGACTTCTGATCCGATAGAATCCCCGCGCTCAAAAAGCTTCCCCACAAGGTGATGATTCTGGATCCAAAGCTTTCCCACCAATCCAAAAAATTTCCAACTTCTCTTTTTTCCTTCCTAAGGGAAAAATTGAGCATCACGACCTCCTAATAGATAAGAACACCTCCAAGAGGTTACAAGGTCGATTTAGGGTTTTTAGAGGGCGGAGGTTGACCTAGGAATGAAGGAAAATTTCAAAACATTAAGCTTATATAGGGTACATCCCTACAAATTAGGGTTTCCATCTGCCCCTCGTACGCTCAACGTACTTCCTAGTATGCCCAACGTACATCCTCGTATGCCCAACGTATGGGGTCTTGCACCCCAACCCATCTTCGCACTATGCTACACGTACTCCTCACTATGCCTCGCGTAGCTGCCTTCACATCATTATGCCCCATGTACTAGGGTTTTCCCCAAACCCTAATCTATTTCGGAGGCCATAACTTTCTCGATACAACTCTGATTCCGACCATCCTTACATCAATGAAAAGGTATCGAGAAGCCCTACACTATTATCAACTCATACTTGACTGAAAGTTTCCCGAACACAAAATCCAATTTCCATAAAGGCCTACTGCCAAAATTAATTCCAAATGCCCTAACCATCTACATTTCATCACCCCGCCCAAATAGGTAACGGTTCGAAACATGACGTTGCAACTCTCGCCCACTTAAATTAGATTTCATCCTCGAAATCAACCCTTACCTTTCCCAATACGCTAACATCCTAAGCAACACAACCATAATCCCAAGAATACCACAACCTTCCTAAGGCGACCGAAATCAACCATAGTAGAAATCACCAAACCTGAAGAAGAACGAACCTTAAACCATTGCAGAAAACCATCTCTATATTTCCCGAAACCCAAAATCTCAAATTGATCTGACTTCCCTAAAGACCACCCACACTGAACCACTATCATGCCAAATCCTCATTGATACCAGACTAAACAAAACACTTCCAATACTGATTATCTTGATGCTTCCACAGGAACAAAATCATTGACCATATACTGTTGCAGAACACTCATACTTGATAGATGGCTCAGATAATTCTGCGAGTAGATATTCCTCTTTGCAACGGTTAGAATCAAACGAGAGCTGTGCAACAGGGTCCAATCAACCAATTTGAGATTATTTGATTCTACTGCAAGTGCCTTAGCATGCCCCGAATAACAAGCGACTCTACACATGAATCCCAACTCACTGAAACCATTCCGACTCATCTTGCTGCCCCCTAGCTGCTTTCCAAAAGCAGCTGAGACCTCCCTGGTCTTTACTTGTTTGCCAACTACCTGAAATACCGGATTCCTACCTAATTGCAGAGCCAAAAGACACACACACACATACACATAGTCGCCCCACACGACTCTCCGAAAAAAAAGCTCGACTGGAAATAAATGCTCTAACCACCTTGCCACCAAATCCACTGCTAAGGAATGTTACATAACCCAGTATAATCTTATATCATACATGGTCTCCCACGACCTACCATGTCCTGATTCCAAGCATGATGTGGCCTTCTCACAGTCTTACGAGCTGACTCACTTTGGTCCTAACCATCTGAAGAAATCCGTGACCAACCATGGATTTGCCACACCCTCACCACTGCCCAGGGACTGGTGAATGCTATGGGCCACCCCCAGTCTTACAAAACTTCTACATTAACGGCCAACTAGTGTATGCTACGGGCCACCTCGCAGTCTTACAACACTTCTTCTTTGCCATAGCCGCCTCCAATGATCTTACCGGTAATCTAACACTCCTAACACATCCAAAGTGGAGCACACACTCGACCAAGCATCCAAGCTGAGCTTGAGCCATGACTGGAATCCTAATTTGGGTCCGCCAAAAGCCTGCTATCCATCACCAAGAAGGTACTAACCAACTGTTGGGAGGTTCCCCGAATCCCCAACTCGCATAATCCTCAATCCAGACGGCCACTTGGGCCACCCTTCCCCCTTACGACGATGTGAAACTCACCCTAGTTTCACACCTGATTCCGCTCCTAGAAATCTGAATAGTTCTCCCCCACTTTGATTCGACTAAGATCTCCCATTACTAAAGGTTCGAAGGATTCCCAATCCATCTTAATCCATTAAGATTGAATTGCTAACAACATGCACTTACTATCTGCATCTAAAGAACGCACACTCCTGAATACCATATGAACACTCCATGAAATCCCAGTAAAACTGATAACCCCGGACACTTTTAACGATAAAATACCCAAATCTTGAAGCCCTCTAAACTGATGCCTAGATTAAAACCTCAACAATAGATCACTTCCCTTGGCACCCCCAAGAGCCAACTAGCCACGATTTTTAAAATCACTGAATCTTGACGATACTAAAGAACTAACCCACTGAATCCTGAATAAAGACCTACCATACAATACCCATGAACCGATCTTGACCAAAAACCAAAATAACAAGTAGGCATACTAAAACCTGCTCAACAAGATGCAACCCCTTCTGACCCAATAATGATTCATGGCATGTAAATGACATATAACAATTCTTGTAAATATAAACCCAACATAAACAAAGAATTAAACCAAAGATAACGCTTACCCAAACAAATGCAAGATTCCAAACAACATAAATACTGATAAAAACCAAAAAGAAAGCAAAAGATAACGTACTTGCAATACTGCCTGCTGGATTCTTGACCTACCCTGTCTGATATTGCAATGTCTGACTCTTCTCTGCTGGGGCTCCATCCCTACCCTCAAGTTCGCCAGTAATCCTCAAAGTAGCCAAAGCAGGTGCACTCACTACTCCTCCCCTCAACATCAGACAGTTCACCTTCTTGTGGCCCACCTGGTTGCAGTGAAAACATAACGGGCTTTCCCTCTGAGGGAAATCGTTGCTGATATGACTAATCCTGCCACACTTGTAGCAACCCAAAACCCCTGGAATAATAAACCCCATCATGCAATTTCCCGCATGTGTTGCAATGAATCCAACCCTGTTGGCCTCTCAAATGCTTATAAGAAGTCTTGGGTCTCTTCCCGGGACCCTCTACTATATGCACCCGATCTGGCCCCCTCTTTCTGTGGTGCTCCAAATTGATCTCCCACTCTCGGGCTCTAGAAATCATATCATTCAAGGTCTTGCACCCTGAAATACTCACAAACTCCCTGATATCATTCCGCAACATATCATGATACCTCATCTGCTGCATATTGCGGAACCAATAAAGCCTTTTCCCGGAACTTGGTAGTGATATCTACCACAGTCTCAGTAGTCTGGCGGAGATCTTGAAACTCTCGAACCAACTACTGCACCTCGATCACAGGTGCAAACTCAGCTTGTAACCTGGTCGAAAAATCATCCCAAGACATGGCATTAACTACATCATCATCAACTTCACGACCAACCTCCTCCCACCAATCCAATGCCCTGTCCTTCAAAAGGCAGGAAGTATATTTGACCTTTGCCTCCTCGGGGAAGAAACTCATCTTGAATGCGTTTGCTATATTTGCTAACCACCTCCTACTGGCAATAAGGCCCCTCCCCTATAGAATGCAAGAGCTCCAAAAACCCGAAACTTACAGAAAGAAAGAGTGTGAGCTCCAATGATATCCATAACCTCGGCATGGAATGCTCCCAAGCACTCATCCAAGATCTCCAAAATCCACTCCTTGACCGAACCAAAGATCACAAGAGTCTGCTTCAAAATACCATGGGTAATCTTTGACGAGATGAACTCCCGGATCTGATCGCTAATCAGCTCAGTACCTGCACCTGAGCCGGAACTAGAACCAGAACCTCCTTACTGAGTGGTCATCACCACACTGAAATACAACATGCCAAAGATCGGAATATACCGAAAAATCCTCCTCCCATAAGCTTCTTAGATTCTCCAAGATTCTCTCGATCCGAGTATGGATCTTGTGCTTTTAGTAGTACGTGCCTAATACTACCTTCTAGACCTATCCATACTTTTTCTCAAGAATCATCCCGATTCCTCTAAGCCACCCTCTCAAACTGATGCACCAAACTCACAAAACCCACTAAAACATATCCTAGGCTCTCCTAGGTTCCCGAGCTCACCCTATCCTCAACTACTGAAAAGCTCCTACTAATGTCAACTAACTACCTCATGAACATAGTCACATGCAACATAGATCAGATAATCCTTCAAGTAGAAGACTCAACCCTAGAACGGTTGGACTTAAAACGAGAGTTGCACAATAGGATTAGATCCACCACTCCGAGATTATTTAATATGTATCACATGTGACTTAGCATATCCACTTAGTAGTTGATCCACGCTACTAAGAGCCCTACAAAGCACAAAGCAAGCAACATTCAAACAATAAAAAATCTAACCAGCATACACTAAACAAGCCATTCTATCCACTTATCTTAAATCCATACTAGCATGTAATTTTAAAGCTCACACAATTAGGCATATAAAGGCATTTCTCCTATCATATAATACTGAGTAGATCCTTAGCCCTAATCTAGCATGCAATTATCACAATCATATCATGTATCATAATAAACATGTATTGGTATTCTGGGAACCACTTACTTGAGCTCGGTCGATTGCACGCATCACACCCCTTTCTTTGAATAGAATTTCCTTTTTAAATAAATGTTTATTTTAAAAATCTTCACCATCCACCACTCCGAGATTATTTAACCCGTATCACATGTGACTTAGCATATCCACTTAGTAGTTGATCCACGCTGCTAAGAGCCCCACAAAGCACAAAGCAAGCAACATTCAAACACCAAAAAATCTAACCAACATACACTAAACAAGTCATTCTATCCACTTATCTAAAATCCATACTAGCATGCAATTCTAAAGCTCACACAATTAGGCATATAAAGGCATCTCTCCTATCATATAATACTGAGCAGATCCTTATCCCTAATCTAGCATGCAATTATCACAATCATATCATATATCATAATACCCGAGAGTATGCCCAAATCCCTCAAACGAAGGCTTTGATACCAACTTGTAACATCCCAAAAATCATAGGGTAAAATTTCATTCTTAATATATAATTAAACATTCTATTATTTTTATTCAAACATTTAAAAGTATTCCAGAGTAAAACTATTATCCGAGTAAAATTCCAAAATCACGAATTGCGGAAAAAACACGAGTGTATGCGCTGCGATAAAGACGGACCCTTCCCTTTCGAATCGGAAGTGCCTTAAACAATAAACCACAAAGCTTAGTGAGTTCCCCAAATACCACATATCATACATACCATATATATATATATATATATATATATATATATATATATATATATATATATATATATATATATCCAACAATCAATAGAAAGTGCTATGTGCCAACCATAGTCTTGCCATTATGCCACAAGCCGTATCGTGGTCTTCCATGTCGGGCCAGGGGCCAAAACCCTGGGTCTTACAGAAAAGTGCCAGAAGCCACCTCCTGGTCTTTCATGTAAGCATCACAAAGACAACTAGAATACTATCTACAAATACTTAACTAATTAACTACCAGATTTCAGACTTTGGTATTGCATATAGATTTCCAAGGGCCACCCCTGGTCTTCCTACAATACACAAACCAAATGGGCTAGCGTTGGTGCCTTCGACCCATAGAACAGTGAGGAGACTCGCGTTGGCAGTTGAACCCACAAATAAATCTCTGACTGCTGATCCGCTAGAATCCCCGTGCTTAAAAAAGCTTCCCCACCAAGCCAAACAACTTCCAACTTCTCCTCTTTCCTTCCCAAGGGAAAAAATGAGCATCAAATCCTCCCAATGGATTAAGAACACCTCCAAGAGGTTACAAGGTCGGTTTAGAGTTTTTAGAGGGTGGAGGCTAACTTAGGAATGAAGGAAATGGGCTAACATTAAGCTTATATAGGGTACATCCCTAAAAATTAGGGTTTCCATCTGCCCCTCATACGCTCAGCGTACGAGGTCTCACACCCCGACCCATCTTCACATTACTCTACATGTACTCCTCAGTATGCCTCGCATACCCGCCTTCGCATCAGTACGCCCCGCGTACTAGTGTTTTCCATAAACCCTAATCTATTCCAAAGGCCATAACTTTCTCTATACAACTCCGATTCCGACCATCCTTATATCAATGAAAAGGTATAGAGAAGCCCTACACTATTATCAACTCATACTTGACTTAAAGTTTCCCGAACACAAAATCCAATTTCCATAAAGGCCTGCTACCAATTTACCAAAATGCCTATTGGCACCAAAATCAATGTCGAATGCCCGAAACATCTACATTTCATCACCCCCGCCCAAATGGGTAACGATTCGAAACAAGGCGTTACATTAAGAAACACTGACATCACACAATCCATGGATTTGACATGCGTTTTTTGGTTTTTATGTTGAAAAAATGACATCAATTTTCTTGATCATTCGTCGACATTTAACGATATTTAACATTCATACTTTGGTTAGTAAGTATGATAAAACTAATATTCAACCGCCTTATGCATAAGAAGGAATTGATGCCCAAGAATTATTATATAAAATAGAAACCAACAGTTTATGAACAGTTTTAGTTTCTAGGTCATATTGTTTCACACGGGTAGGTAACTGGAATCCTATCATGTTCTGCTTACTTTTTTTTCCATTGCTTCCTTTCATTGCGACACCTCTCCCACTTCTTCCTTTATCACTTGCCTTAGCACTAAAATACCTATTTTTCTTCATATTTCTTTCCTATCTCCTTCCATTGGTCTGCTCCACTCTCCAACCTCCAAGCAACACCCTTTATAAACCCTAGCTATCATGACAACCAACACCGCCATCATTTACACCAACCTTTGTCACCATGAACATCCAAATTTCGACTGATACCCGACCATAGGTCCACGCCAGGCGGAGACACCTTGCAACCGTCACAATAGGCTGGACGGAAGCGATCCTATGCCAGCTAGGAAACTATGTCCGCGAGAGTAGTCTATCTGGAAAGTCCTCATCCTGGCGTCCGCTGGGAAAATATCTTAACGATAGAACAATATCAGTTGAAAACCTTAGTGGTGAATGCATCACCAATGCCTCGTCTGGATCAATCATATTCCAGAGCAGAATGCATATGATATCTCCTCCAATGATCAGCTCTGGCTCGAATCAAAGAAGCCACCTTTTTCCCCTGAGAGAGGAGATCATTCCCCTCACCAAATATATAATCCCATTGATCATCTTCTTAACGTTTAGTTCTAAACTCCCAGTCTCAAGAGACACCCATTCACGATAATCACATTAACTTGACCTTCGGAGCATCATCCCGTAGTACGAATGGCGTCGTCTCTTGTGTTCCAGGACTTGATTTCCTAGTGGAGATCTGTTGGAGAAGAAGAACTTCACTTCGCATCATTATCCCTATCCCATGTTGTGACAACCGGAAAACAAACCAACATGGTCACCGATAACAATGGATACAACATAAATGACACCAAGTTCCTTTGACCCCAAAGTCCGTTCCAACCCAGACATCATTAACACTAGAAATCGCCACCAATACAAACTCAACTACACAACCTAGAATGGTACCACCACACACATTTATGCCAACCACCATGAAATGGCTGCAACCACTCATCCCACCGGTGAGCACTCAAACCTTTCAACTCACAAGTCCACCAAATGGAACACAAATGCAAACAATTTTCCCAAAATCACCTAACCCGGAAAAACCAACTTCTGTTAGGCTCCCCTATTTCACCCCCACAACCTTGCAACAACCCTTAGCCCATCTTCAAGACCAATGGTGATTCAACCAACCTCATTCGCGGTAGCTCAACCGCTATTATCCATCCCATCAGTTGGTTTCATTTTCACACAAATGAATATCAACCAGTAAATGACTTCATACACACCAACACAGAAAACAACCTTCCATGGGTCACACAGTAATATTACTCTTTACCAAAATACTTTCCCAGCAAGCACATTTACTACTTTTCCATAAAACAAAGCCTCCCCTCCCCCCAATAAACCATCTACAATATAACAAAAGCATGCACACAAACACACTTTGCAAACACAAAAACCTCCCATTTTGTCCCAGAGCTACTTAACTAAGACATCCCAAGCACATCATGCTTACCTCACTTGAAAGTACATCACGATACTCCCTACCCTGATAGCCAGATGGATACCTATGTGTAGCACATGAAATCACTCCAAATCGATGAATGATTCTGGTGCATGCATTTTCCCACCATGCTTAATGGGAATAAAGGATCATGGTTCAAAAGCCTCACCAAACAATATCCACAACTTTGCGTTATTAAAATAATAGTATCTCACCAACTTCATGCAACTCTAGAAATACCGAGGAGATGTACAAGAAATTCTAGGATGCAAAAAAAGAGGGAGAAAGCATCAGAGACTACTTCAAAAGGTTCGATGAGGTGACACTAAAGATACCTGACCAGGACGAAGAGCTAGTAGCAGGAGCTTTCACGTACAATTTTCTACCAGGTCCACTATCATGGAAGTTCTTGGGATAGACACCTACCACCAGACAACAATTAAAAGAAAGGGTAGAACGATACCCGGGGTAGGAAGAAGTCGCAACAACCAAATAACCCTACCTATGTGCAACAAGGGCGAACCACAACAAAAAATAAACACATCATTTCTCCCAAAGATCCCACAGACACGACAACACCAATACACACAAACAAAGACGACATTTTTAACCATATGAATGTGATTAAAAGAGATATAAAAAACCCAATGTCCTGGAAGTAATGGATAAGAAATAAACTCAATGGCCAAACACACACCAATTTCCAAACAAAAACAAGTACTGTAAATACCACAGAAAGCAGGGGAACTATATCACAGAATGCACAGTCTTGAAAAAGGAAATAAAAGAGTGAATCACGAAAGGAAAGCTTTCAGAGATCGCTAGAAGCATCATACCTAATGCCAACACCCTACCACTACAGAAAGTGAAAACAGAGGAGAAAAATGACAAAGGGAAAGCAATTGAAATCCTAGCCATCCGAGCACCACTCCATCATAAAAAAAAGAGCAACTACACAAAAAGAGAAAGCACAAAAGATGACGACAAGCAAGCTATTCTTCTCCCAAGAAGACCCTATACCGCTAGGATGGGAGGGAGATAACCTGATGTTAATCCAAGCTAACATTGAAAGAACAACGGTGCACATAGTATACACTAACATTGGTAGCACAACATAATTCATGTTAAAGCATTGTTTCCAACAATCCCCCACAGCTAAAAAGTAGGAATCAAAGTTGTTCCTATAAGGTTGACAAGATTCACATGCCACAATGTTCGACCACTTGGTACCCTTCATCTCCCACTTATACTCATAGACGCCCGTCACGATAGGAGGAAAATGGTCACCCTTGTGTTCATGGTAGTAAGAGAACCATCAAAGCATAACATAATATTAGGACGTATAGTGATACTACAATATGTATTGATCGTATCAAACATTCATGGACTAATGAAATTCCCAACAAATAGAGGAATAACCATGATCATCGCAGAAGTGCCCAAGAGATTGGAATGTAACAAGATCCTCAAACTGGAAGAAATCATCAGGAGGCACAAGTTCCCAAGAGAAGAGGAATCCAAAGAAAAAGAAGTGATCCAAGAGAAGTTTGTAGAACAAAAATTTTGCATTGGGAAAACACTAGAGGAAACAATGAGGGTTAAACTCATATCATTGTTAAAAAAAGAAAAATAAGAACGTCTTTTCCTACGAGCCAACTGATATTGTAACATCCCCCTATGGCACGTATCACAATATTGTCCACTTTGGGCTCCCAACATGAACACTTCCCAAGGGTCACCCATCCCTGAATTGCTCTCGCCCGGGCATGCTTAACTGCAAAGTTCTTATGGGATCTGCTGCCCTCATGACTTTAAAATGCGTTGCGAAAAGGAAGGTATCCACACACCTTATAAGGAAATGTTTTGTTTTCCTTCCAAGCCAATATAGGATTAGGTGCAACCCACCTTCACCCCCCATTATAGGGTTCGACGTCCTCGTCAAATACATCAACCCGTGCCCCAACTCTGATACCATTTGTAACATCCCCCTCTAGCACGTATCACAATATTGTTCGCTTTGGGCATTCATCATGAAAACTTCCCAGGGGGTCACCCATACCTGAATTGCTCTCGCCCAATCACGCTTAACTACAAAGTTCTTATGGGATCTACTACCCTCACAACATTAAAACGCGTTGTGACAAGGAAGGTAGCCACACACCTTAAAAGGAATGCTTAGTTCTCCTTCCCAGTCGATATGGGATCAGGTGCAACCCCACCTTCACTCCCCATTATAGGGTTTGACGTCCCTGTCAAACACATCGACTCGTGTCTAGCTCTGATATCAACTTGTAACGTACCAAAAACAGTGACTACAAATTTCATTTTTAATTAAATAAAACCATTCATCATCCATATCATAATATCAAAATAATCAGAGTGAACATTTTCCAAGTACATCATGTCATCAAAATGCAGAAACATCAGGGGTGCGTGCCATGAAGTCAGCCTAAGCCCTTCGAACCAGAATTACCTGAAACACAAATTGAAAATCTTAAGCACAAAGCTTTGTGAGTTCCCCAACATACCACATACAAAACATATATCGGGACCCACCCATCATTGGGCTCCACCCGGTCCTCGAGCCCCGCTCAGGAAGTTCTAGGCCCTGCCCAGTCATCGGGCCCCGACCGGTCATCAAGCCCCGCTTGATTATATTGGGTTTCACCCAAGGTACATGGTGGACTCCGCCCACCAATCTAACACATACAAACATGCAAGAAACACAAAGTCAACTAGCATTCTACAAGATAAGTGAGAAAACTCACATCGATCAGCTGAATCAGAAAAATACATGCAACAGCTGCTACCGCCTAACACCTTGCTAAACAAGGCAAAACCCTAATTAGCACTAAGTGTTAAGACCACAACTAAGCCCAACAAGGGTCCACTAACTAGGCCCATGAATGTATCAAGCCCATTGGGCCCACTAAGGCCCAATACTAATGGGCTCACTAAATCCCAGCCCGTTGGGTCCACAGAGTCCCAATAAGACAAGTCCAAAATATAGCCCACCAATGAGTCTGAAACTCAAAAATGGACTTATGATCATTACAAGGCCCAAAAGCTTGACCCGAAACAAAACCCAAGCTCAAGAAGCCTAAAAACATGACAAGTGCAAAGCCCAACTGAGCATTGTACATGGGACGTACGCTCAATACACTGGGCGTACTTGATGAATCCTGATTACGACCAAAGCTCAGTACACTGGGTGTACAGTCAGTTACACGGGGCGTAAACTGACTTTTTCCAAGAATCCTCATCCCACAAGTTTCCTAGATTCTCCAAGACTCTCCCCCGATTCGAGTAAGGATCCTATTCTTTCAGTAGTACGTGCCTAATACTACTTTCCACACCAATCCATACTTTCCTCGAGAATACTCATGAATCCAGTGCAACAAACACTCGAGAATACTCATCCATGCATCAAACACTCGCTACCCAGTGCAACAAGACCTACCGAAGCAATCCCAAGGCTTTTTGGTTCCTAACCTCACCCTGCCATCAGCTGTTGAAGAACTCCCCATAATGCCACTTACCCATCTTATGAATACAATCATATGCAACAAAGATTAGATAATCCTTCGAGTAATAGACTCATCCCTACAACGGTTGGACTCATATTAGAGCTGCGGAATAGGGTCAAACCCATAACTCTGAGATTATTCAACCCTTGTCACATGTGACTTGACAAATTCAATTAGTAGCTAACTCCCATCACCGAAGAGTTCCAGAAAGCACAAACCAAGCAACATTCGTGTAGTAACACTCCAATCGTTAAAGTAATCACAAACATCCAATCCCACACACTACCCAATCTAGCATTCCATGCTTCCTAGGCTACAAGGCATTACATATCAGGCCAACCTATCACTGGCTAATTAGAAGTAACGTGCAAGTCTACAAGCTCATACGATAGGCATACAGGGAATATTTCTTATTAGCATTATACCATACAAAACTAAGTATATCCTTAGCCCTAAGTAGCATGCGATTCACAGATTCATAAATCAAATCATATCAGATAACATGTATGGGTAATTTTGGAGAAACTTACTTGAGCTCGGCTGATTGCACGCACCACACCCTTTCTTACCTTAGAAAACTCTCTTCTTAAAAATACACTTCTTTTGAAAACTTTACCAAATCCTCAGTTTGATTTCAGACACACCCGAGAGTATGTCTGAATCCCTCAAACCAAGGCTCCGATACCAACTTGTAACGTCCCAAAATTAATGACATAAAATTTCATTTTTAAAGTAATAAATCGTGAATACATATCATTTCTATAAAACCAAGGTAGTCAAAATTTAGCAAAACATAATAAAATCAGAGTAAATAAAAAAATGCGGAAACATATGATGTGTGCCCTGCAACAATCCCTAGATCTTCCATTTTTTTGAATCATGAAACACCTGAAATGTAAATTGAAAATGTAAGCACAAAGCTTAGTGAGTTACCTAAAATAACACGTACCATACATACAAATAAACACGTATGGGCCCTACCCGACATCAGACCGCATCCGGTAATTTCTAGGCCCCGCCTGGTCATCGAGCCCCGCTCAATCATCTTGGGTTTAGCCCAAGGTACATGGTAGGCTCCGACCACCAAGCTAACACATATGAACATGCAAGAAACACAAAGTCAACTAGCATTCTACATGATAATATAACATATATCAAGTGGACATATACACATGCAATAATCACAAAGATACATAACATAGAAAATGGTCGTCAGGCCTGGACCGACATCGAGCCCTAACCGCTAAGAACATAAACACATAACACATGCAAGAGTTACACATACAACTAGCATACTAAAATAACATAAACATGGTGTGGCATTGGTGCCTTCGACCCACTAAACTTAGTGAGGAGACTCACCTCGCACTGTTGAATCGCACGGATAATCTTTGGCTGCTGGCTGAGTAATCCTTGAACTATCAAACCAACACCCAATCAACATTTGGGTCCTAATCCATACCCATAAATCCATTACTAGGGTAAATGACCAATTTACCTCTCACCTACTTGTGACATCCCCATTTTTACGGCCAGAAAAGACCGATTTGTTTATGATTTGTTTTATAAAATCAGAGTAATCTTTTAAAGAAAATTGTTGCGGAATTTGTTCCTAAAACAAGATAAGATAATAACTTATCAAAACATTTCTCATAGAGAATGTATTTTCATTTAATAATAAAACCTCGGGATGTCATGTTCCGATACAGACATATAAGCATAAATAGAACTTACATTTAATTACACAATTGATTTATATCTCCTTTAAATCTCTCTGTGAAATATGTCTTCGTATTAATACCTGTGATACAAAGAAAACTGAGTGGGTCAGGCTTGGAAGCCTGGTGAGCATATAGGGTTTTCAACCCACAATAAATAATTATATTTAATTTCCACCAACCAACAATAACCCGATTACCCATTCCCGTTATTCTCACCTTACGTACCTAAGACAACTAACATAAGGGACCTAGTCTAAGAATATTTCATCGGGGTGACAACACATGCTTCGGGGGTTCCTCAGCAATATAAGTCAAATAAGGCAACCATGAGGGGGATGGAATACAGCGAATGAACACCCAAGTTCATTAACACCTATAGGTTATGAGCCTGCTAGCGTTCCACTAGACTGTCTAGAAAAGTTCGTGGTCGTCATCTAAATTCCGCTAGATGACTGGATTACAATGACATCGAGGCCTCTCATCTGTTTATTACACACCAACTATCTACCCATGTTCTACCCAACATATTAGTAGATAAAAATATATATTTTCATACATAGTTTAAAACCTGCATAGCATTCTCGTTCAATACATATTCCAAAACAACAGATGAGACACATACACATAACACGTATTTCATAGAGAATAAATCATATCTATGAGATAGAAGAAAGTGAGTATACATTCAAGCATATAACAACAAAATATACACATAACACGTATCTCGTATAAAATACTTCATAATTATACGTTAGGAGAAAGTAACAACACACTCACACATATAAACAACAATATACTTAATACACTCAAACCATACTTGTATTATTATTGCGTTTATGAAAGGTAGTATACACTCACTTGATCAGAAGATGATCGGACAACACTACGACTTGCAAAAGTAGTAATCCTCAGCAGATCTGGAAGATCTCTACAAAAATCGAACTTCTCGCAGGCAGAGCTTCGGCTCGGAAACCGCACTTCTCGGGATCTTCGGGATCTCGGGACTTGCTTCGGGACTCGGGAATATTACCGGGGCTTCGGGGTACTTCTGGCACGCAAATCGAGGCAAAACGGGAGAGAGAATGGAGAAAAATAGCAAAGAAGCCGGCTGCCCTTGCATCCTATTTATAGGAGGCTAAGGCCTCGCCGTACTGGGGGCGTACAGCAGTACGCGGGGCGTACTCTCCGAGTTCGTCATGGTGTTCGTCATCCGAAGTCCTTGAGTGCGAGTGTCGACACTCTTTTCTGTACGCGGGGCGTACTCAAGTACGTGGGGCATACTCCGGATGAGCCCGGTGACTCCCCTTCGGATAAAGCCGGAATTAAAGATTAAATTTAAATACAAATTATTTAATAAAATTCGGAAATTGATATCTTCTTCATACGAACTCCTTTTTCGACGTTCTTTATATCCACGCGAAGGTGAGACTACGCTCTACAACTTTCGTTTAGACTCCGTCGGCTAATTTTGACTTTATTTTTATTATTTATTTTTAGTAGGTTGGGATAGGAAAACTCCGTTATAAAATCATAACTTCTTCATCCGACGTCCGTTTTCGCCTATCTTTTTATCGTTTTACTACAATTAATGAGATATTCAATTCTCATTTAGATTGTTTCGGCTAAAAACCGCTCGGTCTCAAATCGAGCATTCAGGCTGCATACCGCTAAGTCGAAACATCGAAAAAAATCATAACTTGCTCATATGAAGTCAGATTTGGGCGTTCTTTTTATGCACGCTCATGGTTTAAGGTATTCTACGACTTTCATTTGGATTGCTAAGGCTAAATATCGCTCTAACATAAATTCACTTTTTATGTCGCGCTGTGTCGTGCCGGTTTTGTCGCGAAACTTCGACAGGTCATAACTTCTTCGTTATAACTCGGATTTCGGCGTTCTTTATATGCACGGAAACCTTGTAACATATACTATAACTTAATTAAGATTATTCCTTCAAAATAATCTTCCATCAAAAAGTCATTTTTTACGCTTAACGTCTCTAATTGACTAGCCCGGATCTACGGGCGTTACAATACTTTTGGACCAAGACTTAGGCCCAAACCTAATAATCCACAAGGCCCAAATACCAAAACCACCCAAGGCCCAATGCATGGCCTAATTTTCCAAATTGGGCCAAAATCCATAGTGGGCCTCCATAAAAAATATCAACCCAAAACCTGATGGCCCAACAGGGCCCAAAACAATAAAGTCCAATAAATGGCCAAAACCAAAGCCCAAATACCAAAATCCCACTATGCTGAGTACACGAGGCATACTCAGTTTTTACGCTAAGCGTACTGGCTTAAGAGCTTGTATGATGTGCGTACAGGCTTGTATGCCCAACGTACTCCTCCTATTTGACCAACTCTCAATTCTAGCTCTTGATCATTAAGCCAAGACGTCCAAAACCTCAGAATAGCTAAATATAAGTGGTTTGATCCATAAAGTCGAAGGCTTTAAGCCTTTGCATGGATTAATGAAGCCCTACACCAAAGATGAACTTCGAAGGTCAAATCACTCCAAAATTTCTTAAACCTTCTTAATACCTTATGACCATCCAAACTTCTAGATCTGATTCAAAGGGACTTCTTAAGTCATAAGTTCCTGAATTTACATGACTTAATGGGACCCAAATCAAAACCTTAAATCCTAAGCTTCACCAAAAGATTACCAAATCATGCATGGAAAGTTTTTACTCATGAAGATCCAAACTTTATGATTCCACTAACCCAAAAAGGGCCAAATATGAAGCTCAAAGGTTCTGGAGTACCTTCTACTCACAAGAACCACCACAAAGGGACCAAAATCATAACAAAGTGCCACCTAGCTAGATCTACAATAAAAAGTTGTCAAGATTGAGACTTTATACCTCTAGAAGTTATATCTAGGTGAACAAAGCCTGGATCCAAAAGCTCCAAGTCAAGCAATGACTCTTTAAGAAGTTCCTTCTTCATACTTAAGCACCAAAAACACACATAAATCACTTTGAAGCTCCAGAATCACTCAAATGGGGGCTAAGGGTTGATTTGGGCATAAAGTGAATACTGTTCGAATTTGGGCTCAAGGAATAGATTTTGAATTAGGTAATATAATGAACAATAATATATCTCTTGGTTTTCGAAGTATGAACAATGAATAATATATATATTTTTTAGAATTTGATTTAGATCTTAAAAAAAATTATTGGATCATCAACGGGATTGAAACGGAATAGATACAACGAATAAAAACGATCAAAAATAAAAAACGAAACCCCCGATTAAATTTTTTTGATTAAATTCTAATTTTGAGAAAAACCTTGATCGTTCTTCATCGAATCATTAGAAACCAAGAATGTTTTGGAATCCATTTGATAATGTGAGAAATCTTATTGTCGATTCTTTTTCCGTTTGCAACACACGAATCAATCACTGATGATCTTGGTTATTTTGTTGGAATAAGAAAATCACCAAATTGAGCATTGTACCTCCCACGATGTGTGTTGTACAACCCGTTCTTCGTGTTCTTCAACGATATAGCATTATCTTCATAAGAACTATCAACAATTTTGTTTTTTGAATTCAAGTTCATTGCAACATTTGATGATTATTTCTTTGGAATCCAAATTTGTTTCATAGATTTCAACTTCACAACAACATTCAAAGATTTTTGTGAATAAACCCATTTGTTCTTGCTTTTGATCTTTTTCTTCTTTTTCTTTCTCATATTTTTGGATCTTGAAGATTTAAATTCAATAAAAAACTTCATTTTTGACAACTTCAACTTTGCAAGTTTGAATCAAATCTTTTGGAGTTTAATATTTGTTAATTTATTGGATTGATGGCTTTCGATAAGGAATCATTCATTGAAACAAATCACAAGAACACAAAATGTCATTGGTTTGAACTCCAATCGAACAAAAAACTTTTTCATCTGCAAGAAAATCAACTTGAATCTTCTTATCTTGAACTTCAAGAACATCATGAACATCACATTGAATTCCATAGTCTTGAACTTCAACAAACTTAAGAGCATGAAGATCACTTTAGTTTTCATTAAGAGAACAATATTCATTCTTGAATAATTCTCTTTGTTTTCCTTCCTCTTGATTTTCACACCAAGATAACATGTTCATAGTGATTTCAAGCAAACATCCAATCTTCGAAAGTGGTTGAAATATCAATCTTCCATGATCATCTTTCAGTCCTACATTAGAAACCAAAGTATCCCATTAAATCAACCCACCTTTCAACAATTATCCATAGAATTGATTTTCATTGACTTTGTATTTGACATCTTCAATGATTACAATCCAATAATCATTACGTAAGTACACCATCTTTGATCAATTGATAAGAACTTTGGATTTTTCTAGAGAGAGAAAGTAATTTTGAATATGTTTCTAGTTTGAGAAAGCAAAAATACTTGAATTATAGTGAAGAAATAAAATTATGAATCAAGTCAAAGAAAAATTCAATTTCTAGAATCCAAAACTCTCTAAACACGAAGATCAAATAGCAATGAAGAATCACCAAATCAAAAATGTCATCATGGATCAATTCTTGAGAAAATCAAGAACACCCGCTCTGATACCGATTGTAGTGATCATGATTATGATGACGAATGTGGAATATGAAATGATTTAGTCAATCATGCAAGAATGATGAACATGAAGAACACAAGGATGTAAATAATCTCATTTTAAGCTCTCATTAGTCTAGAAAGTATTACAAAGTGGGTCATGCAATATTTCTCTCACTAGAATAATCTCTCACAATTTCTTACATAAAATGAGTGTTATTCACTTCCTATTTATAGGAAGGACAACTCATTATACACAAACAAAATGATAAGCTATTGGAAGCATCCAAGCATGAATTTGTACCCTAACATTAAAAAGTAAACTAAGTAAAAAAGAGGATCTACTCACATATCTCTTCTATTTTTGTATCAATATAGAACCAAGATAATTTCATTTAATGCAAAAAAATGATAAAAGGTTTTACTATTTTCAAAAATTTTGTAAAACCTTTTGTAAATTCAATTAAAAGGTTTGTTAAAAAGATTTTTGGACAGAATCTAAATTGGGTACAACTTTTCTATGTTTGAAAAGACTTATTTTAAATACAAAAAATCTGTGAAAGTTTAATCTACAAAGTTTAAAAAGTTTTTGAAAGTATATGTCGTCGTTCACCACCACTACCACCCTATACGCGTAGCTCTCCACCACAACCCTACTCTGTCTTCTCCATTATCCACCGTTTTTAGTGGAAACCATAGCCCCTGACAACTCCCAACGCCATATAAGCATTCGCTAACCATCACTATAAATCTATATGAAATAAATGGCCATCATCAACCCTTGTTTGGTTTTCATCGTTAGCAAGGATCGGTTGATTTTAAATATTTTGTGCTCTAAGTCAAAATATGTGATGATGGCTTTTTGTTTTGTGGGAATAAAGATTCTATGTTATAAATATTTTTTTTACTTTTCTTTTACATGTGATGATGCTTATTCATTAACGAAAGTCATCATTTAGTAAATCAATTTCTATTCCATACATTGTTTTCTGAACGTCGTGCACACAAAACACTAAAAATGATAAATAATAGTATTTTTCTTTTGTGTGACTAAAACATAATATGCAAAATCTCTATTGACAATGAAGGAACATGGTTGTGTTTCCCGAGGAAGGTACAATTTGTAGTTAAAAATAAAACATAAATATCAGTATATCACATTGTCTAAAAATAACATTTTAAATTACTGTAAATTATTAATTATGGCATGAATAATTGACAAGGTTTTACTTGCATATCGGTATATGCTTGAAAAAAAATACTTCTATTTATTTGGTCTTAAAAATAACACGATAAACTATCTTTGGATTTCACACATTCATATAATAACTAAAATACCAACAAATACACTATAACCCGCCACAAACTTTATAAATGCACATTATAAAGGATTTTGGATGTTATATTGTGAAGATATATGTGGTGGCAGATATGCATATTATAACGTTAAAAATAAATTCACAGGCTCACACGATAAAAACTAAATACCAACAAATAAACTATAACCCACCACAAGCTTTATAAATGCACATTATAAAGTATTTTAGATGTTATATTGTGAAGATGCATGAAATGGTGGCAGATATGCATATTGTAACGTTCAAATTAAATTCAGAAGCTCACATGTAACTAAAAGTATCTCCTCTCGATCCTCAATTATGTGGATATATATACAAAAAAGTCTGCGATTTGTTGGTTCTTAAAGTTTGCATCAATTCCGTGAATTTCAAGTATATCATACAGAGCATCACATCACAAATATATATTATATGTTGATTAACGCTATTTGTGGATAAAAGAGCGAAATAAATTATGGTCCTCAAATACTTGATAATTGACCACTAAATTATCTAAACCAATTTAGCATGTTCTTATATTTTTAGCAAAAACTCCATTTTTTCGTTTTGCGTTGTCCATTCATTCTCAAGTTTTTCAACCCTCTATCTTCAATCCAGACACAAACCTATCCAAATTCAAAGACCTTTGCAACGATAACGTGATTATTATCAGGTAATTTGTTTATTACAATAAAAGAATTTTATGGGTTGATCACTTTCAATGCTTTACAACATATTCGTTTTGATGAATTACATATTCAAAGCATGACATATTTTATCGCATAATGAAAGTATTGTTTATGATGATATGGTAAATCAGGATCATTGATCAAATGGAAGGGAAACAAGAGCGACCAAAGCTTGATCCTCCAAAACAAGCTTTGGAAAATATTAGTAAGCAAATGTCTGGAAATTTTGCTGCACAATCGCCACGATATGGTAGCACTTGTACTAAACTGCTCCATTTGGGCGTGCAAGATGGTGATGGCATGAGAAGAATTCCTTCTGAAGGAAAGATGAATTGCCTTTGCTCCCCCACTACCCATGCCGGATCTTTTCGGTGTCGCCTCCATAGAACTAGTAGCAATACTAACAATAATTCTAGTTCCGGCGGTAGATCATTTAATAGTTTGTCCAATCTCGCAGGTGACCATGATTAAATTATGACCGCATCCTTGAAGATGGATTTTCATATGATTTGAATTGTAACATATGATACTGGATGGTTCTTTCAACATTTTGTAAATGATTATTATCTAACTTCCAAATTGTTTTTATTTATATTGATAATGATAAGGTATAGATGGAACTTATTGTTGTATTTATTTTATGTAATTATTGTTTATTTGTTTAAAGCTAATGTACATCTATATATATTGTTAATAAGATTTCTTTCATATGTGTGGTTATTTTTCTAAAACCATACATGGTATCAGTCTAACACAATCTATCTCTGTATTATGATTTAATGATATTATAATGACGACTTACACTCCTTGAAATTTTAATTAACCATTACTATAACC
This sequence comes from Lactuca saligna, assembly GCF_052625555.1. Lineage (NCBI taxonomy): Eukaryota > Viridiplantae > Streptophyta > Magnoliopsida > Asterales > Asteraceae > Lactuca > Lactuca saligna. The sequence goes on from NC_136425.1 coordinate 144,205,225, forward strand.
ATATGTTTCTCAGCCAATGCAAGTATGCTACAAAGATTCTTGAAAGAGCTAATATGGTGAAATGCAAACCTTTAAGCACACCGACTAAATTTTTCGCTAAATTTGATGGTTTCAAATAATTAAATGATGACCCTACTCTTCATCACAACCTTTCAAGGGTACTTCAGTACCTCACATTTACCAAAACTAACATTATGTATGTCACACAACAAATTTGCCTATTCATACACAATCCTTAGGATCTATACTTCGCAACTTTTAAACAAATTCTATGGTACATCTGAGGCACCAATGATTCTGACGGACAAATTCTATGGTACATCTAAGGCACCACTGATTCTGACTACCATCTGTTTTCCTCTCCATCTTGCGGTATCATTGCCTATTCAAATGCAAACTAGGTTGGCTATTTAACCATTAGGCATTCCACATTCGGTTACTACATATTTCTGGGCTATAATCTTGAGATATCCCAGAAACACCAATAAAGTTTTCATTTTTTTAAATCATTAAATCCATACAAACACTTGTTCCAAAACCAATCAGGATAAAATGTATCTTACCAACTGATGGGTATTATGCAAAACATATAATCCTATATGTGTATGCAACCCTAAATGTTTTAATCTATATTTTCTCTAATTGAACATACAATTTGAACAACAAAATAGAAAACCCTAGCATACTAGTATATAATCTAAATACACAATTAGGGTTAGAAGATTCATATACCTTGATTGTTATATAGTAATAACAATGCAAATCCTTGTGTTGATGAAGCCTTGAGAGCAAGCATCACAAGTATCACGCCTCTAGTGGTTCACACCCAAAACTAGCAATGGAAGTTGATTGAGAAGGAGGATAGAGGCTTACATTTTTGGCTAGCACTTCAAAAGAACAGATGGCCAAAAATTCAAGGGCTTTGGCTGCTTATATAGTGCAGTGAGGAAATCCTAGATAAACCCTAATCCAAGATAATCTTAAACCGGGTAATTATCCACTTTCATGTTTATCCAACAAATACTATTCTAGAATCCCTTAGGCATGAAGAAACCGTCTATGCCTTCATGGAGGGTTCTAGATTGCCTCTTGCTCAACTATTGAACAATTGCACTTCAGTCCCTGCACTTTTAATTAATTCTTTTAATACCAAAATTAATTTTGTTTAATTTCTGATTAAATATTACTATTTCTAATTAATATATTATTTTCATAATATATTAAAAAATCATTTACTTCAATTTATTAATCAAACAATAAATCAACATCTCTCTATCCAAAATCATCTTGTCTAGTTGCTAGTCTTGAGGGCAACCTAAAAAGAATGTGCTACTATCAATTTAAGTATATACCAATTATAGTGATAGGCTTAGACACCTAATCCAATAGTCTCCCACTTGGATAAGTCTAATAACTATAATTTCCAATATATTCTTCAATACTAATTAACAAATTGTAACTCTCAAAAGCTGCTGACGAACTCTGACCCAGTCAGTTATATGTTCTAAGATAAGTGATCATATAATTCTCCGTTCTGCCAGATATCATGTAGACATGAGACATGGAATAGAATCAATCTCATCGTACAATACTTTGTTTCCCAATTTTTGATTTGTAATGACAAAGAAATTAATCGAACACATCAATTTAGTCCTGGATGGGCCGAACACTATAAGTCAACACCAAATCATCGAGGGGCCCAAAGATATCACTTTTTCCCACTAAGGGTAAAAGGAACATATAAACTTTGACTTATATGCTTGTACTATTTACTCATCAAATGATGCACAACAATAAATTTTATAACACCAAGTTACTGATGAGTTTACGTATCATCAATGCACAACCAACTTGCAAACACCAACACATATATCTCCCTTTAAAGATTATAAGATGTTATCGTCTTATAATTGCTCGTGATAAATTCCATGAAGTAATTCTATGAGCGTGGGTTAATCCGATACTCAAATTCTCTATTTCAAAGTACTCATGAATATTGCAGCAATACCTTTGCTATGTCTAAAACCCTTTACAATCTACAATTCAATTCATGACACTTCACTACTTACTTCCAAACGTACGAATGACTATGGAGTTTGAATAATCCAATTATTCTGGAAGTAAAACATGCAAAATGAAACAAAATTAAACAATAGACAAAAGGTAGTAATCCAATTCATAAGTAAATCTCCATTACTTAATCACCAAAAGTCAATTACATTTATTTCGTTACAAGTTTCGAAACTAACTATCTAACTACTAAAACTAACATCATCCTTAAGACCAATGCTCCTAACATGCTGAACATGCTTGACCCTACTCATACCCTTTGTGAGGGGATCTGCATGATTCTCTTCTGATAATACCCTCTTCACTACAAGGGGTCCTTCTTCTACTCTATGTCTAATAAAATGGTATTTTTTGTCAATATATCTTGATCCGCCATGATCTCTATGTTCCTTTGTCAAGGCAACCTCTCCTTCATAATCACATAAAATCTAGCTCCTTGAAGGCTAGAACAACTCCAAGGTCTCCAATGAAGTTCTTCAACATAATAGCCTCCTTTGATGCTTTGCTTTCTGCTATGTACTCTGATTCATAAGTAGAATCAGTTACCGTCTCTTGTTTGGAACTTTTCCAGGTTACCACTCCTCCATTAAGGTAAACACACAGCCAGATTGAGAATGAAAGTTGTCTCTGTCTGTTTAAAAGCTGGTGTCACTATACCCGGTTACTGTTAAGCTATCACTGCCACCAAGCACAAGGACCCAATCCTTAGTTCTTTGCAGATACTTAAGAATATTTTTAACTGCTATCCAGTGAGCTATACTTATATTTCCCTGATAACGACTTACCATGCTCAAAGAAAAAGCCACATTAGGGCCAGTACATGTCATATCATACATGATAGATCCTGCAGAAGATACATATGGAACTCTACTCATTTATGTTATCTCTGCATCGGCACTCGGACTCTGAGTCTTACTTAGTTTGGTATTACTCTGTTTAGGCATTTCTCCTTTCTTGGAATTCTCCTTACTAAAATGTTTTAATACCTTTTCCAAGTGCGTACTTTGACTAAGTCCTATTAGCCTTTTAATTATGTCTCTCAAAATCCTTATATACCCGGAATATAAGCATCCTCTCCCAGATCCTTCATAGTGAAACACTTTCCAAGACAAGACTTAACTTCTTGTAAAGTTGGAATGTTGTTTCCTATAAGAAGTATGTCCTCAACATACAAAACCAGGAAAGGTTACTATACTCCTACTAGCTTTGACATATACACATGATTCATCTTCACTTCTAGAGAAATCAAACTCTTTGACCTTCTCGTAAAAAAAAAGATTCCATCTGTGAGAATCTTGTTTCAATATATAGATTGATTTCTCAAGCATACATAATCTTTTCGGATACTTTGCATCCACAAAACCCTCTGGTTGATCAATCTTAAAAGAATCACATATACTAGTGAATTAGGGCATCGAATGAAATGTCGGTCTGGGTTCTTCCTGGTCATTCAAGTCCAGATCTTTGGTTGTTCACCACATTTACACAAAATGTTTTTGTAGTTTGGGGTTAAAGAAGAAGAAGAAGATCCATATGATTTTCGCCCATTTTTCTGCAAAGACGAAGTTAAAAGAAGAAGAGGAAAAAGAACAAGATCATAGTTTTGAAGAAGCATAATAAGATGTGATGCACTTTTTAACCTAATTTTCTTTGTCTTCATGTCACCCAATATACAACCATGTAATGTATTTAGATGCCACGACATTTATGCCACCGGTTCATTAAGCTTAACCGGTTACAAATCATCAAAACAATAATTGTCACAAATAATAATGGTTAAATTGTACCAATTGATAATATAAGGCTTTTTTAAGCGTTGGAGTATAATATGTAGGGTTTTTGTGTGGTTTTCACTTTATTCATTATATAATGTTTCAAGTGATCAACTAACCACTTGAATTAGATAATATCAGTCATGCCATATATTGAACATCCATACTATGCCTCTCGATGGTCCTTCCTTTGTTAAAAGATCGATTAGATGTTACTCCAACGATGCTCAATTCATGATTCCAAATTCTTATCATGATCTAAGATGTAGTGGAATTTTGTCTTTACATGCATTGTCTTTCTTTGATGTCAAAGTTCTTAAGTCATAGGGACCTAGCCTTCGACATTATAGAATGTTCCACTGCAACTTGTTATTTATAACAATTCCATGGTTATGAAATCTCAAATTCAAGGTACACTCCTTGAGCACTTCTTTGCATTAAAGTTTCCAACTCACATGTAGATTTCGAAAACATCTCCCATTATGGAAACATTTATAGATTACCATATGAACATAAATTTTGACCGAGAATTATCTCAATCCAAAACGTGTCACTATAATCCTTTCCAAACAATATGATACTTTCATCTTTCCACAAGCAACCAATTCTTCTGTAAACCTTATAACGTTCTTGGCAGTTGTTTGACAACTTTACTCACATGAAATTCTAATCCTTTTCACAAACAATGCTAAAAGTATTTGAAAAATAGAATAATCGAATATTATAGCATATGTAATCGATCTTATATCCGAAGCATATGCGATTCGACTAACTATTACAAGGGTCCTATATTTGATCGATTCCTTGCAATAGTATTTCCATATATAGAATACCTAATGTCGAAACATTTCAATATGGTATGCCTTTGACTAAATTCTATTAGATTATTCAATCTAAACCTCTAGATTCAAAATGAAGTATGAGTGCCCTCTCCCGTATGCCCACTATAACGTAACGGTTCCCAACTTTTGCAACTTGCAAATTAGAGACATTGTTCCCTATCAATAGTATTGTCAACACGCAATACCAGGCATAAAAATTATGCTCCCACTAGCTTTGACATGTACTCAGAAATCAACTGGACTTCTAGAAATCAATATCTTTTGACTTTCTCATGGAAGTAAAGATTCCTATGTCATGATGATTCGTCCAGCCTCTAATTAGGCTTCTTAAGCTTATGCGCTTTATCTGGATAATATATATGTTCAACCTCTTCCAAGACGTGATAATCATATCTCCTGAAAGTCTAAATAATTCATTGCCATACCTCAAAATTCAAAATATGAAGACGGATGCCGTAATCATATTATGAATTTGAGAATGAAATTAACACAACCAATATCCATTTTGATATTTATTAGATCCTTAAAATCTATCAACGAAAGTGTTTCCTCATAATGATTTTCATGAATTAGAGCGAAACCTTTTTTCACCTCGATTCGAAGGTGCATATCTTCCCATCCATGTAGAACTTTAATTTTCAACCTACTGTTATAAGACAAGGTTTAGGAAAATCAAAAATCATATTTAGTTATGCTTCATGGACTGAACTTTTCTTAATCTAAATTCCTTGCCTTATGGTAGCTCAAAAGCCCATAAGTGCTTCCATGTTGTTAGCAACTCACCCATATTGATTAGTGTACTTTCACTGACCATTGTGCTTTTCCTTTTACAGTTAAATGAAAAACATAGAAATTAGAATGTGAAAATAAACACAACAAGATATCAACCTCAGGTCGCGTGCTAGTGATAACCAAAAGGCTCATTGTCGGTTGACTCTTGAAACTCAAAAAATTAATATGACTCCCACTGACTTCTTGACATATGAGTTTTTCTCTCAAGAAACATTCTTTGACGAACTAAAACAAATATTCAAAAGTTTGTGCAGATTTCCGACAAGAAAACACTTCATAAAATAGGTCTTAGTTTATCTTTTGTTTCTCGATCAACGAAAACATTACAACTCCAATTCCAAATGTGCTAGAGTAAGAAAACATTATTACTTCACATATTACAAGGCGTTGTTATCCTTCTTAGTTTTTGAAATGTGTTTCAAGATATGATTCATAGTTACTAGAGCATGGCTCTAAAACTTTGATCGGGAACAAAGTATGACTCATCTTATGATCGAACATTTTATAACAATGTTCGATTCTTCTTCTTAGTCATACAATTGCACTAAGATGTTCTTATAGGGTTAGTTGTGATAAAATTACACAATTACTAAGATCATCATAAAAAATGATACTAATCCATTCTTTTTTCTTTTCAGATGGGAGAATCTTTTATCTTTCTGCCTGACAGATTCTTCTATTCATTCTGCTACTCTTTGAACTTTTCAAAAGTATTAGAATTCCGCTTAATCTTATAAACAAAAACATATTTACTGAGGCACCAGTAAATCATGACGAATAGAGTTATCGTCCCTTATGGTAAATCTGAAGAGTCCATATCAACATATACTAGATCCCTTAGTCCTTCACTCGCATCACATAAACATGTGAACAAAGAATTTGTCATAATTTTCAAATGAATAAGATTCTAATGCATTATGCAATTCAAATTGTATGACTCTAAGTTTTTTTTTCCAATTGAATATTGGTGACGAGATTCCTTTTCACTTGGTCAAAAATTAACAATGCCACATGCACGTTCTAGAAGAAAATATCCACTATTAACATTACTGTTATTAGAAACATAATCAAAACTTTCATAAATGTCATTGCAAGGAAATAACGCAACTTCATAAACCAAAAATTCATTTTATTACTAAAAAGAAAATCGGAACTTGTACTTATAATGCATAAAATGAAAACTATATTTCTAGACATCTCCAAAGAGTAATAGTAATCTATTAAATCATCCTAACTCCCTAATAGTAGCTCCAAATTCTGACCATCAAACCATGTGACCAAAGTCCATTTCCCACGATTAGATTTAGCTCACTTCACTTAAGCTTCCTTCTTTTTCTTTTAGACTCTGCAATACCATCAAAATCTGATCATCACATTATGTATTAAGATTCTAAGAATAGGAACTTATAAAACAATGGAGTTAGATAATGGATGTACCTAAAGTAGATTCATGTGAATTGAGTTTACCATTCAGAGATCCTTCAGGTACTTTGGGCAGCTTCGCAACCAATGTCCCTTCAATTGGTAGTAGAACAAATGGACTCTTTAAGTTTAACACATGGAATAATCCTAGAACAAGCCTTTCTATTAACCATATGGTCAAGCGGTTTGACCTTAGACAAACCCTTTCCATGGGAAGAGAAATCTTTTTCTAGATTACAAATGTCATCATTGTCAATGTCCATGAAAACCTTGGAATCAGACCCTATAAGGATCTCTGCTTTTGATATGTTCTTAAGCATTTCCGCCTCGGCAACCATCAACATTTGGGTTAGATAAATTAGGGTCACGTCAAGATTTCTCATATGAAAGTTCTTAACGAACTGACCATACAACTCAGGAAGAGAAAGAAGAACCAAATCAATGGCTTGCTCCCTTGTAAATACAACACCATCTTATATTATTTGTCAATGTAAGACTTTATTTTTAGAACGTACGCACACACAAATTTTCCATCTTCATGTTTACATGCCAAAAGGGCTTGAGTTGTTTCATATATTTCAACTCATGGCGTTGGGAGAGTCACAGGAGGAGGATGTGAAAGATTTGAAGAGAGACGATGTCTAGTTCCACCATTTCCTAAAGTAGGGAAGAAATTTTCACCTTGGCTTGAAAGTTGAAGATCATTTCCAGAAGATTGAGGAAAACCATTTCCATAAGAACGAGGAAGACCATTATTATCTTGATTTGACATCTAAAATTAGGAGAAGAGAGAATTCAAGTTAGTTGATTTTAGTCCTTAATTATTAACCCATAATTAAATTAAGGTTAGGATCGATATTTTTGATTCGAACTTTGAAGAGGGACACCTTAATCAAATTCAAATATATTTTTAGGTAGGTAGAAAATTTCACCAATTTCAATCACATGAAACTCCTAGATCTCCTGATATTCATTGAATCTTATCCATGGCATGCTTGATGTGAATTATGCTCTTACCAATTGTGACTGGGATGCTACGAATCACAATTAAGATGTGAATAACCATGCAAATCTGCTTGACCACCTTGAGATCATTTATCAACTCAAATTGATGTGTCAGTTAACAACACACGCTCCACCAATAATGGTAATTTTTTATTTGTCCATCACCTCAACTTTATAGTCCCAAATTAGTGTGTCGGTTAGCCATACATGCTCCATTAACGACATATAAAGAGTGATGTGCATTTTCTTGGATTAGCATATAATTTCATGTTTTTCCTAAAGTAACTAGAGTTGGGATTTATATAAAAGATTCTAGTACTTTAATAACATTATACTTTTCAGTGGTTATGTCCTATCAAATCCGTTCGGCTAACGACCCCCCACCATACAAGGGAGCGGTGGGTGAGAGTGGACACCCATTCAATGGTCATTTTATAGGTCGTTTCTTTATACCCCCTTATAATATGGCTTCGTGAATGAGGTGTACTAACAATTTGACTGGCTTGTCTTATAAATATAATATAGTATACTTTTAATCATATATAAGATAAGGCGTATTTTAAAACTTTTCAAAATACTAGGGTTTAAAATTAATTTTCGAATTAAACTTTTAATAATTAGTTAATTTTAAACAATTAATGATTTACCAAGCATCCTTTAATTAAATCGTTAAGGATAATTATAATAAACAATTCAAATTTAAATCATTAAGGATTAAATAATTATCTTCAATTAAACAATTAATAAAATCATTGAAATTTAATCCTTATCCTTATGGAATAAATAATTATTTTAAATTAAAAAATTAATCAAATAATTCAAATTTAACCCTAATCCTTATGGATTAAATAATTATCTTTAATAAAATAATTTAAATCATTATGGATTAAATAATTATCTAGTATTTCAAATTTAATCCTAATTCTTAGGGATTAAATAATTATCTTCAATTAAACATTTAATAAAATAATTCAAATTTAATCCTAATCCTTAATCCTCTAATTTTTAAAAATTAGGGTTATGGAGTCTAGGCTTTCAAGAAACCTAGCAAAGTAGAATATCTCATGGGCAAGGGTTTATTTTCGATAAACCTAATTCTTTAATGGGCGAATGTCATATTAGCCTAGTAAACTTGTTATTTTTGGTTTAAAAGGTCATCCAGTTGTTTTTTTGTTAGAAAATGGTAATAAAGTCCCGTATGACCGTTTTAAAATCTCCTTATGTTACCTGTTACCGGGATAACATGTATAATGGGTGCCACGAAACAAAATGACGGTGCCATTTCATTAAATGAAATGGCCACGTGTATTATCTTTGATTTGAAATCTTTTAAATACGCTGGTTTTCACTATTTCCTTCTCCACTTCCATTGAACTCTTTCAAGAAAACCCTTATTTCCACCAAAAGTTCCTGTCTATGGCCGTCTCCGTCTCAATCAAAGTTCATTTCCAAGGTGTGTTCATCAACATTTTTTTTGCTATTCAAATGGTACTCGTCATGTGTTTGATAAATATCGATGCTACTGGTATGAATCACAAGGAGTTTATTAGGTTTCTTGAATAATTCACACAAGATAATTATGAGAAATTTTACTATTATCAGTCGGATTTAGAAATCCTTGAAGGTTTAACATTGATTTCTAATGATTTTGAATAGAAAGAGTTTATAGACAATGCGTATAGGTGTGGAGTACAACTGCCTGTGTACATGGACCATTTTGGTACTAATATGCAGTTATTATGTGACAGAGTAAGTAAGGAAAATGAAACTAAAGACAATTGTTATGTCATGTCAAACATGTCAATGGAAATGGAAATTTGTGTTGACCTAATTGAGCTCATGTTTCCATAGAAGAGCAACATGGAAATTTAAATCCCACAAGATAATGAAGATGACAATGTCCTAAATGTGAAAGGTCAATCAAGGTTCAATGAGGACATACCTTGGAAGAAACAGTTATCAATTCTAGGTATGGGGTTTACCAATCCTAAACAATTGAAAATCATGCTTTGTAAGTATGTTGTAGCCAATGGGTTTCAATGGTATTATGAAAAAAATAACAGTAAAAGATTATTGGTTAAGTGTTGTGATGGTCAATGCACATTTAGGGTTTGGGCTTCATGGAAGCATGATGAGCATTCATCCAAATCAAAGTCCCTTATTACTGAGCATAATTGTGCCAAGAATTTTAAGTTAGGTCAATTGTTAATTACAGATGGATTGATAGTCATTTCACAAGAGAAGTTCTAGAAAATGAGAAATTGAAAGTGAGGATGCTAAAAGAAGAAGAAAAAAATAAATTTGGCATTGAGGTTAGTATGGAACATTGTAGAAGAGCAAAACAACATGCAGTGTCTCTTGTTGAATGTAGCCGAGTAGAAAATTATGCAAAGTTGTGGTCCTATGGTGAGGAGATTATAAGGTCTAGTAGCAGGTTAATAGTTAAGATGTCTGTAAACTCTATGCTAGATAGGAAAACCTACTTTAACAGTATATATATATATATATATATATATATATATATATATATATATATATATATATATATATATATATATATATTGTAACGACGTAAATTTCCAAAACAATTTTTCACATTTAAAACACACTTTCATTCACAATAATTATAAAAACATCATTTATGTCACATATCAATCCATAACATTACATCCCAAGATCAAAACATATCCAAATCCATCGGTGTGTGTACGAGTCAAGCCGACGCCTTCCCGCGATCGTCGCTAGTACCTGAAACACATAACACAACACTGTAAGCATAAACGCTTAGTGAGTTCCCCAAAATACCACATACCACACATACGCCTTTTGTGACAACCCGAAAAACTTCTCGCATACACCCTTCAATTCTTTCCAATATTAGACTTATTTTACTATATCGTAGTACCCTTTAGAGTCTAATGAAGCATCCTAAATGTGATATAATTAAGGTAGGATCGTTAAAAGGGTTAACTCGAAGTGTAGGAATCAAAACCGGGCCAAACACTCCAACACATGGAGTGTGCGGCTACACACTTGAGTGTGCGGCCTCACACCTTTCCCAACCGCACACTCCACCTATTTATACCACAATTGAATCATTTTTGAACACTTCCTTCATTTCTTCAAGCATAGAACACGAAATCCTCTCAAGTATCATCCATTCTCCTTGAAGATCTTCATAAAAAGGTACCAAGAACACCATCTGGCCGCACACATGGCAGCACACACCCTCTGGCAGCACACATGGCCGCACACATGTGCTGGCAGCACACCTAGCCGCACACATACTTATAGTGTGTATTTTGGCCATACACCCTCTTGTATAGCCTTATAAACCCTTATACAATCATATATGATTACAACACTTTATTATAAGTGTTTACTAGTCCCTATGATGGTCCCAAAATCATCAATTAGTTGTTCATAACACTAATTATATCCATACATGTGCCAATATATGCTAAATAGGCTTCGCGTGTGTACTCAAGTCACCACTTGACACCTAGCATCAAATCCAACTTTGTCATCAGAACCACTCACTACAGGTGAGTTCATACCCCTATTAATTAACCTTTGAAATACTTTTAAATATTTTAAATGCTTTTATAGGGGGGGGATACAAGTTAAATACTTATAGTTATTACATTAATCACATGTGATTAATAACTAATAAAACCAATGATTTTATCACTGTTCAAACTGTTTATCAAACTACTTTACTTCAAAATGTTTTACAAACTCTTTTCTTACTAAAAACTTTTATTTAAACTTTGTTATACTTCTTATAAATTGCATGCCCATATATGTATAGATATATAAGAAATGTTTAAAGGGCTTAGGAAGGCCACCCGCCCTATTTCCTTTTCCTCGATTTGGATGTGGTCTGGTGGGATGTCGGGTAGCCGTCCGAGAGTCGTTTCAATATTAATTATATATCATATATGCATATATAGACATAAAAGTACTTCCATATTCATGCTTATCAGTTACATCATTAGTAAGTTACCATCGAGGTAACACAGGATTACACTTATACTATTGCTAGATCAATGAGTCAGTTCATTCATGAGTCAATACTTATCACTATGAGAACATATACATTACATTACTATGAGTACATACACAACTATACTAGAGAGGGAACATATACAACTATACAAGGAAGAGAACATATACAACGATACTAGAACAGGAACAATACATTACATATACATACATACACTTACATAAATGTGATCCACTGTATCGGAGCATGCACTAAATGTCATGGCCCGAGTTGTAACCAGAGTCTCTTAGAAGGAGAGCGTGAGTTTGCGTATAGATCTATACTGGATTGACTATCCTACACCTTGCTGCTAGATACAGCCGGACCTGCAGGTCTGCGGGTGCCAAACGTCATACCATTTTACGACCATTCATTTGTCGTTGTTACTCAGTCGATAGTATGGTACAATTAATCACATGATGCCTTAATATAAATCCGGTTTAAGGTAGTTAGTACAACAATAGTTCTTATAATACAATACTACAGTACTACAGTAATTTATCCTTTATATACATTTAGTGACTATTTCACTTAAACAGTAATGTATAAACTATATTTTGATAATGATAGTTACACTTGGAAAATTACACACTCTTACAATAAACAAACATACAAAACAGTTACGCCTTGGTAGAAGGCTAATTTTATAGAAAATATAGGTTTTTCTGAGAGATTCAAACTTTTACGAACACTTACAAACATTTACATACATTTTCCAAACATTTACATACATTTTACAAACTTACACTCGAGACATGTTCAAACGTTTTGATAACAAACACCGACACTAAAATACTTATGAACTCACCAGCTTTATGCTGATAAACTCTTTCAAAATAACTCGTATTCTCAGGTCATCAGTAGACAGGTACCGAGACCAGCTTTTGAGATGATGGAGCGCGTTCAGGACTCATCTCTTTATTTTGATTTACATTATTTTTGGTGTCTATAACTGTACAGAACACACTTGTATTAAAATTATATATATTTAATGCAATGGATGATGTTGTTTGCTTGTTTACTATTACTGTGTGGTGATACTTTACATGACGTCCTCCGCCCCAGAACGTTTCCGCCGTTCTCGGTTTTGGGGTGTCATACCTTTCCAGGCCATACTCTATGGGATCTTCCGATCTAGGTGACTCAGGGGACTTCCGTCCCGCACTCCGGTAGACCTTCCGGTCCTACCCGTATCGACCTTCCGGTCGGTACCCTCTTGGCCTTCCGGTCCATATCGTCTTGACCTTTCGGTCCTTATCATACATAACATACATAACACATAAATGTCATCTTAACCTTTCGGTCCTCATCATACATAACATACATATCATATACATATCACATAACTGCCTATAGCACATACATCATATCATACAAGACCTTCTGGTCACACATAGGTACCCTTCTGGGTACAGTATAGTGAGAAGACTCACCTTGGTATCTCGGATAATCTCGAACTCTGTGAATCGGGTCTAGCCTCTACCTAATCATAACAAACACCTCACATTAATACATTTCCCTAAGGCTAGACTCCTTCCTTTCCTATCATTCTCAGGAGGGTAAAAGATCATTTTACCCCTCTCATGGCTTAAATACCCTAAAGTTGACCAAACCCTAAAAGTCAACAAAAGTCAACCCTCCGGGTTACGCTGGGCGAACCCAGTGCCTTCACAGAATCGGGGTGCGCTACCCCTTACACTGCGCGTACTGGGATTATGCCTAACGTAAGTCCCAGTTCAGCTACTTTATGGATTTTGGTCTTAAACGGTTAAGCCACTTCTCCAACTTCCAGATCTGACTCCCTCAGAACCGCTTATTCCATAAAGTCGGAACCTTTAAGCCTTTTTATGGCTGTAAAGGCCCTTACACCCTCAAAACACCTTTCCTCTTTCCATATTAAGTCCATATCTCATGTACGACTCAACATCCATGACCAAGATTGGATTTTTATGAACTTTCATCACATAATACACTGGGAAAGGCCATATCTAAGCTTATGGAGACCCTTTGCACAAAAAGTCTCCACCTTTGAACCAAAAACTCTAAAAATGGGTCAATAAACAAAACTCATGAAATGAAAGGAAAGCTTTGAGCTTTTTTCCTAAAAAGGGAGCTCCAACCTCTATAGAACTTGGATCTACTCTTGCTCTCCAACTTCTATCTCCAACAATGGCTTCCTCTTCTCCTTCTTCACCCTAAGAAGGCACCTTCAAGCTAAAGAACACACACACAAGCTCAAAACGGGTTTTTTGCTCTATGGTGGCTGGGGGTAAAGGACTTAACGTTCCTTTTATAGTGCACAAGCCATAATTAGGGTTTGTATTTGGACGCATTACGCCCAACGTAACCTTGGGTACACCCATCGTACCCAAGTGAGTCCGCATCCAAAATAAACGTGCGAGTATACGCGACGTACACCTGATTACGCCCAGCGTACTCATAAGTCCAATGCTCAACTTAAGGGACTTATCTTGACAATTTGCAAAAGTAAAGGGGTTATAATGCTTACCTAAGTTTCTGGATGTTTTATATATATATATATATATATATATATATATATATATATATATATATATATATATATATGTGTGTGTGTGTGTGTGTATGTGTGTGTATGTTTTGATGCACTGAAGCATGGTTGGAGAAGTAGATGTAGAGGGATTATAAACTTGGATGGTTGTTTTTCAAGAGGAATGTATAGTGGTCAAATCTTATTTTCCGTTGGGAGGGATGGAAATAGTCATATATACCTAATAGCTTGGGTTGTGGTAGCTATGGAAAATAAGGACAACTGGAAATGGTTTCTAGAAAATCTGAAAGAATACTTACATCATGAATCTGGATATGGTAGGACATCTTAGGTTTTGAGCACTATAACACCCCTATGGTGCACATGCAACCCTAGATGATTTGGATCTAAGTTTTCTCTATTATACATGCAATATTGTTTCCAAAGCATAAAGACTAAACTAACATACAAAGCTTTGAGATATACAACATACAACCAAAGTAGATGAATACCTCTTAATGTAGCATAGAGTCCTTGGCCTTCAAAAGCTTTAGCACCTCAAATGTGATGCCTCTAATGTGTCACAAACACCAATTACAAAAGGAGGCTTATGAGAAGTGGCTAGGAAGCTCAAAATCAGTTGTGTTATTCTTGGAAAATACGTGGGGCCGATTTTGGTGACTATGGGGATCATTTTATAGTGTAGGAAAGTCTAGGGTTACATCCATGCAAACACTAATTCACATGAATCTTCATATATCATGGGTTACATGGGTTAAACCTTTATGGACTATCACAAATGTTTAGCCCACCTTAACCAACCATGGATCATTAGCCTAACTATAAGTATTATTGATTTACATAATCAATCCCCATATCTTTAATGACACTCTTTTTATCACTAAATTAATTCCAAATTAATTCTTGATCAATACTAATTCAATAATATGATTTCTCAATTAATATATTATACTTATAATATATTAATAAGCAACAAATAACCTCTTCTCAAAAAGTCCATCCTATCAAATTTTTTTGGTGAAGGCAACCTAAAAGGACCATACTACAATTGGGTCAAGTACATAACAATTATAGTTATGGGCTTAGACACCTAATCCAATAGCCTCCCACTTGGATAAGTCTAATAACTATAATTGTCAATTGACCTTCAAAATCCGATTAGGATTCGTAGATTTCAAAAGCCACTATCGAACTTTGACCTAGTCAGTGAAGCGTCCTTTAGATAAGGGATTGTATAAGCCTCAGTTCTACAAGATATCGTGTGGACAAATACATGGAACATAGTCATACTCATTGTCCAATAGTTTGTTTCCCGATTTCCAATTTGTTTGACATAGAACTTAATTGAACACATAAATTGAGTATTGACCAGGCCCGACACATAAGCCAAAACCAAATCATCGAGGGACCCAAGATACCGCTTTTAATCTGTGACATCCCCATTTTCACGGCCAGAAAAGACCGATTTTGTTTATGCTTTATAAAAATCAGAGTACCTCTTTTAATAAAAATGTTGCGGAATTTGTTCCCAGTACAACATGATAAATACGTTATCAGGGCATTTCCGAAGAAAAGTATTTTTATTCATTTTAAAACATTTTGGATGTCATCGTCAATACAAAAATATAAGCATAAACAGAACTTACATTCATTATCACTAGTGATTTATATTTCCTTAATCTCTCATTGTAATGTGACTTCATATCAGCACCTGTGATATAAATAAACTAAGTGGGTCAGGTTGGGAAACCTGGTGAGTACATAGGGTTTTCAACCCACAATAATATAATTATTATGTTTAATCATCAAATAGTTAACCTAATTACACATCCCCATTATGTTCTTTACTCTTAAGGATCTACCCTAAGAATCACCTATTTCTCATTCATTCATTCCTAAGGATTATCCTAAGGAATAGGTATGAAGTCCATCGTTGTTAATGACATAGCTGTCAAGCACAGCTGCTAGTTCTATCACTTAGGCGCAGCTGCCAGAATTGTGACATTCTATGTGAGGCGCAGCTGCTAGTATTGTCCTTTGTGCACAGCTGCTAGGGTTATCTCGTTTATTGACAGTATCGTTTTTGAGAGTACACTCACAATACATTTTAATGGGTTTTTAGAGTACACCGGTGAACACATCGTTCACAACACCTATAGGTTGCGAGCCTACTAGTGTTCCACTGGACTGTCTAGAATAGTCCGTGGTTGTCATCCATACTCTGCTAGATGATGGGGCCAGCATTTGGGAACAAGGCTTCTCACATCTTCCACCTCACACCCTTACCTCATGGTCTATATCACCTCTCAACTCATCATCCAACTCATATTTCATCTACCCATGTTTTACCCAACATATTACGTAGATATAAATACATATACAGTTTAAATCATATAAAACTTGTATAAAATCGCTTATCCAGCATAGATAGCAAGTATACAGATAACAAGCACACCTAACACATAGTTTATATAAAATACTTCATATATATGTGTAGGATGAAAGGGACCATGCACTCACTTGAAAAGGTGGTGATTCTGAACTCAGACAATGCTTCGCTTCTTCAAAATAATTTCCTTCGACGAAACAACGAGTTTTTATAGAAAATCGGGATTTTCTTGGAGAAGCGTTCCCGAGCCGAAAATCTCTTCTTCTCAGAGCCTTCGAGCACTCAGGAGCTTCCGCCTCGTGCTAGGGAGGTTCCCTAGGCTCTTCGGGGGGGGGGGGGGGGGTTTCGGGGCTAGAGAGAGGTTTTAGAGAGAGCGTAAAGAGAAGAAAGAATGGATAAGGTGTGAAGAAAATGAGGGTGGGAGAGGTTCTATTTATAAGGTAAAATATGGCTGAACTTGGTGCCACATGTCACCATCTGGTGGCAAGACTTGGGGAGAAAGCAATGGCCAAGATTGTGCCACATCACCCATTTTCGCACAACACACTTCCGACTTCTAAAATCCGTAACTTTCACATACAAGCTCCGTTTTTGAGGTTCTTTATATACACGCGTAGGTAAAAATTAGATCTACAACTATCATGTTGTCTTCGTCGGCTAATTCTCGACCGATCTTAAATTTAACAGTAGGAGGAGATTATACTGTTAAATGTCCGCGTAAAATTCATAACTTCTACTGTTCTACATACAGACTCCGTTTTCGTCTGTCTTTTTATCTTTGAGTTCCTATCAATGAGATCTTCAACTTTCATTTAGGTCGCGTAAGCCAAAAATCAGTCGAACTAAAATTCGAGTTTCGGGTCGTGCACTGCTAGGCCAAATCTTAGAAAATTCATAACTTCCTCATACGAAGTCAGATTTGGACGTTCTTTTTTTTTTTTTTTTTTTTTAAATTATTTTTTTATTTTTTATGTTCTGAGTTTAACGTATACTACAACTTTTGTTTAGATAAATAAGCCTAAAAAGTAATTTATCAAAAATTCACTATTTATGTCTCTTTGTGCCGTGCCGGTTTTGCCGTAAAACTTCGACGAACCATAACTTTTTCGTTATAACTCGGATTTCGGCGTTCTTTGCATATACGGAACCCTTACGACGTATTCTAAAACTTTGTTAAGATTATTTATTCTAAATAATCTTTTATCGAAAAGTTGTTTTCGACCCCTATTATCTCTAAATTGACTAGCACAGATCTGCGGGCGTTACATAATCCTCCTAGGATAAAAGGAAAAAATAAACTTCGATTTATATGCTTGTACTAACTACTCGTTAAATCATGCACAATGATACATTTTATAACATCAGGCTACTAATGCATTTTTATACCATCAATGCATAACCAAATCATAGTCAACAACTCATATATTTTGGTTTGAAGATTATATGATATTATCGTCTCACACTCACTCGTGATAAATTCCATGAAGTGATTCAAGTGAACGTGAGTTTAATCCAATTCTCAAATCTTATTTCAAGAGCACTCATGAATATTGTAGCAAACTTTTGCTATGTCTAACACCTTAGACAATCTACAAGCCAATTCATGACAATCTAGCCTCATAACCTACTTCCAAAGTATGATCGACTATGGAAGTTTGAATAATCTTATTTTTCCGAAAGTCAAAACATGAAAAATGAAACAATAGTAAATAATTGACACAAGATCGTAACTTTACTTATAAATAAAACTCCTTTTATTCAATCATTAAATGTCAATTACAGTTTAGCTATTACAAGTTTCTAAATATTTATCTAACCACTAAAACTAATATCATCCGTTAGCCTAATGCCCCTTGTATGATGCAAGTGCTTAACCCTACTTAGTACCTTTGTAAGAGGATCTGTTGGGTTGTCCTCTGACGATATCCTCTCCACAACGAGGTGTCGTTCTTTTAATTGATTTCTTATGAAGTGGTATTTTCTGTTGATATGTCTGGATCTTCCATGATCTCTCGGTTCCTTGGTTAAGGTGATAGCCCCTTCATTATCACATAAAATCTCCACAAGCACCTTTATGGATGGTACAACTCCAAGGTCTCCGATGAAGTTTTTCAACCATATCGCCTCCTTTGATGCTTCGCTCGCTGCTATTGTGACATCCCCAAAATCACGGCCAGAAAAGACCGGTTTTGTTTATACTTTATTTCAAAATCAGAGTAATTTTTTAATAAAAGAGTTGCGGAATTTGTTCCAAAACAATATTATGATAAAGATTTATCAAAATCATTTCCTTAGAAATGTATTTCATTAAAAAGACTCGAGATGTCATGTTCGATACAGTACATAAGTATAAACAATACAACATAGGCCTTACTACATTATTTCATATCTACAGGCCTATATCCGTAATCCCTCATCCAAAACATCACATCTATGCTCATGCGCCACTACCTGTAGTACAAGAAACTGAGTGGGTCAGGCTTGGGAACCTGGTGAGCACATAGGGTTTTCAACCCACAATAAATAAGTTTATTAACTTTATCAAACCAAATAAACCCGATTACCCATTCCCGTTATCCTCACTTTACGTCCCTAAGACATCTAACACAAGGGACTTAGTCTAAAGACTATCATCGGGATGAACACTACTGCTAAGGGGATTCCTCAGCCGTAAATGTCCTTAAGGCAACCATGTGGGGGATGGAGTACATATGGTGAGCACACAGTTCAAATAAACACACAGTTCGAATAAACACCTACATGTTTCGAGCCTGCTAGTGTTCCACTGGACTGTCTAGAATAGTCTGTGGTCGTCATCTATACTCCGCTAGATGACTGGATCATCATTAACATCTATAACGAGGCCTCTCATTATTTTATTTTGTCACACAGCAACTATTGCATCTACCCATGTTTTACCCAACACATTTTGTAGATATAAAATACATATACAGTTTAAATCATTGAAAACATGTATAAAATGTTCATCCAGCATAGATAGCAAGTATTCAGATAATATGAACACATAGCAGGTAATTTATATAAAATAATTCATATCTATGTGTAAGCTGAAAGTAACTATGCACTCACTTGAAAGGTGGTGACTCGGTACTCGGACAGCGCTTCGTTTGCTTTAAGAGAATTTCCTTCGACGAAACCTAGTATTATCACCACTAGATTTTAGTCTAATATTACCGTGACTAATTATTAGTCTTATTATTATTATTATTATTATTATTATTATTATTATTATTATTATTATTATTATTATTATATAAACATTTAAACAATACTTTCCAACCACTATGTACAAACAGGGGCCAGACATAAAACACCGGAGGGCAGCACCATTTTGGCGTATAGCACTTCTGAAATCCAACAACCCTATGCGGCCCTTTAAACCAGATTCCCCGTACCGCGAGTAGTTAAAAAGATATTATAACGACACTTATATAAGTCATAATAATAGCTCAAATATTTATTATAAATTTATAATAACAATACTAATTTTAAATATAAACTATCTTTAAAATAGGGTAAGCATAACTTACTTACAAGACGATTTTAGCTAGGAGTCGGGCTCTGCAGGGGCAGAACTTCGTCGCTGAATCTTTCTAAGAAAGATTCATGCAGCGCTTCAATGCTCACCTTACTATACTAAAACTACAGAAAGAGAAGTCGAATCACAAGGGACCGAAATGCTCGGGGGATAAGGAGAGAAAGACTCTTGAATCAAGAGAATGGTGCAAGAAATATGAGAGCGCAAGCCTCTTATTTATAGTAATTGAATTTACAAAAACTACCATTCATAATTACTTGACGACCTTATAGTCATATAAACAACTAAACCCCCCTTTATAATACTATTTTAAATAGATTTAACGATATTTGCACTAAACTAATGTCGAAAGAACTCAACATTAGTCTTATAATGACCGCATCGTCGATACCTTTCTAATGATATATACATATGTATATATATGTGTACATATATATGACTTATACTTTATTTTAATACGTAAATATGCTATTATAATTTGTAACTCATTCATACGAACTCCGTTTTTGATATTATTTATATCCACGCGTAGGTGGAGACGTACTTTACAACTTTCGTTTAGACTCCGTCGGCTAATTTTGACTTTATTTTTAAAGTTATATTTTTAACAGGCTGGGACAGGATTGGTCCGTTAAAATCTCATAACTTCTTTATCCGATGTCCATTTTCGTCTGTCTTTTTATCATTATGCTACTAGTAACGAGATCTACGATTCTCGTTTAGGTTGTGTCGGCTAAAAACCGCTTGATCTAATACTCGAACTTCGGTTAGATTTGGGCGTTCTTTTTATGGACGCTCTTAGGTTAACATATTATACGACTTTCATTTAGATTACTAAGGCTAAAAGAAGCTCTATCATAAATTCACTATTTACGTCTCCCAGTGCCGTGCCGGTTTTGCCGTAAAACTTCGACGGGCCATAACTTCTTCGTTATAACTCGGATTTCGACGCTCTTTATATGTACGGAAACCTTGTAACATATACTAAAACTTGGTTGATATTATGTATTCTTAATAATCTTTTGTCGAAAAGTTGTTTTCGACCCCTATTGCCTCTAAATTGACTAGCCCGAATCTACGGGTGTTACAGCTATGTACTCAGATTTTCACATTGAATCAACTACAGTCTCCTGCTTGGATTCCATGTTACTGCTCCTCCATTTAGGGTAAGCACCCAGCCCGACTGAGAGCGTAAATTATCTCTGTCGGTCTGAAAACTGGCGTCACAATACCCTTTCACTCTCAAGTCATCACTCCTACCAAGGGTAAGGACCCAGTCTTTAGTCCTTCACAGGTATTTAAGAATGTTCTTTACTGCAGTCCAGTGAGGTTTACCATGATTCCCTTGATATTTGCTGACCATGCTCAAAGCAAAGGCCACATCAGGGCGAGTACAAGTCATATCATACATGATCGAGCCAACTACGAAAGCATATGGAACTCGACTCATCTCCGCTATCTGAGCTTCTATACCCAGACTCTGAGTCTTACTCAGATTGATATTGCTTTGGATAAGTAAGTCACCTCTCTTAAAATTCTCCATGTTGAAACACTTCAACACCTTGTCCAAGTAGGTACTTTGACTAAGTCATATTAGTCTTTTACTCCTATTTCTCAATATCCTTATCCCTAGAATATAAGCAGCTTCCCCAAGGTCCTTCATAGTGAAACACTTCCCAAGCCAGGACTTAACTTCTTACAAGGTTGGGATGTCATTTCCTATGAGTAGTATGTCATCTACATAAAACACCAGAAAGCTAACTATGCTCCCACTAGCTTTGCATACACACAAGACTCATCCTTGCTTCTCGAAAATCCAAACTCTTTGACTTTCATATCAAAACAAAGATTCCATCTGCGAGATGCTTATTTCAATCCATAGATGGATTTCTCAAGCTTACACACTCTATTAGGGTACTTTGCTTTGACAAAACCCTCTGGATGACACATGTAAACATCTTCAGCCAACTTTACATTAAGGAAAGCGGCTTTGACATCCATTTGCCATATTTTATAGTCATGAAATGCATCTATGGCTAACATAACCCTTATAGATTTAATCTACACTACTGGTAATAAGGTCTCATCATAGTCAACTCCATGAGTTTGAGTAAATCCCTTTGCAACCAGTCGCGCCTTATATGTGTGTACTTTCCCATCCGTGTCGGTCTTCTTCTTGAAGATCCATTTACACCCGACTGTCTTGCGCCCTGACACATTGTCAACCAAGTTCCAAACTTGATTGTCATACATTGACCGAATCTCATTGTCCATAGCCTCTTTTCCGTTTCGCAGACTCGGGACCTGCCATGGCTTCCTTGTAGTAATTAGGTTCATCCAGATTTATCAATCTGCTATCACTGATAAATGTATCACCTTAAGATGTTATATGAAAACCATGTAACATAGGTGGAACACTAACTTTACTGGAACATCTCAGAGGTACGGATTCGTTAATCGGTTCAACATGAGTTTCCTCCTCGGGTTGAGCGCTAGTGTTTGAGGTTCCTTCATGACTAAACTCTTGAAGCTCTTCAAGATCAATTTGCCTATCACTTTCCTCTTGGCATATTAGTTCTCTCTTGCAAAAGAATCCTCTCCTCGCAACGAAGACAACATTGTCACTCAGTCTATAGGAGAGATACCCAAAGGACGTCTACCGGTAGCTGATGAAAATACATCGCTCACGGTGAGGTTCGAGCTTGTCATGAGTCTCTCGTCTTATGAAAGCCTTGCAACCCAAAACCTTGATGTGTGCTAACGAGGAAACATTCCATGTCCACGTCTTGTGAGGTGTTTTGGCAACCTTCTTACTTGGGACTAGATTAAGGATATGGGCGACAGTCTTTAAGGCATACCCCCAGAATGAGATAGGTAACGAAGCTCGACTCATCATGGAACAAACCCTATCCAACAAGGTTCTAGTGCGCCTCTCAGCCACACCATTAAGTTGTGGTGTTCTAGGTGGCGTCAATTGTGAAATAATTCCACATTCCTTAAGATATTCTTGGTACTCGATACTAAGATACTCACCACCCCGATCGGATCGGAGCATCTTTATCTTGCTGCCCAATTTATTCTCCATTTCTTGCTTAAACTCTTTGAAATTTTCATAGGTTTCTAACTTATGCTATATTAAGTGGATATAGCCATATCAGATGTAATCATCAGTAAAAGTCACATAGAAGCGTTTAGCATCCCTTGTGGCGGTTCTGAAGGGTCCACACACATCGATGTGTATGAGATCTAACAGACCTTCACCCCTTTCACAAGTACCAATGAATGGTGACTTGGTCATCTTTCCAAGCAAAGAATATTCGCAAATGTCATCTTACTTCAAGTTGAATGACTCCAAGACTTCATCCTTTTGGAGTTGAGCTATGCACTTCTTGTTGACATGTCCAAGACGACAATGCCACAAGCATGCCTTGTCCAAACTATTGGACGAATCAATATTCAACACATTATTTCCTAGGTTATCTACAACTATCACATTTTCATATATACCATTACAAGGTAATGCTTTAAAATAAAAAATTCCATTATAATAAGCATTTATTGAGCCAATCTTATTATTAAACGAAAAAGTAAAACCTTGTTTATACAAACTATGAAAGGAAATAATATTTCTCGCCATATCCGACGAGTAACAACAATTATTCAATTCTAATTTTAACCCACTACTAATCAATAAAGAATAAAGTCCAATATTCGTGACATGCGACATTTACCTATTTCCCTTGATTAAGTTTATCTTCCCGTGCTCCACATCCCTACTTCCTTTTATTCCCTACAAATCAGAACAAATGTGAAATCCACAACATGTATTAAGGACCCAAGAATTACCATGTGATGAGTTATTAGAAAGAATAGTGTAAATACCTGCGAAGGTGGGCTTTATCTTCCCATCCTTAATGCCCTACAAGTAGTTGGGGCAGCTTCGTTTCCAGTGCCCCTTGTCATGACAATAGAAGCACTCTGCTTCCTTTGGATTTGTAGAGGGATTAGAAGGACCACATTTGGTTCCACTAGAAGAGGATCCATCATGGGAATTTCCCTTGTAGCTCTTGGAAGGAGCCTTCCTCTTCTTTACCTTCCCATATCCAATCGCCAGAATAGGGACAACAATAGTAACAGTAGTAGGAGTGGATACAACTGACTTGCCTTTCAGGTTGCTTTCTGCAGTTCTTAGAATGCGTTGAATCTTGCTAAGAGTGACATACTCCTTGTTCATATGATATGTCATACGAAACTGATCATAACAAGAAGGCAAAGAGTGTAGAATGATATATACGGCCAACTCTTCATCAAAATTGACATTCAATGTCAGCAAGCAGTCCACATATCTCTGCATATTTTGCAAGTGGGCCGTGATGGACTCTCCATCCTTCATATTGGTTGTGATCATGGAGGCAATGATCTCATACCTCTCCTGCCGAGCACTTTGATGGTACCTTTCCATCAAATCTTGGTGCATGTCGAAGGGCTAGAAGTCCTCATAGGACTTTTGAAGCTCAACAGTCATGGTAGCAATCGTAATGCACGACACCTTTGTCGCGTCCCTCTCATGAACCCTGTATTCCTTGATTTGCTTGGGAGTAGCAGTTTGTTCATCAACCTCCTTCAGCTCTTTATCGATAACATATTATTTGTCCTCGTGGAGAAGGGTCATAAGAATGTTTCAAATCCAATCGTTAAAGTTTGACGCATCGAAGATAGTTCTACCAACCAAGTTCATGAGGGAGAATGAGCTACAAGGGTTGGAACCAGAAGCATTGTTTGGGATAAACATCTGAAAAGAAGAGGAACAAAGTTTAGATTAGATGAGAATCCTTAATATTACACCGAAATGAAATATTAAGGCTAGGACCCAACACAATATTCTACAATCCGGAAGAGGGATGCCGTAATCCAATTGTAAAATATCTGAAGGTATGTAAATGAAAATTTACCAATTTCCACCATGAAAAACGAAATAGATTATAAAGCTTTAAATGAATTGAAATTCGTAGATTCTTTGACACTCATTGAACTTTTTAATGGCATGTTTAAATCTCGATTATGCACTTCAAGTTTGTGACTGGGATACTGAGGATCACATACAAGGTGTGAATAACCATGCAAATTGCTTGGTACTCTTGATGTCACTTACCTAATCAACGTGTCAGTTAACCACACATGCTCCACTAACGACTCGGTAATGTGCAAAGTGCAATTTCATGGAATAGCACGATTTTCACATTTTTCCTAAAGTAACTAAGATTGGGAATTTACTAAGGTTTAGTTACTTTATAATTTAATTATACTTATTAATGAGGATTAATGTCCTATCCTACCCGTCCGGCTAATGACCCTCCACCAGCCAAGGAAGCGGTGGGTGAGAGTGAAAACCCATTAAACCACCATTTTATAGGCAGTAACCTTATACCCCCATTATAGACAGGCTTCATGAATGAGAACTACTAACGGTAAGACTAGTTTGTCTTTTATATATATATATATATATATATATATATATATATATATATATATATATATATATATATATATATATATATATATAAGTATTAACTTTTAATATTATAATAGTATAAGGGTTGAATTTTAACTTTTAAAACTCAAGGGTTTGGAATTAAATGTTTCATTAGTTAGTCTTTACAAATTCCAAAACTTGAGGTCAAGTTTTGAAACTCTTCAAAACTCTTCATTTCCGTAACTTATGAGTTTAATGTTATTTCAATGGGTGAGACTTTTCATGTTCCATAACTTGAGGACAAGTTATGGAACTTATTAAAACATTTAGATCAATTCCAACAAATAAAATTATCATATTATTCTTAATTGATCTAACTAAACTCATAAAACAAGATAATATTGAATCAACAATTTACAAGTAACTTTGTTAATTATATAACCAACAATTATCTTAAAATTTTGACAATTATCTTTTCATTGGATGAGTATAATCACTACCATATCAGAAAAGAACATATTTTATGATACAAAACAGTTTATGGTAGTGATCCTAATCCAATATAGGTCAAAAAACCCAAAAATCTGCCATCAGACAGTACAACTCATCGAGCCAGGCTTTGGACTCGTCGATTTCATCATGAACTCGTCGAGGTCATCTATGGACTCGGCGATTTCAGTTTGGCAGAAAGCTTTTTTCTGTTTGCTTCAACTTTGAACAATGAACAATGCAACAATATAACCGAAAACTAACCTGGCTTTGACCCTTATGGTGCACATGCAACCCTAGATGCTTTGGATCTAAGTTTTCTCTATTATACATGCAATATTGTTTCCAAAGCATAAAACCTAAACTAGCATACAAAACTTTGAGATATACAACATAAAACCAAAGTAGATGAATACCTCTTAATGTAGCTTAGAGTTCTTGGCCTTGAAAAGCTTTAGCACCTCAAATGTGATACCTCTAATGTGTCACAAACACCAAGTGGAAAAGGAGGCATATAAGAAGTGGCTATGAAGCCCAAAATTGGTTGTGTTATTCTTGGAAAATATTTGGGGCCGATTTTGGTGACTATGGGAATCATTTTATAGTGTGGGAAAAGTCTAGGGTTACATCCATGCAAAGCCTAGTTCAGATGACTCTTCATATCTCATGGGATACAAGGGTTAAACCTTTATGGACTATCACATATTTTTAGCCCACCTTAACCAACCATGGATCATTAGCCAAGCTATAAGTATTATTGATTTACATAATTAATCCCCATAACTTTAATCAGTATCTTTAGATCACTAAATTAATTCCAAATTAATTCTTGATCAATACTAATTAAATAATATGATTTCTCAATTAATATATCATACTTATAATATATTAATAAACCACAAATAACATCTTCTCAGAAAGTCCATCCTATCAAATTTCTTTGGTGATGGCAACCCAAAAGGACCATGCTACAATCGGGTCAAATACATACCAATTATAGTTATGGGCTTAGACACCTTATCGAACAGATGTCAGTTCAACATAAGGTAAGGTTGTATGAATTATGCATTACTAATTATGATCATGTTCTAACTGTCCATATGATGTTAATACATGGGTTAATTGGGGGCAGAGAAAGATTTATTCCCAGACATAGAACATAGGCAATATGCCAGACATGTTTTGTCTAACTTCAAGAAGAAATATCCTGGTGCTCATTATGAGAAACTATTTTGGAAGGCAAGTGAGGCATCAACTGAGCCTCTTTTCAATGCTGAAATGAAAGAGGTTCAAATGTTGAGCCCTTCTGCATATGTGCATCTTATGGGAAGGATTCCAAAGTCATGGTCCAGAGAATTCTTTCAGGAAGGAAGGGGATGTGATATTGTTGAGAACAACTAATCTGAGAGCTTTAACAATGTGCTCTTAGATGTAAGGAATAAGCCTATTATCTCTAGTGGATTGAATACATTTGAGACAAGAAACTTAGGAGTGTCATTCGGTGTTGAATTAGAAGAAAAAAAACATGTACATGTAAGGTGTGGCGATTGAATGGATATGGTTGTGTTCATTCAGTGGCAACCATATCTTATGTAAACATGAATGTAGAGGTCTTTGTAGATCCTTTGTATCGTGCAACCATATATATAAACACATATAAGTACTCCATAGGAAGCATGAATGGGAGTGCAATATGGCCCCTAACAGACTGCATAGGACCATTTCCACCACTAAAAAGGAAAATTCCATGGAAACCCACTATTAAGAGGAAGAGGGAGATTATAGAGGTCGGTGGATCACACAGAGTGTCAAAGGCAGGAAAAAGGATTGACTATGGTTTTTGTAAGAAGGTAGGGCACAACAAGTCGACATGTGATGCATTTAAAATACCCCCAAAATTAAAGGTAAAAATAAAGAAGTTTCAAGATGCTGCAGGTAGAAGTGGTGTGAATAAGAGGAAGACACAAGACGAGGGAGGAATGGTGTTAAAAAGGGGAAGGCAAAGGATGAGGGTGGAAGTGGTGTTAAAAAGGGGAAGGAAAAGGATAAGGGTGGAAGTGGTGTTACCAAGGACAAGGGACATGATGAGGGTGGAAGTGTTGTTAAAGAGGGGAAGGGTCAACAAAAACCTACAATTAGACTAAGAAAGAAGTCAGAGAGGATACTTAAGAAAAAGTTGGCAACAAAGGTGCAAGGCAAAAATGGAGAAGGTGATACTTCAACCACACCAATAGAATTGGATTATATTGTTTGTATTTATGTTGTCATGGTTGTGTTAAGATGTGTATGTTAAAATGTGTATCTGTGTTATTCAGACACAATTTCAAGAATAAAACCATGTACTTTGAATGTTGATAATTACAAGGTATGAAAATAGCCTTGTACTTTGAATGATGATTGTACTTTTTTTATGTTCTTTAACATGTTTGTTTTGTACTTCTTCGGTTGTCAATTGTGCGCCTAAGAATTCACTTAAAAACCATTGTACTTTCGCATGTACTATCTTTAAAATGAACACTAAAACTTCAACACGATGCATCCACCATTGCTGCAACAAGTCAACATCTGATTTGAAATGCATTAAAATTGTTTTGATCAACATCCAAAATACAAGGCCCAAAAATATAATATGAAATATTTTTTTCATTAACATTCAAACCATGTTTTGGATACACTAATTGATTCGTGAACAATAATCAGGGTAATCGGCTAATCGATACCCCCAAAACGCCATTACATGATTGTAATCATACGAAACAAACAAAACCCCCCAAAATTAGTCATCATAAACACATAAACTAATCAATATTACATATATTAAACCTGCTAACACCATTACCACCAAAATCAAGAGAAACCCAACTAACTTTAGTACCTAATAAGACATCCACAAAATGATTTCGGTGGTCCATAAACCTACAATACTTGGAGGATCAATAAACCCAGATCAAAGCAGCACCTAGTCCAAGAATTAAAATCCACATACTGAAATTGAACCTTTTCCGCATCATTTCCATCTGATCCCTAATTTCGATGAGCACCAGGGTGAATTTGTTTCTCATGTTTTCTATTTTGACCTTTATCTCCATAGCTAATAGCTCGTTATAAGTAGGGATGTCTAAGTCCGACGCATGGAATCCTCCGCACGAAAAGTTACCTGTTGAACCCATGATCATTGGTAGGGATGGAAGTTATAAAGAGGGAAGGAAGAGAAAGGGTAGAAAATTGGTGCTTTGTAAGGGTAACAAACTGAGGATGTTTAACCTAAAAGGGGAATACAAGTTTATATAGGGGACCACAGGCCATGTAAGAACCCTTGCTCCCTAAGGGTTGTACTGTTCATACCATGTAATACTCCAATTAGGTTGTGGTATCCTACATGTAATTCTACATTACTAGTATATTTAATTCGTGTCAAAGTAACCTAATGTAATGGGTTAATGAGATTTTAAAACGGTCATACGTGACTTTATTACCATTCTATAACAAATAAACAGTTGAGTGATCTTTTAAACCAAAAATGACAAGTTTAATGGGCTAATATGACATTTTACCTTCTTTGATCTATTCATTTTATGCAAAATCAACATAAAACTATGGCTCTAATACCACTGATGGGTTTTCTAGCTTACAAAAATACATGAGAGCGGAAAAACACTTAACCCTTAAGTTCACATGCAACTTAGAAATGATCTATGTTTTCTCTATTGATAACAATATTCTATGAACATCAAGAAACCCTAAGGGAAGGCTATGGAAATCGAAATTCATATAGTTTGAGGGTTACATTGAAAGCTAGCACCAAAGGAATGGATGCCTCTAATGGCTTGTACCCAAAACCCTAGTAGCAAGAAGACTTGAGGAGAGAGGAGGCTAGAGGAGAATTTTGGATCTTTAGAGTGTTTATATTGTTTGTGAAAATACGATGCCGAAGGACCCTATTTTTAGCTGATTGGAAAACCCTAGAAACCCTAATTTGAAATAAAATAATATTATTTCAAATACAGAATTATCTAGTTTCATAATTATCCATAAGGAATATTCCTCAAACCCAAAAAACCCTCCTTAATTTCGTTCAAGGGGTTGGAAGGTTCTGGAATACCTTCTTGTTCAACTATTGAACAATTACAAGTTTAGTCCTTAAACTTTTAATTAATCCAATTAATCCTAAAATTAATTCCAACTAATTTCTGATTAATTCCAAATTAGTTAATACTATTTCCAATCAATATATTAATCATATAATATATTAATAAATCATTTATTTCAATTTCTAATTAACAAATCAGCCTTTTCCTCCAAAAGTCATTATATCTAAATATTGGTTTTGACTTTTGAGGGCAACCCAAAAAGGACATTGCTTTTAATTCAAGAATATACCAATTTAATTATTGGCTTAGACATCTTAATCCAAAACATAAATGTGCACTCTCAGCACCTTGATGGTATCCCACCTTCCTTCTCTTATGTAGTGATAAACCAGAACCCAATCCTCGGAGGAGCCACAAATTGCTACTACCTTGAAATGAAACAATTAAATCGAATAAACCGATAATCCTCCAAGAAGAAGACCTATTTCTCCCCCATTTAGGTTTCAAACCATCATCGACTAACGTCTACCACACTAGATTTTCATACCGGCTCATCTAAACACATACCAACCTTTACTATCAGAATACAACATATCATATTATTATTCCTTCGGATAATTATCAAACAATCATAAAGAATCCTAAAACTCAGATGTAGACCTTGGAACTCTTCCCAGCATCATACCATCAACATTGGCGAAATCGATCATAATACCATTGGATTGACAAGGCACCTTACGAACTGAGCTTTGTGCAACCAAAACTTGCGTTAGAAGAATTTATCCACAACCTCATCCTCCTACGAAGCTTCAAGAATACCTTATAGATGTTCAAATAGTAGCTCTGAAAAGCTCAACATATCAATAGAACTCTCCTTTCCGAATCAGAACCTCGCGGTCCTCCATGGATATACTTGATCTTCTCAAAATCGGGCCACATATTCGACTTGCGACATGGTCTTCACCTTGGCCACCGAACCAAAAGACCATTCGAGTCTCGAACATTCCCTTACAAAAAGACGGAAATGCTTCACCATAAACCTAAGGATCCCCCCCCCCTCTGAGAAAGGAACTAATGCTGGGAACACCCTCCATTTCTTATATCAGCCGACTGACAAACACCTGATCCCTATCCCCCCCCCCCCACTCAAATGCGAGAGGTTGGAAGAACATAACCCCATCGTAAAGAAAAATTTCCCGATCCATCGACCGGCCACCTATCCTCAGGCTGCAACCCTCGAGTCGATCATCACATTCGCCTCCTACCTGAGTCTTGTGACTCAAACTGGCACTACTTTGAAAAAGTTCTTTAGCACCTTAAGATCAACTAACTCGTATATATATGTACCCTTCATATCCCACTGCTAAAGGCAGTAAGTCCCAAACAAATACCAGACTCATCTTCATCATGGATAACCATAGCAAAAAATGTCGATAAACACGAAAACACTTCAACTAATCGTGGTGTCAAACCATGTTATCTAACTTCAACCAACTCCTTAGAACCCCAGTGATGTTCCTCGATTTGAGTACGGATCTTGTTTTTTTAGTAGTTTGGCCCTAATACTACCTTCCACACTTATCTGTACGTTCCTCAAGAATCATCTCAAATCCTCTAAGTTACTTCCTTAGGACCATTAACAAAACTCGCTAAATTGCGCACCCATCTCACTAAAGTACTTTCTAGGCTTTCCTAGGAATCATCATCCCACTTGCTTCTTCAATACAAGGAACATTTACCAACACTGTCGATTGCCTTATGCATGCAAATTATATATAATACAAGATCGAATAGACTGTCAAATAAATGATTCTACCTTAATCCCACAACCAAACAATGAACATGAAATAAGGCTAAATCAATCATTCTAAGACTATATGATCCTAATGGTATACAATTTTTAAACATATACTTACCAATTAACTCTTCCAATACATAATTCAGATAATGTATACCATCCAATTACTCCTAGGCTATATGTGTCAAACAAATAATGCAATTCCTGAAGGTATCCTTAGCCCTACTCTAGCATACAACTCATATAAACACATAATACTCATGTAGGGGTATTTTTTGGATTCACTTACTTGAGCTCGGCTGATAGCATACATCACACCTGTTTTTTGTAAAATCTTTTTTGAAAGTTATTCTCTTTCAAAAAGATTACCAACTCCTAAGTTTGAGTTCAGACACACCCGAGAGTGTGCTTGAATCCCTCAAACCAAGGCTCTGATACCAGTTTTTAACATTCCATAAATAGTAATAAATTTTTCATTTTTTAAACCATTAAATCCATACAAAAACTTGTTCCAAAATCAACCAGTGTAAAATTTATCTTTCCAACATCAGAGTAAAACATTAATAACCACTGCAGACAAGCCATCAGTGGGATGTTGTGCAGACATGCCATGCCCTTCCCTTTGGAATCGGAAGTACCTGAAAAATGTTTAAACCACAAACCGTAAGCACAAAGGTTAGTAAATTCCCCAAAATACCACACAATCATATGTAACAACGGGCCTCACCCTTGTATCGGGCCCAACCCATCATACAAACGGGCCCAACCCAATATAGAAAATGGGTCCAACCCAACATACCAAACGTGCCTATCCCAACATACAAAATGAACCCAGCCCAACATACAAATGCAAGAGTCACAAAGACAACTAGCATCCTACCCAATATAATAAGAAGACTTAACTCAAGCCTAAAGACAAGATAAATCATATAGTCAAGCCGATGATACCATGTCTCCTCTTGCTAAACAAATACATAATTAAACCCTAATTAATAACTAACTCTCAACATGTCTAGGCTAATAATTAACCCTCCTTTGGTAAATAGACCATTTTTCCCTTCTAATACTAAGTCCCAACATGGTTTGACCAAAAGTCAAATGAGTCAAAAAGTCAACGGTCAATCCTCAGTTGACTTATGCTTAATGTAGCACACTGATCTATGCTCTGCATAGAGCTACACTTAGCTTACAGAAGGTTACGCTTAGCATAGAGCCCATGTTTCCCAAAAACTTATATTAAGCTCTTAATACAGTAATTCAAACCCTCAAACTTCCAGATCTGATCTAAATGAATGTCTTAATAGATAAAGTCTCTGTCCTTATCCCTTTGTATGGCTAAAAAGAGCACAAAACCAAACTCTAAGTCCATTTTATCACCTTTTTCTCAAGAACTCATACATGGATGGATGAGAGTGCCCAAGCTCTCATTTTTATGACTCTATAACCTCAAAAACATTAGAAGGGGGCATTCATAGGGTCTGGATTAACCAATACTCATAAAGACCAAGATTATGGGGACAAAAGCATAAAACTCACAACCATACTAGATCTAATATGGACAATCATCAAAATGAAAGCTTTATACCTTCCAGAGATAGATGTTCACTTCAAAATATCATATCTACACACCTTGAAGCTTTATACTTGGTGCTATAAACATTTTCTTCCTTCAAAGAGCACTCAAAAATCTCCAAAAATCACAAATGGTACCCAGGATTTTAAAGGACCACTTTAAAAGAGTGGAGGATGATCATGGGGATGATCTCAAGGAGATAGAGCCCTTAAATATGGCTAAAAACCTTAGGGTTAAGGTTTTGGTTTGCATCGGCTGCGCTTAACATAGCATAACCTACACTTAGCGTAGGTCATTAAACTTGCGTCCAAAATTTAGCACTTACGCTCAGTGTAGGGGCTTTCCCACACTCCGCGTAGGGTGAAATTCCTAATTTCAAATTCAACTTCAAATAATCATAACTTCTTCGTTTCAACTCCATTTTCGGCATTCTTTATATACACGGAAAGTTATTGACAATCCCCACAGTTTTATCTAGTTACTTTTGGATTAATACATGTCGAGCTAAAACCATAATCCATGCAAGAAGCCCACCATATAACTTTTCCTATTTTAGCCTTTGGTTCCAACACACAAATCAAGGGTTTTGATCTCATAATCAATATTATCAACATTCAATAATGTGTAAACTTTATTTCCTTAAAACTCAAAGCCTTTACATGATCAAATTACGGTCCATAATCATGAATTAAGAAACAACCCGAAACGGGTGTTACAAATTTGTTATCGTGGTCTTTCACATGTCATGATATAATCTCTCAATCTAGTATCGAAGTCGAATATCAAGGTGCCACCAATGTATTTTCTAAAACGTGTTGGTTGATAAATTTTTTCGAGTTTCATCATCCATCGTCTGTGCGATGATTGTATGACAATGTCAATGTTGTCTATCTCTCTAATAATTCGGTTTAGCATCAATGTACTAAGCATACCAAGATTGTATGACAATGACAATGTCAATGTTGTCTATCTCTCTAATAATTTAGTTTATCATCATTGTACTAAGCCAAGTATGTGTTTTTCACATTCCGCTATCGTCTCAATATGCCAAAATTTTCACCAAAGGTCTCCTTCCTGTTTGTTCCTAGACTTCAGATTCATTTTGAACATTTAACATCTTCCCTTTGTACAAACTGCACCAACTGCATGAGGATTTTAATGTAAATGATTTGGTAAATTTTACAAAGATCAGTATGTTTTCATATTTTTCAATTCTATTTTTTTTATTGCAATTTAAAACTAAGTTTTCGATTTGTTGCAATGTTGACCATTTATATGGTCGTGGTCATTCGATTACCACTGTTGATGTTGCATAGGATGCATATGTCATTATGCAATGTCAGCGCCTTATGTCAAGTTAGCTATAATGACCGAATGACCATGTAAATGGTCAATTTTGCAACAAATCAGAAACAGAGTGTTTACATTACGAAAAAAAAAAACCGAAATGTCAAAATCAAAAATATAAAATAAAAACATAATGATTTTTATGCAATTTACCTAAATTATAATATATATTATATTTATCCAATTTAGTATTTGTTTACATGGCCTAGAATAATCTCGTTCATTATATATATATATATATATATATATATATATATATATATATATATATATATATATATATATATATATATATATACCCTATTCTAATAAAACAATACATTTATTGCCACGTGACATCTCCTCAACCATCCTTAGCTTCTTTTTCCCACCTAAATTTATAAAGTGAAGTACCAAAAATACCCTTGTGATAGTTTAAAATATGGATGCATTAAATCAGGAACCACGAATTAGCAGCAAATCAACAACAAAAATCGTAACAAATCAGGATCATCTCCAAATTTGAATTAATCGGATTTTGTATGTAAATAGATGCTTTCTTTAATACAAGAAGAAGAAACCATAAAGGCTATGCAGGAACCTATAGTCGTTGAAAGATTATCAAAGTTATTGATGATGGTTTGTAATCATAGATTCAATGTCTCAAAGTTAAACGAGTTCAAAAGAAATTGATTACCAGATCTAGATGAATATCTAATAAG
This sequence comes from Lactuca saligna, assembly GCF_052625555.1. Lineage (NCBI taxonomy): Eukaryota > Viridiplantae > Streptophyta > Magnoliopsida > Asterales > Asteraceae > Lactuca > Lactuca saligna. The sequence goes on from NC_136425.1 coordinate 144,241,123, forward strand.
AATCATACCTAAACATGTTTTAAGGTTACAATCGGTAACCCTCAAACTGGTCTTAGCGAAATTTCTAATAATTCAATCTGAAGATGTCTATTTTGATGTCCAGACTATGTGATGCGGATATCCACTGATGGGGTTAATTGATATTTGTGTGTTGGGAGTCAAGTCAACAAAGCCCTCTCTCATCATATTTGTCACACCCCGCTAAAGCGGAAACGCAAGATATGACATCGATAAAGGTTTCATTGCAAAAGATAAAGATATATCACCATAGTAATATTTAAAAGTTTACAACCCATAATTAACAAAACAAAATACAAGTTTTTCCAAAATAACATTGTTCAAAAGATAACTTCATAAAATAACTTCCACACGATGTAACATGCTCTATGATGATGAATTTTTATACCCACTTACTAATTATTTCTTGAAAAGCATGTAAAACAAGGGTCAACTATGAAAATAGTTGGTGAGTTCACAAGTTTACAAAATCAAGATTTGGTATAAAACTTTCCATAAATACAAGTACATTGCTATAATGAGAAACAAAGTTTATTGCTATAATAAATAACAAACTTGTATGTACATGATCAAACAATGAGTTCACAACCAAGCCTATGACTGATGCCCTATCATGATCTATGCTTATCGTTCCATAGAGTAATATGGTATCATGCACTCAAGCAATCGGGCGAGTGAGAAGTTGTCAATTCCTAATAGCGCTATTCATAATGACCATTGGCTCAAAGAGTTAATGGTTGGAGTAAAGTGGAAGGGACTTAAGACGATAGAGCCTCATGTTTTAACAATAACATACACATACACAACAAAATATAGCAATCACTATTGATACAATTCAATATAAATACATCAATCATAATTAATTTGGACATGCTTTTCCACCCCAAAACATAAAAACCGAAAATGGGGGGGAGGTGTGAATACTCATAATGTTTCAAGTAGATATAAGTGGTGCCTCAGAATACACCAACACTTTACTACTAGGATCCTACGACATCAAACACACTCTAGTGAGTTTCTATGTCGAAATCTAATGATAACATACTAAATTCTACATATAGAGAAATGCCAAATTTTTGTTCTAATATTGACTTTATATTAAATGGGTAACTATTTTTCTGAAATGGTGATATTTTATAACTCATGTGATTAAGATAATTTTGGATATTATTTTCCATTTTTTTGTAATATTAATTGAAAGTATTTCAACACATTTAAAGGTGTTTTCAAACTCCTAAAATCCAAAAATATTATCAAACAATTTCCAAAATTCATCAAATTTTACATTTTCATTCAAAATACAGTAGAAGTCTTCCAAAAATTTTCCATTGAAATTTTGATGTGCTTAACTATTTTTCCAAATTTTTAAACCTTCATAACAATATAAATTTGTTAAAAATAACACGCGGATGATGAAAATTCCGAAAAATTATATATTACTGCAATTAAATATACTTAAGCTGAGAAAAATATAGAAATGAGTTTCTAAATAGTTTAACCCGATTTTATGATTTTTGTGCATTTATTCTAACAAAAATAGAGATAAATATAAAGTAGTTCCCAAAATTACCCAAACTTTTTGTAACACTATGATTATATATGTTGAAGCTGGAAAAAATATAAAAGTTATTTTTCAAATTTGTTTTTATTTTTCTTTGTTTTTATTCTCTTGAATAATCATTAATTGGTGAATAATTACCAAACAGTTAAATTAAATTACCAAAGTTTTTGTAAACTTCATTTATAGTGAACATAATCTGAGAAAAATACTAATGGTGATTTTTATATATTATAATCCGATTTTGTGGATTTAAGTGTATTTAATCTTATAAATTAGAGAATAAAAATAGTATACGGAATATAAAAACCATCCAAATTCTTATTTAGAGTTATAATATATTATAAGGTCTTTTGGTAAATTTTCACGAATTTTGGATGAGTAGAACTATTTTTCCCATTATTAGTCCATTATAAATACAAAAATCAGGGAAAAATAGGTATTCATTATGAAAAATTATGAAAATATTTTTATGATTATTCCACATGCATTAGGATCTGCAAAAAATATTAGATAGCCCGTTCACATTCCCTAAAGTGGTTTTATGATTTATTTGGATTAAAAAAAAAGAAAATTCAAAACCATAAAAACAGTAACAAAAATTGATGAGACTCATTGAGAAGTCTTATTTACTTTAGGGGTCATCCATGAATTTACCTAAGATTTATAGACCTCAGAAAGTATTTTAAATGATTTATGGCCTTGTTTTCTTGTAATAATTTTATTAAATTAAATAAATAATAAAAACTCTTGGGATTTTCGAGATCCTCATATCATCTTCCTGGGAATTTGAGGAAATTTTATTTCGACCAGGATAGGATATCTAGATTTTTTTATGAATAAAACCATTTACATGCACTATTAACAATGTACTTTGATCATCAAGCGTTTTAACTTTATGTTCATCACATGCATCATGGTTTGTAGACCATGCATGGATATATTTTGTTCATATTGGTGTTTTCAAATGAAAAACTTGAATGCATAAGGTAGATGAACCTTTAAAACTTGTAAAAATCCATATTTTAGGGTTTGACATAGGTTTTGGTCCTTGGATTTCACCATTAAACAACATGCATGTTGTTTTTGGGTGAAACCCTACCACCGTCATCATCAAACTCGAAATTTCATGGATATGTTCATGTATGTTCATAAAGAATGGTGTAGAAGAAGGAGAGGTGCAAGAAAAACCTTTAAAACAAGAAAGAAAAGTGAAGGAAGATGAAGGATTTTCGTGATTACCTTGAAGAACAACCCTAGAAGATGAAGATTTGAAGGTTGAGAGGTGTTCTTGGCTGGAGAATTTCGTGGCTTTGAGAGAGAAAGAGAGTGTCTGAGTGTGGGAAAGAGTGGAGTGAGAGAGAGAGAGAGAGAGAGAGAGAGTGAAGAGAGGGACATGAAGTGTAAGAATAGATTTAATGATTGAAGTTTTAGGGAAAAGAGAGTATGGGAGAGAGGGTGAACGAATTTTATGAGTATAAGAGAGGTCCTCTCTCCTAATTCAAGTTTATATACTTTCCCTTCAATTTTTATAAAAATGCTTCTTTATTTAATTCTTGATTTATATAAAATCTTTGTTTTTAACTAATAAATTATGATTAATGTTTGATAAAAAAATTTATGTCTTTGATTATATCCCATAACTTGATTATTTAAATTTGATATAACGAGGTTCATAACAAATCTTATAGAGTTTTTCAGCTTTTAAAGTTTATAAATTTCGATTTTTGGGGTTCTTTAGGGTTTTTGGAACATTGTTTGATATTCACCATCATATTGAAATGAAATTAGAAGATTTTAATTTATTTTTAGGGTTTTATACTCTTTTTCAAATGTAACAAATGTTTGGAGTTCGTTCTAATTCGGGCATTGGCATTTTCTATAATAGCTAGACAACCTACTAGAATCGTAAGAGTCAAGTATACTAGTCCAAGATTTTAGTTGGATCCTAGTTTCTAAAACATTATGATCTAATTTATAGTACTAGACCATGACATGTTGTGCATATATGGTTTATAAAAAGATACATGAATCCGAGAATGACCTGAATTTGACAATTGTTACAATATTCTTTCTCTATCAATTTCTATCACTCGAACCATGTTTATTAGAATAAGCATGCTTGATGAACGAATCTATAAATTTAAATGGACACCAAATCTTTGATGATATTGTAGTGTATTGATTTCATAGATAATCTTCAATTATACACTTTTAGTGACTGACGAGAATGAATTCATGATTTTTTTCTCTCTTGAAACTGCAACGATTGAATGAATGAAATAAAGGTAGTTTTAACTGGATGCACAAATTAGTGCAATCATGGGCGATTTTTATCGATTTTTAACAATTGCGATCCTAGTCTTTCTAGATTTTTACCATATCATTGATTCTCACGGTGCCACCATGATCTCACACTTTCCCTATCTGTACATTAATAATCTTCTCCTAATCTGGTCTATGTAAATCTCTCCCCCCTAAACAAACTAATACCAAGTAAAATGAATTTCTGTTTCCAGGAAACAAGACACTCAATTGAAGATTCTTCCAGGTATATGATTACAATAGACTTTGACTTTGAATGTTACATGAATGAGTTCTAATTTCAAGATTTATTGTAATATTTTTATATTTTTATGAAGATTCTTGAGTGTGGAAACTGTTTTATAGACCTCAAAATTTTAATTTTTAATCAAAGATGCATATATTGCAACACTTACTGTTAAAGAACAAAGGTATATTCTTTTTTCCATTTTTCATTTTATTTTTCTTAGTTTTTTTATGTCATCTGGTCGATTATGTTGCAGCCTTTTATTATTTGTCTACTAGAGCATGAAATTGTACTCAATGGCATTGCTGATCAGCTTGGAATGACATGGTATGTCGAAATGATGATTTTTAAATATACGTACTTCATTTCCCTTTCCGCTAATTTTTTTGGAAAAAATATACATTTTTTACTACGTATTATGCTATTACACAGCTTAGAACAGATTACGCAGTGATTCATCATAAAAATATTTTTCTTGGTTGATTTCTATTTATTTTTTGAAAATAAAATGAAGAATTTGCTTGGAACATCATGGGTGAATGCACCTAAGAAATATTATAATGTCCAATAAACATTGGAGGACTTTATTTTACCCAACTACAACATTGTGCCTTTTTTTCCTTATTAAAGCATTTCTCTCTTAGTAACTACCCAATTATAACATTGTATTTCCATAATTTTACATCCAACAAATGGTTTGAGAGACATAACAATGGAATTTACAATCATGTCGTGATGTAAATGTTCAACCCAGTCACAAATATATTCAACATCTACATTATTTTGTATGTTTGTGTATTTTTTTTGGTTTTGTGAACAAATTATTATTTCAATTTTTTAACCATGACTTTAGAATAACCAGAAACCAAATTCCAAAGTAAGTTGTTGAGGAAGATCATATCAACATCCTTGAGAAAGGTATATAAAAGTAATTTAGGAGTCATAATTTTAAACATTATGAAATGACGTGTATACTCCTATGGTTTTATTAGATGCTTGAGAAAGTTGAATGATATTTAAATATCATAATTTGATGCAACCTTTTGATTAATACTATATTATTTGTATATTGTATGCTAATGACTTGGTTTTTCAAGTGAGTTTTAATTAAATTTACATGAGAATATGATCAATTAATTAAAGAATTTGATTTGTTGATTGTAGAAATCAATGGACAAAATATTTTTTTTACCTTAACTTGCCATTAGCTCAACCATGCACAATATCGTAATTTATTTTCGAATAATATTGATTCATAGAGATAAAAATATTGTTATAGAAAAGAGATTGTTTTACCATTATTTTGTAAAATGGTAATTTTTAAAAATGATATGCTTTTGAAAATTGATTTTAAAGATAATGTATTGAAATGCACAATTGCACATGTTTGATAAGTAATGGTTTTGAAATCTGAAATGATTTTTCGGAAAGGGACTTAATCTTTATATAAGTTTGCTTTTAGAAGAATGTAGGCTAATCTTTTTTATTTATTAACTATAATAATCATAATTTCAATAACATTATTTATTATTTATAACTAATTTATAAATTACTTTTAAATAAACATAAAAGCATATTATTCTAATGTGTTATACAAATTGTAACACCCCAATTCTGAGGTATTGTCTAAATACAAGTTTTAGGGTTAAGCCCTACTCGACGAGTCGGTGGATCTACTCGTCGAGTAGCAGTGGGAAGGATCGCGGGTTAAGTGACCTACTCGACGAGTCCATATTGGGACTCGACGAGTAGGAGCTGGCAGCTAAAACCCTAAATCCCGGGGTTGTGCACCCTATTTAAGGGAACACAAACCTCTTTCAGCCTCTTTGCAGTCTTTTATCAAACCCTAATACGTGTGTGTGTGTGTGTGCGCGCGCATTTTGTGTTTGAAGCCTTGGAAGGGATTTTGGTGAAAAGAGCTTAGGAAGCAAGTGGTTTGAAGCAAGGAGCTTGGGGGAATGCGGATCTACTCCATTTGTCATCTCTTGGGAAGGTATCAAGATGTTATCCTCTTTCTATTTCGTTCTAGACCTCCTTGGTTGGAGATTAGGGTTCTTGGTTGGATTATAAAGTCATTTTCTAGGGTATAAGCCAAGATCTGAAGTTGTAACTTCAGATCTAAACTCTCTGAGGATTAAGGGACCATAAAGTTATTAGTTTTAGCAAGTTTGAGCCCCTCCCTATGTGTAAAATCCCATTTCAAGCATAGTTTGGGCTTTTTGAGACATTAGAGCCTTGCATGCACTTAAAGTTTGCAACTTTACGTGATAAGCAGTCCTAAGGAGGTTGGATCTACAATTTGGGGCCTTGCCATGGCTTAAAAGTTGTCTGCATGATAAAATGACTTAATGAACTCGGCGAGTCGCACAATTGACTCGGCGAGTCACATGAAGATGGTTGTGAACTCGACGATGAGTTTTAACCAGGTCACGTTTGCATGTATGTCCGTCGAGTTCAAGGAGGGAACTCGACGAGTGGCCTTAAGGGTTGATCGAAGATTCGAAGAAACTCGACGAGTCACTCCGATGACTCGGCGAGTTGGAATGTGCTTCAGAGAACTCGGCGAGTACCCAAGTTTACTCGGCGAGTTAAGGTCAACATGGACTGTTGACCTTGATTGGGGACTTTGACTATGACCAGGGTTTAACTAGTGGTTTATGGAGCACCTTATAAAGTGAAGGACTTATGAGCATGTCATATTATGGTAATAGGTGGTGGAGTCTTTGACAAGTGATCGGAAAGCTTTGATTATTTACCGAGCTGACATCTTCGAGGTGAGTTATCCTCACTATACTAAGGGATCTAAGGCACCAAGGCCGGCCCATTGGATTTGATATCCCCGTAGTTATTGATATGATAATTTGAGTCAGTAATGTATGCCAGTTGATATGCTAGTCGGGTAGATCTGTAGGACTGCCTGTGACATTGATTGATTATCTGTATGTGTATTTATCTGTTACATGTCGACATGTTATGTGGAGTGGGTTGAGGATGTACTGCTCCTTGCGGTAGCCAACAAACCCGAGAGTATTCCAAATATAAGCTGAGGGCCCGGTAGACATTCCAGACTCATACTGAGGACTCGGGAGTATTCCAGATACGAGTTGAGGACCCGATATGCATTCCAAACTCGTACTGAGGGCTCGATGGCATTCCAGATATGAGCTGAGGGCTCGGTAGGCATTCCAGACTCGTACTGAGGGCCCGCGGGGGGGGGGGGGGGGGGGGGTAATCCAGCTTGTAGAATTGTGGGCCCAGTGCATGTTGTTCTGTTTTATTGATATGATATGCTAATGTTGATATTGCTATGTGGATTGTATGTGTATCGGTATTTTTGGGGTAACTTACTAAGCTTTCGGGCTTACAGTTTCAGCTTATTGTTTCAGGTACATCAGAGGATCGCGGCAAGGCGAATGTGTGATCCTATTATACTTATGTTTTGGGGAAAAACTCTGATAATCAGTATTTTGAAAACAAAAGTTGTAATGTTTTGATGAACTTGATATGTTTAAAAAGTTTGAATTGGTTTCAAATTTTTGGATGTTACACAAATATTAGTTTTCAAAATTTGTGATTAATGCTTAACTATTATCTGATATTATTATTATTTTAATATTTTAACCGTCTAGAACACGAGCTATAACCTATTTTATACATACATATATATATATATATATATATATATATATATATATATATATATATATATATATATATATATATATATATATATATATTTGCCATTATTGTGAAATGAAGATTTCATGGAAAAAGATTATACCAATAGAATCTTATGAATCAATTTTGATAAAGATGGGAAGCTTGATATCATGGTTAGTAATGGTTAGTAAGATCTCGATCTTGATCTTAAGATTTTATAAATTTAAGATCATACAAGCTAAAATCAATTCCAATCTCATTAGGATTTGTATGAAACAAGATCTATAATGAGATCTTAAGATCCCGACTATGATTTTAAGATCTTAACATCATCCGATTCCACCTCTTTAGTTTTATTATATAGTCGAAAATGAAAAAAAAAATATTTGAAATTGCGCATTGCAAATTGTAAAAAGTATCACAGAGCATCATCACTTCATCAATTTATCAAGAATTAGACATGTTACACTCATGATATTCTATTTGTGATCTTAGATCTTAAAGTGTTAGATCATAATGATCTTGTTTCTTTTTGTATTAGAGATATTTTTTTTCTAATTTTTACAGGATGAATCAACAAAAATTATAATTCATATTTAAAAAGTTAAAGTTGGTTTTATATCGACATTTTAATCAACATCAAGAAATGATGTATACTCCACACCTAAGACCTTACGAGATAATTTGAATATGAGTTTATTTTGTAAGGATCTTCCGATTCCGATTCCGATCCAATCTTTAGATCACGATCTTACAACACACAAAACTACCTTAAGTAAGATCTCAATCTTCACAGACTTCCTTGATACGATACATAGATTTTATTTTGTTCGTTTTAATGATAACCCTTACAATCAATGAGTACTTGATATGATCCAATTTTAAGTGATCACTGTAATCCCTTGGTCTGTTTGATGGTTTTCATGTCCTTATTTGACCTGCTCATAGTATAACATAATCTTAAATAATGATTTTTTAACAAATGTTACATCTTGTTTTCCCTAAAAATCTAAAATGACAAACATGAAAACATAAATAAATGCATAATTACAAATACATACACTAGTCCTTCCAAAAAAAACCAAGCCTGCAAACTGTAACAGTAATAACAAAAATCAACTTCACACCACCCAACTCACATTCCCTCTTGAATTGGTAGCTTCCATGATTAATCATCATTCTCAAAAACGTTATTCATGCACAGCTTCGTATAATATCAAAAGACTTCACTGCTTCTTCCTCCTACGCTGTTTTGATTCCCTTTCGTTCACCCAAAACAAATTCTACATACAAATCCTTGAGAGCAATCACAACCGTCGTTATCAGTGGCCCCACTATCGCTCCCTACACAATCACACATCAAAAAAAAGTCATTAAAGATATCATGTCGAGTATCCATACACATATTATATACTTTCATGGTGTTTCTTATTCATTATTTACCTCCACCGCAGATGGAAAAATAGCAGCACCTCCGAAGATGCTAAGCCCAGTAAGATACGGATTATGACCAGGTATATGCTCTAGAATTTCACTATCACCATTATCAATCATCACAACATGAATAATAGGCAAAAAAATCGCCACTACGTATTTCCCTTCCATCACCAACTGTATAATCGCCGGAATTGTCGCCAAACAATATGGAAGCAACGGGAAGATAGGGCTCACGACTGCAAGTAAAGTCGACACATACAAGAAATGAATGTTGAAAAGTCTAAGCAAAAGACAAGTAAAACACCCCTGAAAGAAAGCAATCTCCGCCGTCGCTAAAAGTATGCCGGAAATTGCTTTGTCCAACACTTCAACACATCGTGTTCTTGCGTTCTTTGGGATCGGAAACATTAACATAACATGCTCAGTTACACCTTTCGAATCCGATGTTATGAGAGCGTATAAAACCCAGATGAAAACCATCGATTGTGAAAGAAAACAAAAAAGACCGGCTGCTCCGGTTACGATCGACTCGATAACCACGAACAAAAGCTTAGTGCTGCCTCCCAAAATCGATTGACCACTGGCTAAAACTCTTTGTAGAATGTCTTTCCCTTGAAAAGCAATTTCTTTTGCTTTTTCGATAATATCTTCTCTGCTGATTTGTACTTCTTTGAAGAGAGCATTGACTTCTGGATAAATTTCAGCCCATTCGCCATTTTTGACGTGTCTTCTCAAGTTTAGAATCTTTTCTGCAAATGGATTTGGTGTTGTTAGTGCAGTTGAAGTTACATTAGAATTTGTCGATTTTTCTGCCATTACGTTTTTCATTTCATCGACAATTTCTGTCATGTTGTATTCTGCTGCTAAACTATCAATCTGTTCGTAAACTGTTCCATAAAACTGGGTTGTGTACTTTGCTAACATCTCTCTAACATCGTTTTCAGCCATCCATTGTTTGACGCCAATTTTCTCTGCGTAATCGCTTTCTTCAACGCGTAGTTTGATCGAATAAACCGCGTCTCTCCCTTCAACTCCGATTTTATATGAGAAAAACATCGCTGCAACTAGAGAACCAACGATCATTCCCAATATCAATCCGATTGCTACGATGGTTTGTAATTTCTTCAAGATTCCTCTTGTTAGAAACGATGTGCGAGGTGTTCGTTTGAAGCTATAGCTTTTGAAAGACGAAACAACAGACATGCATTCGACATTGTAATTGGCCGTAAACATAAACCCTAATACTAACAGAGATGTAGCGCCAAGTCCACCAAATTGTTCGTAAGCCATAACGAAAACCCATAAAGACACCAATCGTCTGAACACAATCGAAAACCCACTTCGTTTACTCTTCGGAGGATTGAAGCTCCTCTTGTGACGACCGATTATTTTATAGAAAAGATCTTTGATTTCAACGATGGTTCCAATGAAAGCTCTGAACATGGATTTTGGTACGGCCATAATTGTATCTGGTATTCCTGACTCCAAGGGTTTGGTCCAAAATGAAACTAAGGTTTGTTGAATTCCTCGAAGAGGGATTGAACAGATAACAGCCCAAAGCAATGCTCGGAGATAATATTCGAGGATTTTACTTACACCGTAGAGAAGGAGAAGGGCGAAGGCGACGCCGGCGTGGGCCATGGCTATGTAGAGCGCCTGACGTATCTGAGGATCGTCGGTGAGGGAGGAACCTTCCATATCTGGGTCGCGTGGTGGCCGAGGCTTAGGATGGGATTCCGGATTGAGGGGGGATGCTGATCGTAACATTTGTTTCTACAGCGGTTAGGTGGAGGAGATTGGATGGTTTTTTTGGGTGGAAAGATGGAACAAGTCCCATTTATAGGATGTTTGAAAGAGAAAGCATTGGACGATGAACCTGAAACACAAGAGAATTTGGGAAAACTGAAGGATGAAACGGATGGTGGTGGTGTTATGCGGCCATAGCCATGCATGGAGATTGGAGCACACTACGAGGTAAGGTAAGGATCGATGGAGGATGCCCACGTGATTACAACCTACATTTGTTTATTATGATTTATTTATGACAGTTAAAAAAGAAAATCAAAATTTTCGATTTTTTACCACATCGTCCATTTTTTTTACTATACACACTAAATTATTGTATTTGTTTCGTTAAACTTTGTCTGTGATTATAATTATTAAATCTTATCATCAAAATTATTAAGGGTTACAAATAGATACATAATTGTACTTTGGCCTTAGGTTTTGTCAATTGGACTAGGAACACCACCTAATCGAATCCAACTTCACCATCTCGGCGTAGCAAACACCCTATCAAGACAGGGAGGATGCAAGATTTCATAGTAGGGGTTGCATGAGAAAGTCAGGTGTTGCACAGTAGTAGAAAAAAATAAAATTTTTGAAATTTTTTCCACTGTGGCCGGAAAAGTCAGGAGTTGTTGGTGCCACCATTTACACCCCTAGGTTCACCCCTATACCAAGAGGTGGTGGCATGTTTGCCACCCCTAGAGGTCCGTGTCGCATATGTCGGAGGTCATATATGATAAGTAGTCATTTTATCATCCGATGGAGACATGATTTGTAACAAGTGCCTTCACTTACCCCATTTGAATGAGATTCAGGGATCGTTGTCTTTGCCACTACACCATCTCGACATTCTCTCCTTGCCATTCTAGGGTTGGAATGATGAAGAAATTATGAAACCATGTCACATCTGTAGGGTTAATGTCACTATTGGGTAACAAACTTTTAAGATTTTTTTAAAATGGTACCTTATGTTTTTTTTTTATTGAATTTTAGGGGAACAAACTGCACTTTGTCGAGTTTAAAAGGTCACTATCAGAAATGTGACTGTGTAACTCGATAATTCGGATAACCTAACGGTCCAATATGGTCAACACAATAGGTCTATGTGATTGTTTAGTTGACGATAACTCTTTTATGATCTTCTTCCTAAATGGCCATGGCAATCCCTTTTACCTCTTGAAATGTGATCCCGAGGAGACAAAAAAAAATAGTATGTGTGTGGTTTATGAGAATGAAAAGGAGATAGGGGCAGAACTGCCTCTCGCTGAGAATGTGGACGGCACAATTGAAATGTAGGAAATGCTCTGCCCTTCCTTGTGTTTACGATAGAGACAGGAGAGACAGAAAAATAGTATGTGTGTGGTCGAATTTCTCACAGTGGCTTCCTGTATTAGTTTGAAGGTAACCTAGATGTTTGATATGCCTATATTTTTTTGAGTACCAATCACACCCCATGATCTCACCATTGATCTAATACAGGTCTGGCAGTTCATACTTGATATGCATTTGCAACAAGTTTCATATCAGGATTTCATCCTAACATCAACGTTCAGATTGTGAATGAAATTCAACTTTGAATTGTCAATTTCAATACCTAACTGATGTCAATTGAGATCTATTAGGTACACAATAAAGGCGATCGAAAGAAAAGAAAGAGTTAGAGAGACTTACCATTAGCATCCTCCATGTAGGATTTTAGCTAAAATGAGTTATTGTTAATGGATTTGATTAGAACAAAACATATAGATGATGAACGAAAGGTGAGTCGGCTTTAATGGATATAATTAGGTGATGGGTTTTAAGCACTCTAACACTCCTAAGGTGTGCATGCAACCCTAAATACCTTGGATCTATGTTTTCTCTATTATACAAGCAAACTTCAACTTTCCAAGGTATTACCCTAACTAGCATACAAAACCTTGCTACTTGGGTAATAAAACAAGTTAGAAGACATACCTTTTGTTGTAGTTGGAAGCCTTGGACCTTTAAGAACTTAGTGCCCCAAGTGTTGCACCTCAAATGAAATCACACAACACCACCAACAATGGAGGAACTTGAGAGGAGGTCACTTGCACTCATAAAATTGGCTAGCCCTCTTGTGTTTCCACTAGTCACCACTTAAGTGCCAATTTCATGAGCTAGAGGGGTTCTTATATAGTGCGGCAAACTAGGGTTACACCATGTAAACCCAAATAACTTTCCATATACCTCATGCTCCACGGGTTAAAACCTCCATGGAGTATCCATAGGTTACCACACGAGCTTAGCCCAACATGAAGAACTATGGATCATAAGCCCACTATATAAGAATGAATGATTTACCAAATCAACCCCTTATATTTAATTAGTCTCTTTTTGTAACATCCCAAAAATACGACCTAAACATTTTGTTTTTAAATAATAATAAAGGTCATAACACTGAATGTCATATAATATAACCATGCGTCGGGTATCTTAAAAGCCATAATAAAAATGTCATATCAAGAACTGTATCAAATCATATCTAAGTATCTGAACAAAACTCCCAGGAATAAAGTTGAAGCTGTGGTGTGTGCGATGCCATCAACCAGAGCCCTTCCCTTTACTTGTGGAAGTACCTGAAACCAAAACTAAAAGTGTAAGCACGAAGCTTAGTGAGCTCCCCCAAACTATCTCATACCATACAGCAACATATAAACACATACTGGGCCTTGCCCACTGCATCCGATCGAAGTCCGGAAACTGCATCGGACCGAAGTTCGGAACTAACCAGGGCCTTGCCCTTTGCATCGGACAGAAGTCCGGAAACTGCATTGGACCAAAGTCCGGAACTGACTGGGACCTTGTCCCCTGCATCGGACCGAAGTCCAGAATCTGTCTGAGCATAACATAGTATGGCATAAACACATCAACTAGCATGAACACATAAACTGCATAGTGCATCGGGCCGTAGCCTGGAACACATAACACATAAATCCTATCTGAGCCACGAAGGCATCAAACATACTAAAAAAAGCATCGGACTGAAGTCCGGAAACTACTACTAGCCGGCATTGTGGCCTTAGACCCGTTCCTACTGGAAGGAAACTCACCTCGTAAACTGGCTGGTAAATGAACCGCTCTGGAAACTGTCTGTTGCTGCTTCGGTATCTCCCTGGCCACAATTTCCATAACACACTGAATCAAATACTGATAATTATACTGAGGGTAAAATGACTATTTTACCCCTAGTCAAAGTCAACCCTATTGGTCAAAGTCAACATACAGTTGACCTGACTCGTCGAGTCCTTACCCTTACTCCTTTGCTTCTGCTCACTACTACTACTCGTCGAGTTTGGCATAGACTCGACGAGTTCCCCTTCAATGCTATCACTCAGTCAATCTGCACCCGACTCGCCTAGTTGTATGAACAACTCGTCGAGTCCTCTTTCAACGTATGAACACTCTGGGTGTGACTCGCCGAGTTGTATGAACAGCTCGCCGAGTCTGATCTAGAGATATGAAGACTGTCTTGGACTCGCGACTCGACTCGACGAGTCCAAAGAATGACTCGTCGAGTCGCATGCATGCAATTACTATTCAGATGATTCTACTCAAAACCAACGCATCCAACTGATAGATCTAAGCTCCTAAGGCCTGGTTTGCACGTAAAGGTTCCATCTTTACGTGCACATATAATCCTAAAGAGGTTTATAGGCTTACCATGCATGAATAAGGCTAGATCTAGGGTTTATATGCAACAAGGTTCAATAAAGGCATTAGATCTGAGCTTCTAGAGCTCATTTATGGATAGATCCAGTGACTATTCAACGCATTACGATCCCAATACTACTATCAATCTTGGAGGTGGATAAAGATGGCTTAAATGGGGTTTCTAATAGAAAATAAACATAGAAACAGAATAGATCCGAATTGTACCTCAATGACCTTTGGATCAAGTTCTAGATCCTTGCTTTTCTCCTTCTCCTTGGTCTTTCCTTCCTTCTCTTCTTCAAACTTCAAAGAACGAGCACACAAACACTCAAATCACAAGGAGACGGTTAGGGTTTGGTATAGGATGCTCTGAGGGTGAAGGAGACTAGCTTGGGGGCGCATAACATGGTTTAAATAGGGTGCAAACCCTTGAAATTAGGGTTTCTTCCAGACTTGCGGACTCGCCGAGTTCAGGATATGGACTCGTCGAGTCGCCCATTTACACGTGCTGGAAATCCCATCTCTACTCGATGAGTCGGGCAACAGACTCGTCGAGTCCCTCTTGAATACTTAGAAAAATAAACATTAAATAACATACCAGAAATGGGGTCGTTACAACTCTCCCCCACTTGTCTCAGACTTCGTCCTCGAAGTCTGTTGCTGCTGTTGCATCTACGAACAACTCTGGATAGTGCTCCCTCATTTCCTCCTCTGCCTCCCACGTCCACTCAGATCCCTTTCGGTGCTGCCACTGCACCTTTACTAACCGAACCACCTTGTTCCTCAAGGCTTTCGTCTTCCGATCCATGATCGCTATGGGTTTCTCAATATAATTCAGGCCACTATCAACCTGAATGTCCTCCAAGGGTAATACTGTTATCTCATCCACCAAGCACTTCGTCAACAAAGAAACATGGAAAGTGTTGTGGATATGACTGAGCTCTGCCGGAAGATCCAACTGATAAGCAACCCGTCCCACCCGGGCCAAAACCCTAAAAGGACCGATGAACCTGGGGCCCAACTTGCCCCTCTTCCGAAACCTGATAACACCCTTCCAGGGTGATACTCGTACCACCGGAACATCATCAACTATCGTCTTGCCCTTCTCCCGGGCATCCAAAACATAAGCAACATAACCGACACAACCCTGCTGAAAATAACGCATCGCTCTCACCGCTGTACACAGTATCGGTCCGCGTTGTGGCCTCTCGCCCTAAATCACCAACTCTCCCCCACTGGGAGTGCGAACTCTCACTAACTGCAGCTCACAATCTATCACCGCCCCATTGGGGCTCAGCCAATCCATGCCTACTATAACCTTATTCTCTCGTAGGGGAATAGGGACTAAGTCCACCGGAGACCGCTCATCGAATAACTGTAGAGAACATCCTCTGTGTACCCTTGCGACCATAACGGTCCTATCAGGTGCTATCTCAACCTCAAGTGGAAAATCTAGCTCTTCAGGAGCTCTATTGAACCTCTTGTTAAGTGCAAGAGAGACGAATGACCGGGTAGCCCCCGAATCAAACAATACTGTAGCTGAAATGCCGTTCACTAAGAACGACCCCGTCACCACGTCAGGAGTCATTCGCGCCTCCTCTACTGTCAGCTGAAAATCCCTACTCTTTGCCACCGGAGTCTCAGCTCGGCCCTGATAGCCATCTGTAATTCTCAAAGTAGCAGGAGCAGGTGCTGACACATTTCCTGCAGTAGCTAAACTCGGACACTAGGACTTTTTATGTCCCCTCTGATTGTAATGGAAGCAAATCAGATCTGATGCTGCAACGGCGGCAGTAGTGGCTGTACAATCTCTACTCATATGCCCAGTCTGACCGCACTTGTAGCAGCCAGCACTCCCTGCCTTGCACGCCCCATCGTGCAATCTCCCACACTTGCCACACCGAGCGTGGCTCTGTTGACTCCTAGCTCTGTGATCTGAACCCTTGGGCTTTTTGCCCACACTCCCTGTACCTGGAGCCTCCTCTGGCTTCCTCTTTCTCTCCATCTCAAGGTCAATCTCTCTCTCTCTCTCTCTCTCTCTCTCTCTCTCTCGCCCTAGCAATCATGTCATCCAACGTTTTACAGATGGACCGGCTCACAAACTGGCGGATATCACTCCGCAGCATCTCATGATAACGAGCCTTCTTCATTTCCTCATCAGTCGCGTACTGAGGAACAAGAAGAGCCCTCTCCCTAAACTTGGCGGTAATCTCCGCCATTGTCTCTGTAGTCTGGGTAAGATCCTAAAACTAGCATGCTAACTGCTGCACCTCATAACCGGTGCGAACTCGGCTCTGAACCTGGTAGTAAAGTCTGCCCAGGTCACGACATCCAAAGCTGCGTCATCCCTGATGGCATGACCAATCTCCTCCCACCAATCCCGTGCCTTGTCCTTCAGAAGACAGGACGCCAATCTGACCTTGTCCCCCTCGGGACATCTGCTAGTGCGGAAGACGTTGGCCACGTCTGCCAACCATCTGGTGCTCGCTATGGGGTCCCGTGCCCCGTGATAATCCGGAACCCCGCATGCCCGGAACTCCCTAAAAGTAAGCGTGTGTGACCCCATCATGGCCTCCACCTCAGCATGGAAGGTGCTCAACCTCTCGTCCATCATCTCTAAGATGCCTTCCTTGATCGAACCGAAGATCACATGAGTCTGCTCAAGTATGGTGCGAGTAATCTCTGAAGAGAGAAACTCCCTAGTCTGCTCATCCAACTTCCCGGCCTCCGGGTCTAATCCTGATCCCCCTCCGGCACCTGAACTTCCGACTGCTGGTCTCGGGCGTAATACCACAATTCTGAAACACAACATAATAAACGTCAGGAACACTGATATATCTCGAGGAATCACTACTACCACAAGTTTCCTGGTCTCATCTTAGTTTTCCTTGATTCGAGTACAGATCCTCTGCTTCCAGTAGTACGGGCCCATACTACCTTCCACATCTATCCGTACTTTCCTCAAGTACTGCCTTGACTCCACCAAGCCACTATCACTGCTAATCATCTCTGTTACTCCCATCCTAGGCTTGCCCTAGGGAATCCTCTGACTATACCCGATCCGATCCTCAGCTGTTGAAAGCCTCCTTGTGATGCCAATTAGCCATCACCTGAATACCATCACATGCGGTGAGGATCAGATAATCCTTCAAGTAAAAGACTCATCCCTACAATGGTTAGACTCAGATAAGAGTTGCGCAGTAGGGTTAAGTCTAGCACTCTGAGATTATTCAACCTTGTTCACATGTGACGGGACGCATTCACCTAATGGATAACTCTCATCACTTAGAGTCCCACAAAGCACAAAGCAAGCAGCATTCATACATAGGAGACTACTCAAGCACTTCTATCCTCATAAAGAGAAACTGTACTATCATACAATGCTAAGCTCATACTACCAGGCATAACCTAAACAGGCTATCGTACTGCTGTCTACTAAATGCTAGCATGCAATTCTCATAAAGCAGGAACACATATAGCAGGCACATAAGGCATCCTCCCAGATCCTTAGTCCTATTCTAGCATGTTGTTCTGCTGAAACTGAAACTGAAACTCAACATTAACTGATACACACTGTTGTATGGATAATTTGGGAGTACTTACTTGAGCTCGGCTGATCGCATGCACCACACCCTTTACTCTTTTCAAAGTTCTTTTCTTTCTAAAATTCTTTTTACTTTTCTAAAACTCTTTTCTTTTGAAAAAAAACATTTTACCATTTCCTTAGTTTGAGTTCAGACACACCCGGAAGTGTGCCCGAATCCCTCAAACCAAGGCTCTGATACCAACTTGTAACATCCCAAAATACGATCCAAAAATTTTGTTTTTAAATAATAATAAAGGTCATAACACTGAATATCATATAATAAAACCATGCGTCGGGTATCTCAAAAGCCATAATAAAAATGTCATATCAAGAACTGTATCAAATCATATCTAAGTATCTGAACAAAACTCCCAGGAATAAAGCTGAAGTTGTGGTGTGTGCGATGCCATCAACCTGAGCCCTTCCTATTACTTGCAGAAGTACCTGAAACCAAAACTAAAACTGTAAGCACGAAGCTTAGTGAGCTCCCCCAAACTACCTCATACCATACAACAACATATAAACACATATTGGGCCTTGCCCACTGCATCGGACCGAAGTCTGGAACTAACCAGGGCCTTGCCCTCTGCATCGGACAAAAGTCCAGAAACTGCATCGGACCAAAGTCTGGAACTGACTCGGACCCTGTCCCCTGCATCGGACCGAAGTCTGGAAACTGTCTGAGCATAACATAGCATGGCATAAACACATCAACTAGCATGAACACATAAACTGCATACTGCATCGAGCCGTAGCCCGGAACACATAACACATAAATCCTGTCTTACCCACGAAGGCATCAAACATACTAAAAACTGCACCGAACCGATGTCCGGAAACTACTACTAGCTAAACGGGCCGGCATTGTGGCCTTATACCCGTTCCTACTGGAAGGAAACTCACCTCATAAACTGGCTGGTAAATGAACCGCTCTGAAAACTATCTGCTACTACTCCAGTATCTCCCCGGCTACAATTTCCATAACACACTGAATCAAATACTGATAATTATACTGACGGTAAAATGACTATTTTACCCCTGGTCAAAGTCAACATACAGTTGACCTGACTCGTCGAGTTGGGTCACCAACTCGTCGAGTCCTTACCCTTACTCCTTTGCTTCTGCTCGCTACTACTCGCCGAGTTTGGCATAGACTCGACGAGTTCCCCTTCAATGCTATCACTCAGTCAATCTGCATCCGACTCGCCGAGTTGTATTAACAACTCGTCAAGTCCTCCTTCAACGTATGAACACTCTGGCTGTGACTAGTCGAGTTCTATAAACAACTCGTCGAGTCTGATCTAGAGATATGAAGACTGTCTTGGACTTGCGACTCGACTCGCCGAGTCCAAAGAATGACTCGCCGAGTCGCATGCATGCAATTACTATTCAGACGATTCTACTCAAAACCAACGCATCCAACTGATAGATCTATGGTCCTAAGGCATGGTTTGCACGTAAAGGTTCCATCTTTACGTGCACATATACTCCTAAAGAGGTTTATAGGTTTAAAATGCATGAATAAGGCTAGATCTAGGGTTTATATGCAACAAGGTTCAATAAAGGCATTAGATCTGAGCTTCTAGAGCTCATTTATGGATATATCTAGTGGCTATTCAACCCATTATGATCCCAATACTACTATCAATCTTGGAGGTGGATAAAGATGGCTTAAATGGGGTTTCTAATAGAAAATAAACATAGAAACAGAATAGATCCGAATTGTACCTCAATGACCTCTGGATCAGGTTCTAGATCCTTGATCTTCTCCTTCTCCTTGGTCTTTCCTTCCTTCTCTTCTTCAAACTTCAAAGAACGAGCACACAAACACTCAAATCACAAGGAGACGGTTAGGGTTTGGTATAGGATACTCTGAGGGTGAAGGAGACTAGCTTGGGGGCGCATAACATGGTTTAAATAGGGTGCAAACCCTTGAAATTAGGGTTTCTTCCAGACTTGCGGACTCGCCGAGTTCAGGATATGGACTCGTCGAGTCGCCCATTTACACGTGCTGGAAATCCCATCTCTACTCGATGAGTCGGGCAACAGACTCGTCGTGTCCCTCTTGAATACTTAGAAAAATAAACATTAAATAACATACCAGAAATGGGGTCGTTACACTTTTGATCACATAATTAATTTCAAATTAATTATTGATCAATACTAATTAAATAATATGACTTCACATTAATATATTAGAACTTATAATATATTAATAAACCATAAATAACCTCTTCTCAATTATCCATCCTTCATATTATTCCTGTGCCATGCAACCTAAATGGACCATGCTACTCTCGGGTCAAGTACATACCAATAATAGTTATGGGCTTAGACACCTAATCCAATATTAGTTTCCTTCTATAACCGTTAAATGTGAGTTAGTTTGCACTTTGTACCCTTAAAACGCAAGAAAAATACCGTCGAGGTCATTTAAACTACTTCATGAAAGTTCATTACCCAACTGAGATATTAACCCCACATTTGTATGGCATTAAACTTAAGCAGACCTCTACATCCAAGATTTGATCGTGACCGGTTCACAAGCATAAAGATCACAACAGACACAATTGATGGGTTTTATACAAACAATCCTATGTGTGCATGCAACCCTAGAATTGGATCTATGTTTTACTATTAGTTACACAACATTATGAACACATAATAAAAACCTAATGAGTCATACTATTTTTCAAAACTCACCAAGAAGATTAGAATACATACCTTTTGTTGTTATATACTAATAACGACTCAAATCCTCCTTGTAATGGCTTTAGAAAGCTTAGGGTCACAAGTGTCACTCCTCTAATGGCTCACAAACACCAAGAGCACGAGGATGAAGAATGATAAGAGAGGAGGAACCCAAAAACGTGTGGAAACCCTAAGGAAACTCTTGGCTGCGTTTTTTATTCTCTAGGGATCCTTAAATAGTGAGGCTATTAGGGTTATCTAACAACGAACCCTAATTTGACTGCTTAAGACGTAAGCAACCCATGGACTCCCTCCTTAGAGGCCTAGGGCAATTTCTAATGGGTTTCCCCATAGAATTCGTCCACCCCTCTAATATGGAGTCCATTAGCTCAATATTCAACTATCATACAATTGACAGTTCTAGTCCCGTAAGTTTAATTAATGTCTTTTAGCCATAAAATTAATTCTTAATTAATTATTGACTAATATTAATTAACCAATATGATTTCTCCTTTAATATATTATTCTCATAATATATTAATAAATCATAATTAATCCTCTCTCTCCATAATTCATCCTGTCAAGTTGATTTGGTGAAGGCAACCCAAAAAGACCATGCACCATCGGGTCAAGAACATACCAAAATAGTTATGGACTTAGACACTAATCCAACAACAATGTCACAATAGTATCTTGTACTTTGTACCAAACTAGAATACAAACCTTGTTACTTCTAAGTTTGAATTGAAATACAAATGGATCTGTAATTATGCTTTAGAATTAGGTTTTTCCAATTAAGATTGTTAATTAGATTTATCTCTACTTTTCTTTTCTTTTTTTAGACTATTTACATGCTTGATGATTCAGTCTTATTTTGTTTGGGTATAGTATACATAATGAAAAGCAACACCTTATCTATGTCCCAATTTCATTTCGTGTCGTGTTGTGTCAACAATTGTCATCCCTACCAACAACATCATCCTCCCCATGACTAACAAATCTCTCTCTTTCTCTCTCTCTCTCTCTCTCTTTCTCTCTCTCTCTCTCTCCCTCCCTCTCTCTCTCTCTCTCATTCATAAAAATACATAAACAAATGTAAATGAATGAATGACACCATTGTTTTGTCTTCGTTCGTTTTAACTAAATGAACAAAAAGAATTTGTTTGTGTTAGTTTATTTATTAAATAAACGATCTTTCGACTAAACAATTTATTAAAAGTTCGTTAAACTTAGTTCATTTACAACTCTGATCGGTTTTATTTTAGAATTCATTCTATTAATGAAATCTAAGTATGTTTTCGAGTTTTCTAACCAAAGCATATTGTAAATAAACTCGAAATAAATTAGTTGAAAGGTAATGTTATTACAATTGGATAAACACTATATATTAGGTCTTCACGAGTACTCTCCACACCAAGGGGGGAGAGAGGTTCCAGTTCAATTGCCGCAAACTATCACAAACCATACGGGTACTCTCCACCCACATTGAAGAACAGAGAAATAAGAGAAGAAGAATACGTTGAGAGAAGTCCACCACCACGATCGTTGTCAAATGTTGTGGTGATGACAATCCACCATAACCACGACCCACCGGATGGTGTGCACGGTCGTGGTTGTTGTCACCTCAACCATGAAGCTCCTTCGTGACACCCATTCCATAAGGTCTTCTCAAAATACGCCAATTTACTGTTTATTATGTGGTTTTTTTTTTAACTTGCACATATCTATATAAGGTTGGACACACATTGCTTTTCTATTGGACCTCCTTTCCTTATGTTTGCTTTTTCACCATCCTTTGTAGCTTCTTTCTATAGTCAAAACTTGCTTACATTACTTTCGATCACGGTACATGGTCAACAATATCATTGACAACAGCAAACCCTACCAGGTAACATCTGTTTATGGTTTTTGGTTTTTGTACATGTATCTTTTTCCCCTTTGAATGGTTTCTTCTATTTGTTGTTTTGTTTCTTCCTTTGCTAGGGGCGCACGCCACCTGTTTTTTGTTTTCATGCCTAAATTTCATTGTTTGATTAGGTTATATATATAGAGGTCCGACGACTGTATAAGGGAGTGACTTTATTGCAGTTAGAAATAAAACAAACCATGGCCATGTAAATACAAATGTTAGTTAGCTCGTTTCTTCTGTTTTTAAATGTTGGCGTTTTATAAAACATAAAAATTGTTTGTTATATTTCTTTAGCCATTGTTTTGGAACATCGATAATATTCACCCCTCAATTTGTTTAGCTAGTTGTTTGGTTTTAAAAATTTAGTTAATGATAAGACCATCTGTAACGACCCAAAATTTAAAACCAAAAATCTCTTTAATAAATCATTACTTAAAGTAAAGTCATCATTCCAAAACATAATATGAGTATAAGTTTTCAAAACACATGTTTGTTATCAGAGTAAACATTCCCAGGCTGTCTAATCTATGGTGTGTGTATTGCGATCACCCCGAGCTCTTTCCTCCGCTACCGGAAGTACCTGAAACCAAAACTGAAAACCGTAAGCACGAAGCTTAGTGAGTTCCCCACCCTACCACATACCATGCATAACCACATACTGCACATACTGGGCCACACCCCCTATCTTGGGCCTCACCCCTACCTCGGGCCTCGCCCGCTACAACGGCCCCGCCGCTCCAGGCCCCGCCTGGCTTCGAGCCCCGCTCGGATACAGATCTGTTTCACTTAGGCCTCGCCTGTCATAGGGCCTCGCCCGTCAACAAATATTAACACATACACATTTCACAACACATAACTGACACATGCAACTAGTTATGTCCTAAGGCCTCGCCTATCCTGGGCCTCGCCCATGTCCTGCTACTGATGAGTCATGGAACCCCGTCCATGCTCCTAATGGTAGTGAGGTACGGGCCTAGCCCACTCTCACTCCTGTTCTAGTTCGGGCCTCGCCCCTAATCTGCTACTAGTGAGATATGGAACCCCATCCACACTCTGCTATTGGTGAGATACGAGACCTCGCCCACACTCACCTCCCTACCAGGCACATACATGTATCACGCAGACAACAAGTATAAACTATCATATATAAACAATTCCTTGGGCACCCGCCCGATATTACTGGACCTCGTCCTGCAAACAATACTAGCATACTGTGCCTAGGGCTAACCCCCGGGTCTTCTACTCATAACTACATGGGCCGGCATTGTGGCCTTAGACCCATTCACACAAAGGGAAACTCACCTGCACTGGCTAAACTTGCTGATGCTCTCACTAGTTGCTGCCTGACAACTCACGGGACTCCTGCTCCTCTTGCTCCCCGAACTACCAATATCAATGCAACACTGAGTCTAACTGACCCCCGAAAGACAACCAAGTCCACCCTGGTCCAAAGTCAAAGTCCTGGTCAAAGTCAACCTTCCAGGTCAACCCTACTCGCCGAGTCACCCTACTGACTCATCGAGTTCAAAATGATCAGATTCCTTCCATTCCTGACTCGACTCGCCGAGTCAGTCCATGACTCGCCGAGTCTACTGATTTCTGAGTCCAGACCTGTCCAACTCACTGAGCCTCCACCCGACTCACTGATTCGAGTCACAACTCGAAGGGTTTGGGGTTTCGCGACCTAACTCTCCGAGTCTGAGAACAGACTCGCCGAGTACAAGGCAATCTTCATACGACTCGATGAGTTGTTCATCTCACTCGTCGAGTTTCTCCACAACTTCATGCTACTCACCGAGTCCACTCAAAGGACTCGCCGAGTACCTTCAAATCTCCTTACATGTAGAGGATTTTAGAGTCATGCATGGATTCCAAACTGCAGATCTACCCTTCCCAAGCCTATTCCACACGTAAAGTTGCAAACTTTACGTGTAGAGAAGGAGATCTAGGCAAAATATGCCATAAACTAGGGTGTAAGGCCAAGGGGCTTCAAAATCGACTTAATGGCTGATACTTTATGCTTCTCCAGGCCCTAAAACACTTGGATCTGAAGTAGCAACTCCAGATCCGGCTTCTAACCCAAAATAATAACATTATGGCAAAAGAGCCCCAACAACCACACATAGATCTAGCTGCAAAAAGGGTCCAGGAACTAGTTTATTACCTCCAAGTGCTCAGAATGAACTCACAATCCCAGATCTATAGCTCCTTCTTGCTCCTCCAAGTTCCTTCTTCCTTTTCCAAGCTTTAATGCACCTTCCAAGGCTCAACTAGGAGATGTGACAGCTAGGGTTTGATATCCAGGGCTAAAGAGGTAGTAAGGAACCCTAGGAAGAAGATTAAGACATTTATATAGGCTCCAAGTCCCGAATTTAGGGTTTTCCGCGCACAGACCAGACTCGCCGAGTCACCTTGACCGACTCACCGAGTCGGTCGCTTACGCCTCGACCCGGATCCCGCTCGGACTCGCCGAGTCCCTCCTTGGACTCGCCGAGTCGTCCCTTAAATTAGGGCTTTTCTTTCCTTTCTTGGCCTTTAAAACTTTGGGTGTTACAACTCTCCCCCACTTAAACTAAACTTCATCCTCGAAGTTTACTATACTCTACTGTCGGCGATCAACCTCCAAAGCCCCACCATCCATTCTAGCACCAGCTGCCTAACTTTGCTGGCCTTCCGTTCAGTCATTCAGACCAACGCCAATCCTTACGGATAATAACTTCAGATGCATCCAGACCCTGAACATCCTGGAAACACAACTTACTCAACCGACAATCTTTCTGGTAATCTCCGAGTACTGCAAAATAGGGGTCCACCCCTTCTTTCCCTGCGCGATTTCCCTGTCTCCCCAAGGCAACGCTCCATAACCATCTATCCCTTCTGCCGCTGTGAAGACCCTTTCCTCACCAAATCTTTTACTCCCGCCACTCCCAGTAAGGGTCATCGTTTCCAGTACCCTCTGGGCATTCATCCTGCTATCATTTGGTGTCGAGCACCCCACGATCGACTAACTAAATTCCACCATACTCTACATCCCCGCACTGCTACTAACTAGAAATCCTGCTATTCTTATCTGGCTTCCGAATGAACTGAGATCATCCTGGTCCCTACCAACCTATCAACAACTGGATTACCGACCCTCACCAATTATTGACCCAGCACAACCACTAGTCGCTCCCAGCGACATTCGAAGATACTGCCGCCACCTATACTGCTCAATCTATTCTACCATGCTGGCACTACAATTTCCTGGGATCCCCGATCCCCTTGCCTAGACGCTAAGATCCTTACCAGGTCCCACCTGTGCTGCTAAAGCTCATGGGCCTCGCCCACGGGTCTCACCCAACCGTACTACTGAGCCACCCTACTCTCAGGTCTCACCTACACTGCTATCCTCATACGGGCCTCGCCCATGGGTCTCACCCGACTATGTCCTAGAGCGGCCTCTTCCAAGGTCCCATCTCTCAATGGATAAACCGGCGACTCCGTAACATTCTCATCCATTCCCATTCCCGATCCATATCTGAATGCTAGGAGATAAGGGCCTCGCCCCGACTCCGCCAACGAAGCTACTACGAAATGCTACGGCTGCCCCGTAGTCTGACAATACTTCCACCACTGACTGCTAGCATGAAAACATCTCCTGCAATTTGACCCTAAGATCTCCATTCCGACTCACACGAGTTCTACATGCGGCCCTTTAACCTGAATCTGAACCACATACCCACCATTACCCTTTACACGCACGCACTGATGGGAAGTTCTCAAACTCCCAACCCTGAACTACTCGATTCGTCAACCGCTGAACTACCTTCTTTCCTTCTCAGAATCATATACCCGATCTAGATTCGCGTGCCCTTACCCTTATACACTCGGAGGATTCTCCCCCACTTGGATCCTGCTTACACCTCGATGATCGATGAGAAGAAATCCCAATCCTTGCTACCATAATCAATCCGCTGAGGAATCCCAGCTTACCATAGCTAAGGATCCAACCCATCCATCCTAAAACTTATACGGCTCCAAACTAGCGAGACATACCGAGTCTCACCAAGGCATGCTACGGATACTGCACTCAACGTAACCTTCTTCGATACAACTCATCCCTTAATTACTAACCAATAACCAAGGTATGCAAATGGCATATAACTCGATCACAATGAACCCGCTCGAAAATAAAATGCTCAACCGCTAATGATGCAGAACCATAACAATATAATCATGCACAAAATAAAAGAACTGAAAACGGAAGTCGCATACCTGCAATGTCCGGCGTTGCTCGCATCTGCAAAGTAGCCATCTGAAAAGCCCTGCCTCCTACCGCAGGCACCTCCGCACGGCCCTGACGGCCGTCTGTGATCCTCAAAGTTGCAGAGGCGGGTGCCATCACCCGTCCTGCTGAAAACAAACTAGGGCACTGGGCCTTCTTGTGGCCCCGCTGATTGCAGTGAAAACATATCAAGTCTGATCACTGAGTGATGGTAGCAGTACAATCTCTGCTAAAACGACCAGTCCGACCGCACCTGAAACAGCCAACCTCACCACCACTACCACTCCTGCACGCGCCCCCGTGCGTCCTGCCACACCTTATGCATCGACTGCGGTCCTGATAATCCCTCGACCTCGAATTCGTTCCCTTGGGCCTTTTGCCCGAACTCGCGGCTACCTGAACCTCATCCGGCTTCCTCTTCCGGATCTGCTCCAAATCAATTTCCCTCTCCCTGGCCCGAGAAATCATATCCTCCAGGGTCTTACATCCGGACTTGCTCACGAACTCCCTGATGTCATCCCTCAGCATCTCGTGATATCGTGCCTTCTTCATCTCCTCATCCGCGACATACTGTGGAACAAGAAGGGCTCTCTCTCTGAACTTGGCGGTGATCTCCGCCACAGTCTCAGTAGTCTACGTCAAATCCTGAAACTCCCGGGCCAACTGCTACACCTCAATAATCGGCGAAAACTCCGCTCTAAACCTCGCTGAGAAATCACTCCAAGTCATCGCGTCCAACGCGGCATCATCACCCAAAGCGTGACCAATCTCCTCCCACCAATCCCTCGCTCTGTCCTTCAGAAGACAGGAAGCGAGTCTGACCTTGTCCTCCTCAGGACACCGGCTCGTATGGAATGCATTGGCAACATCAGCCAACCATCTGCTGCTAGCGATGGGGTCCCTAGCCCCATGATAATCTGGTGCCCCGCAAACCCTGAACTCCCGAAATGTCAAGGTACGCGCTCCCAATAAAGCCATCATCTCAGTACGGAAGGCTCCCAGCCTCTCATCCAAAATCTCTAATATACCCTCCTTGACCGTGCCAAATATGACAGGAGTCTGAGCTAGAATACTGCGCGTAACCTCCGCTGATATCAACTCTCTCATCCGCTCCTCAAGCTGCTCGGCCCCTAAACCCGAGCCTAATCCCTCTCCGGCGCCTGATCCGCCCGCTGGTCCCTCTTGCAATGTCACCATACTGAAACATATAACATAACCACTATCAAAATACTCCTCACTGCTGCGAGACCAAACATACACACTACCAGGTTCCCGGTCTTGTCTCGGCCTTTCCCGAATCGAGTACGGATCCTCTGCTTTCAGTAGTACGGGCCCATACTACCTTCCACATCTATCCGTACTTTCCTCAGGAACTGCTTTGACTCCACCAGGTCCCTTTTCTACTTCTACTTCTCCCAGCACTACCTCATCCTAGGCTTACCCTAGGGAAACCTTTGACTCAACTCAACTAGTCCTCAGCTGCTGAAGGCTTCCTCGCAATGCCAATTAGCCATCACCTGGATACCATCACATGTGACGAGGCTCAGATATTCCTTCAAGTAAAAGACTCATTCCTACAACGGTTGGACTCAAACAAGAGTTGCGCAATAGGACCAAATCCAACACTCTGAGATTATTCAACCCTGATCACATGTGACATGACGTATCCACCTAATGGCTAACTCCCATCACTTAGAATCCCACAATGCACAAAGCAAGAAGCATTCAGACAAGGGAAAATCTAACCATAACATACTCAAGCAATCATATCCACTTAGCAAGGATCTGAACTAGCATGCAACACAACTCATAAACTCAGGCATAACCTAATCAGGCTATCCTACTACTGACTATTCAGCACTATCATGCAGATCAAAAGCACATATAACAGGCACATAAGGCATCCTCCCTAGATCCTTAGTCCTAATCTAGCATCGCTGTTCTATTAACTGATAATCAAAACATAAACTTGTATGGGTATTTTGGGGTACTTACTTGAGCTCGGTTGATTGCATGCACCACACCTCTTGTCTCTTTTCAAAGTTCTTTTCTTTCTGAATTCTTTTTACTTTTCTAAAATCATTTTATTTCTCAAAACTCTTTTTACAAAACTGTCTTTCCATTTTGAAAACTTCCTTACCAATTCCTCAGTTTGAGTTCAGACACACCCGAGAGCATGTCCGAATCCCTCAAACCAAGGCTCTGATACCAACTTGTAACGACCCAAAATTTAAGACGAAAAATGTCTTTAATAAATCATTACTTAAAGTAAAGTCATCATTCCAAAACATAATATGAGTATAAGTTTTCAAAACACATGTTTGTTATCAGAGTAAACATTCCCAGGCTGTCTAATCTATGGTGTGTGCCATGCGATCACCCCGAGCTCTTTCCTCCGCTACCGGAAGTACCTGAAACCAAAACTGAAAACCGTAAGCACGAAGCTTAGTGAGTTCCCTACCCTACCACATACCATGCATAACCACATACTGCACATACTGGGCCACGCCCCCTATCTTGGGCCTCGTCCGCTACAACGGCCCCGCCGCTCCAGATCTGTTTCACTTAGGCCTCGCCTGTCACAGGGCCTCGCCCATCAACAAATAATAACACATACACATTTCAAAACACATAACTAACACATGCAACTAGTTCTGTCCTAAGGCCTCGCCTATCCTGGGCCTCGCCCATGTCCTGCTACTGATGAGTCATGGAACCCCGTCCATGCTCCTAATGGTAGTGAGGTAAGGGCCTAGCCCACTCTCACTCCTGTTCTAGTTCGGGCCTCTCCCCTAATCTGCTACTAGTGAGATATGGAACCCCATCCACACTCTGCTATTGGTGAGATACGGGACCTCGCCCACACTTACCTCCCTACCAGGCACATACATGTATCACACAGACAACAAGTATAAACTATCATATATAAACAATTCCTTGGGCACCCGCCCGATATTACTGGACCTCATCCTGCAAACAATACTAGCATATTGTGCCTAGGGCTAACCCCCGGGTCTTCTACTCATAACTACATGGGCCGACATTGTGGCCTTAGACCCATTCACACAAAGGGAAACTCACCTGCACTGGCTGAACTTGCTGATGCTCTCACTAGTTGCTGCCTGACAACTCACCGGACTCCTGCTCCTCTTGCTCCCCGAACTACCAATATCAATGCAACACTGAGTCTAACTGACCCCCGAAAGACAACCAAGTCCACCCTGGTCCAAAGTCAAAGTCCTGGTCAAAGTCAACCTTCCAGGTCAACCCTACTCGCCGAGTCACCCTACTGACTCGCCGAGTTCAAAATGATCAGATTCCTTCCATTCCTGACTCGACTCGCCGAGTCAGTCCATAACTCGCCGAGTCTACCGATTTCTGAGTCAAGACCTGTCCAACTCACTGAGCCTCCACCCGACTCACTGATTCGAGTCACAACTCGAAGGGTTTGGGGTTTCGCGACCTGGCTCTCCGAGTCCGAGAACAGACTCGCCGAGTACAAGGCAATCTTCATACGACTCGACGAGTTGTTCATCTCACTCGTCGAGTTTCTCCACAACTTCATGCTACTCACCGAGTCCACTCAAAGGACTCGCCGAGTCCCTTCAGATCTCCTTACATGCAGAGGATTTTAGAGTCATGCATGGACTCCAAACTGCAGATCTACCCTTCCCAAGCCTATTCCACACGTAAAGTTGCAAACTTTACGTGTAGAGAAGGAGATCTAGGCAAAATATGCCATAAACTAGGGTGTAAGGCCAAGAGACTTCAAAATCGACTTAATGGCTGATACTTTATGCTTCTCCAGACCCTAAAACACTTGGATCTAAAGTAGCAACTCCAGATCCGGCTTCTAACCCAAAATAATAACATTATGGCAAAAAATCCCCAACAACCACACATAGATCTAGGTGCAAAAAGGGTCCAGGAACTAGTTTATTACCTCCAAGTGCTCAGAATGAACTCACAATCCCAGATCTATAGCTCCTTCTTGCTCCTCCAAGTTCCTTCTTCCTTTTCCAAGCTTTAATGCACCTTCCAAGGCTCAACTAGGAGATGTGACGGCTAGGGTTTGATATCCAGGGCTAAAGAGGCAGTAAGGAACCCTAGGAAGAAGATTAAGACATTTACATAGGCTCCAAGTCCCGAATTTAGGGTTTCCACGCACAGACCAGACTCGTCGAGTCACCTTGACCGACTCGCCGAGTCGGTCGCTTACGCCTCGACCCGGATCCCGCTCGGACTCGTCGAGTCCCTCCTTGGACTCGCCGAGTCGGCCCTTAAATTAGGGTTTTTCTTTCCTTTCTTGGCCTTTGAAACTTTAGGTGTTACACCATCTCCAATGCATTGAACTCATATGAGTTCAATAGTCACTATACAACTTTACCCATTAAACTCTACACTCCATTAAATTCTATACAATTTAATGGAATGTCACATTATTAATCATTTTCTTTTTATTTATTGATATTTAAAAAAAATTAATTAGCATGAATTTAAAAATTAAAAACTACAATTAAAATTAACATTAATTAAAAAATTAAAATAAAAAATAATATATATATATATATATATATATATATATATATATATATATCTTCTTTAATAAATGAAGGTTTTTTGACACTTGTCACACTCTCATTCATTTTGCCACATGTCATTTTGTGGTTATTTTGAATTAATTTTTATTCTATATGTAATTTTGTGGTTTTCCTATTTTATTAAATTTCATATGGTATTTAAATTTAATAATAAATGCATATCAATTTCATGAATTGACTTTCCTTATAATTTCAAAATTTTAAAATAAAATCTCATTAATTTGCTTTGATTATTTTGTCTAAATGATTTGTTTAAATTTGAAAGAGAAAAAAAAACACTTTAATTTTATATTTTTCTTATAAATTCAACTTTCTCAAATGTTTATATATATTTAATTGTTTTAAATACACCCATGTAAAACATGGAGCTCACGCCTAGTATATATATATATATATATATATATATATATATATATATATATATATATATATATATATATATATATATATATATATATATATATATATATATATATATATATATATATATATATATATATATATATATATATATATATATATATATCATTCCACTTAATCCTAGTTATTTTTCTAGGGGATTTTGAGTTTAATAGAGTAAACTCCTAATTAAACCCAATTAAACTCTCATTGGATGCCTAAGTACCGTAGAGGCAATCCTCAATTTGTTTTAAGAAAATAATAATTTTTGAAAAAACATTTTTGTGATTTTACACACACAGAGGTTTGTCTTGCAAACATTTTCAATGGGCAACTGCACCTTCTTCTCTCCCATACGCCACCTCCCTTATTCGGCTTCAGGCGCTTTAACTTCAATCTCTCCATTCCATGTCCATGTGATATATATCGAAACTTTTTAAAACCCTAAACCCCAAATAACAAGAAAACCAAGTACACAAAGAGCTCCGAAGATTGCTGCAGAATCTACTTAACGCATTCGTCGTAGTTGCGAAGTGATATTTCAGGTACTTGCTCACTCAATCGGCAAAATGTCTTAAATCTTCATGGTGGACTCGATGGAATTGGTTGATTGAGCTCCTTTCTAATCAATTTCGCCCTCCCATGTGTTTTTGCCTCTTCATAAGGAATGACACAATCTCCACTAATTAACTGCTTCAAATTAGAACAAATCAATTCCAAGATTTGTTACTTCAATAAACCCAAGCGTTGCATATAAACTCTATGCACAACATGAGATTCCAATCACAGTATTCTGTTATGTGCACTTATGTACACAACGTTACATTTCACCTTACTGAAGTTCTAATTTATTTCGTTTTTCTATGAGCATTTCTACAACGCTAGTTAGCTGCAAAACTTTGCCCTATTTAGGGTTTTCGGTAGCTTCTATCTGCTATCTTTTGAGGCTATATCATTTGGGTTCCTGTTGTCCAGTAGTTGATTGCTAAAACTAGATGAACAAATAGTGTATATGCTACCTATAGAGACTGATATTGTTTCTTAATTTGTGTAAGATTATGCTATTCCTAGGAAGATGCAATCAGCTTCTTCAAGTTCCACTTCTTCAACAGCTAACAGTAGCAGCCACCATTGGTCACCGGTTCTATTCTTCAGATTTGGAGTTTGAAATCAAGAAAATTACTAAAATCATCAATGACCATCCTTTTCCAGATCAACCCATTCATCCAAAACTTGCCCAAATTATCCCTTCAACCACCATTTCAACCTCCTTTGTAGAAAACGTTCTTGGTCATCTCTTTGCATCCCACTCTAATGGCCTTAAAGCCTTTGAATTCTTCAAATTCTCCCTCCAGTTTTCCCAATTCTATCCCACTTCAGATGCATTTGAAAAAACACTTCATATATTAACTCGAATGAGAAATTTCAACAAGGCGTGGGAGTTGATTGAAGAAATTCACAAAACACACCCTTCCTTGCTTACCCTCAAATCCATGAGCATCATGTTATCAAGAATCGCAAAGTTTCAATCTTTTGAAGAAACCCTTGAAGCGTTTCAGAAATTGGAGGATAAATTTTCTGATCACAAGCAATTTGGTACAGATGAATTCAATCTTCTCCTTCGAGCATTCTGCACACAGAGGCAAATGAAGGAAGCGAAGTCAGTATTCAACAAGCTATATTCCCGATTCTCCCCCACCACCAAAACAATGAATATTTTGCTTCTTGGATTTAAAGAATCTGGTGATGTCACTTCTGTAGAGCTTTTCTACCATGAGATGATTCGAAGAGGTTTCAAGCCCAATACTGTAACTTACAACATCAGAATTGATTCTTACTGCAAAAGAGGTCGTTTTCTAGATGGGTTAAAACTTGTTGAAGAAATGGAACAAGCAAACTGCTTGCCCACGTTAAAGACACTAACCACTTTGATCCATGGAGCAGGAATTGCTCACAACACAACCTATGCACAACAACTGTTCGATGAAATGCCTAAGAGAAACCTACTCCCAGATTCTGGTGTCTACAACGCCTTAATGAATGCTTTCATCAGATCACGTGACATCAACTCTGCAACTAAATTAATGGATGAAATGGAAGCTAATAATCTTCTTCATGACAACATTACATTTCACACAATGTTCTCAGGATTGATGAAATCAACTGGAATCAATGGTGTTCTAGAGCTTTATCACAAGATGATCAGTAGAAACTTTGTCCCCAAATCGGAAACAGTTGTAATGTTAATGAAACTTTTTTGCAAAAATCATGAAGTTGATGATGCATTGGGTTTTTGGAGGTACTTAATTGATAAAGGCTATTGTCCACATAGTCATGCTGTTGATGTTCTTGTGAGAAGCTTGTGTTCTCATGGAAGAGTAGAAGAAGCTTTTGAATGCTCTTTACAGATTCTTGAAAGAGGGAGGCATTTAAGTAAGACTTGTTTTCGTGTTTTAGAGAGACATTTAGAGATGGGTAATGAAGATAAATTAAAAAAACTCAATAAGATGATAAAAAATCTACACACTGTTATACCCCCATCAAAAGGGCATGCAAATGGTATTTCTAGTGTAATAGAAGAGTTTACAAACTATAAAGTGTAATCATATTATTAACCAACTTCATTATTCTTCCATTCAAAGTTAATGTGTTTCTTTTCTCCTTTGTTGTGATCTTGCTTCTTAACATTTTAGTTATGATTTCTATCTAATATAAAGTCAAGAAAACGTTTTTTTAAAGACTAAAGATATCAAGTTTACCACATCAAACTTGCAGAACAAAAATAATATTACAGTTTCTTTAAAAAAAAAATTAGTTCAACCAAGTTTGATGTTTCTCATATCATGTGGGCCACCCATAATGTATATACTTTAGTGGCCAAATAATTGAGAGTTTGTGGTCCTTTTGTGCATTCGGAAAAAGAAAAACGTATGATAAGAATTTGTCATGGAAAAAGCGATGGGATATGCACGTTGAAATAGTTATACGATGCTTGTTTTTAATAAATAGTGTATAAGTCGTGTAATTCGTTAAAATAGTTGTATAACTTGTGTACCTATTTGATTTGTTGCATTTATAATCAGCTGGCTACAAGTGATTCATTTCGGCTAAAAAAGTGGTTCCATTAATGTGTATAGGAATAGACAATAATTTAAGCAAGTTAGCACTTGGTTTTAGGATTTTATGATGTGATTATAACACTTTTAAAGGACATATATTCTTGTAATTGGAACAAATTCGTGCACAAATGAGCCTGACAAGAGGCATGTGTTGCCATAATTTCTTAGTGGCTAAAAAATCGAGATTCTTCTATGTCAATAATACCCTAATGATTTGAGCATATCATATTCCCTATTATTTATTATCTTTTTTTTCTTCTTTTGGCACTTGGTATTTAACTATTTGTGCATTTGTGAAAATCATCACACCCATGTGTGACCATTTTGTTTTGAACTCATGTGTAAGTAGGTGTGAGCATGTGCATGGTGCACCCGTTTGTGTCCAATTTGGATGTATGTATCTTGATTTGAATGGAAAGATTAAAAGTATGTTCTACAATCTACATTATCAATATGTTGTACTTTTGAGATCTAAATCAAGTAAATAAATGTAATATACAATAAGTGCTTTTTGTAGATCTAAAAACTTTGGTCAATGAAAAAGGGAAATTGTATGTGAACTGTGAAGTAATCGTATATTTAGTCCATTTTATTTTAGGGAGTATACTTATGAAACCGTTTTAAAGATTATACACTTATCAAAGTCGAACTCTAGTTTAGATAACAAGGCTCCTTGTTTCATTGTCCAATTAAACATGATCTTTTAGAACTGATTTCCAAAATATGTCATGTTAATTAAAAGGTGATTGAACAAGATTAAACTTATAAACTTATCTTTACCTTTATTTTTTCCCCAAAAGTCAATAAAAGAACTTAAGGACGATTATAATGTGAATGGAACATCCTTTTGGGCCTTCACTATCTTCCATATACCAATTAACAAAAACGTGTGTTTCGCGTCCCACTCGATAATCACTAGATTTTAAAACAATATTGTTTAAAAGAGAGTCATATATGTCCGATTAGTATATGAGAAATATTTATGAATGAGTTCGTTCGAAAAAAAAAAAGTAAAATTGTTTTTCTTTTGTAGAAAGTGTACACTTCCTAATGTCCGTTGATTTAAGGAGCTCAATTTGTCGACATGGCATACACACACACACAAAAAAAAAAAAAAAAAAAAAAAAAAAAAAACCCTAGGGAAATCTATTTGTCAACCTAGGGAATCATTCTTTCAACCCCACCACACAATACATGCATAAGTATAAAGGTAGATGTATGTGCACATACATACAAGATACAAATATCCGACTTTTTCTTTCTATATATTATCAAGGTTGAGTCTTCAATTTAGGAAAAAAAAAAAAAAAAAAAAAGGAGAGAGAATAATAGTAAAGGTGAAAAGATATGAATATTGGGTTGTTATTGTGGTGCCACGTTCAAAAGTTTACATTTTCTTTAACCTTTTCTTTATAAAAAGTATTCCAAAAACGAAAAACCTTTAGAAACATTTGTGAACGATGATCAGTAAAGGATGAAAAAAAATGAATGTTTCAATCACATGTTACCTTAAAAACGTTCTATAATCATATTTGATCAAGTAAATTGTGTTACTTACCGATCATCTACACACCAAATGATAATAATAGCATTTGTAATAGTTAATTATCAAGAGGAATGTTTTAAAATATAATAGGAACAAGTGCTAATTAAAACATCCATAAGGGCGAGGGAACACAGCTAGAGTCTGCAAAAATCGATCAAATCTATTAACCCAACCAAAAAATTAGTGGGTTAGATTGAGATTTTCAATTCATTTGAGTTAAATTGGTCAACCCGTTTAGTTAAATAGGTTGAGTTGAGTAAAATTATCAACACTCTGACCCATTGAATTTTAATATATATTTAATTTAAAAATTATTTGAATATTATCATGTATTAATTTATAACTTATAATGTTGTATTATTATTTATGTTTTAAAAAATACAATCTTATTTCTCGTCCTTTTTCTTAGCACCAACAATACTATTTACTTTTCAAAATCACTTCGTAATTAAATATTTTTAATGTTATTTGAACAATTTATATGTGTTCTTGAATTAGGATTGTGTTTTTATCATACTTTGAAACTTTATTTACGTTTGGAACTAATTTAATTGGTGTAATATTTAGTTAATGTATTTCTTTTTTCGATTTTAAATGAATTAACCCAAGTTTAACCAATTGATGTAGTAGGTTGGGTCTGAAACTACACAAACAGGTCAGCCCGATAACAACTCATTTATCTAAAATGTATGGTTGGGATGGAAATATCAATCAATTTAAATAAACAAGTTGGGTTGAATTAAAAACTTCAACCCAATTAACAAATGGGTTGAACCTGAACCTAACTTAAGTCGACCCATTGTCACCTTTAAACGGGACCTTTCCACCAAATTCAGTTCACTATCATATCAACTCCACATTAGTTTTTCTTTCTCTTTCTCTTCCATCTTTCCTAACCTACAACACACACAACTGATTATTTTTTTTCCAACCCATTTAAATTTTAATTTGAAAAATAAGCATAAACTAATAAATATCATACAAAACTAATTTACATACAAAATTAATTCACAAACTAATTTAAAACCATAAAAAACTATTATGGTACAAGTGTTCAAACAACAAGTACAAGTAATCAATCCATGAGCTAAAAATGTGTTTTAGCTCATTAAGTAAACCGCAGATTGTAGCACCTGGTTCCTGGTACGTAAATCTTATTTGAGTATTTTCCTTTTTTGGACTCGACGAGTCATAGGTCCGACTCGCTGAGTAGAGACGGGACCCGGGTCACGTTTAAGTTGGTGACTCGGCGAATCCATATCCTGGACTCGGCAAGTCACCGCTGTTGGATGAAACCCTAAGTTTCAGGGGTTTGCACCCTATTTAATCACTCTTTCCGCCCCAAGCCAGCCCCCATTCACCCTCAGAGCCCTACACCTCGTCATAAGCCTCGTTTTTGTGGATTTGAAGCCATTGGTGTGTCCTCTTGAAGCTTGGAGTGAGTAGGAAAGGAGATCAAGAAGAAAAAGAGGAAGTCAAGCATCCTTGAGCTATCTCAGAGTGTTCACTA
The DNA here is from genome assembly GCF_052625555.1 of Lactuca saligna. NCBI lineage: Eukaryota > Viridiplantae > Streptophyta > Magnoliopsida > Asterales > Asteraceae > Lactuca > Lactuca saligna. The sequence goes on from NC_136425.1 coordinate 144,279,435, forward strand.
AGGTATGGCTCGTTTTCCCCCATGTTTTCATGCTTATGGCCCCATTAAAGTCCTTCTTGACCCATTTTCCAAGCTTGTGTATGTGGAGGGTTCGTTTTAGGCTGATTAGCCTCTAGATCTAGGTGGAATCGAGCTCCAGGAGCTTGGATCCACTGCCTTTATGGACCCATGTTGCTTGTACACCCTAGATCTACTCTTTTGGTGCATTTTGAACCCTAAAACTCTCATTGAGGAATATTTACACGTAAAGTTGGAAACTTTACGTGTTATTCATGCTCTAGGAACCCAGATCTGTGAATGGCATGGACTAGAATCGAGCAACATCGCGTATATAGTGAGTGCATGGTAACAACTCGGCGAGTCGTTCATCTGACTCGGCGAGTCTCCGAGCTTGTCCCCTTTTCATTGTGTCGAGTAGAGTAGCGGGTCACGGGGTGTAGGCGAGGCCCGTAACTCCTAGTTGAATGTTGTTTGTTATATGCTTGCATGGTATGAGGTATTATGGGGGAGCTCACTAAGCTTTATGCTTACAGTTTACAGTTTTGGTTTCAGGTACCTCTTCAGCTAAGGGGAAGGAGCCGGCGCGGTAGCAGCATATCACACATACGCTTTTGTTTTTCCGCACTATGGATTTTCTGGGATGTACTCTGAATTCTTATTATGATGTCACCGATTATCAGACATGGATTATTATCATGAATGTTTTGTAATGATGTTTTTGTTGGGTTTTGAGCAATCTAACACTTCCTAAGTGTGCATGCAACCCTAATAAACCTTGGATCTATGTTTGTCTAAATACATGCAAAATAATAATTTTCCAAGGTTTATAACCTATCTAACATGGCATGGGGAACATTTCAACATAAAAGAGTTAGAAGAGATTACATACCTTTTGATGAGTTGGGTTCTTAGGAGTTTGAGGGCCAAGCACCAATAGTGTGAATGCCTCAAATGGAATCACAAACACCACAAACTCTTGGAAAACTTTGAGAGAGTATACACACTCTTGTATTTTCGGCCACACACATGCACACACACACTAGATCACTAGTTTTCACTTAGGCTCCATTTCATGCTCCATAAGCATGCTTATATAGTGTGCATGGTTAGGGTGAAACCCTAATAACCCATGTCTTTTCCTTTTCCAAGGATCCATGGGTTAAAAGCTCCATGGATCATCCATGGACTTCCACATAAGCCTAGCCCATTAACAAATGAGTATTAGCCCACACTATATAAAACAAATAGCCCATAATTTAATTAGTATTCCTTTTAATCTCTAAATTAATTCATAATTAATTTAAGACTAAAACTAATTAAATAACGTAACTTCATATTAATATATTATAACTCATAATATATTAATAAACATATGTGTATAACTCTCATAAAATTATCCATAATAGTTTGGATGAGATGCAACCCAAATGGACCATGCCGGTCGGGTCAAGTATATACCAAATAAGTTATGGACTTAGACACCTTATCCAACAGACTCCCACTTGGATAAGTCTAATAACTATATTTGCCTATAACTTCAGGAACCAACCAACAATCGTAGCTCTCGAAAACTCCCTCGAACAATGAAGACTCTGTCGAACTATGAAGCGCCATTTTAGATAAGTGATCACATAATCCTCTGTTCTCATGATATCAGCCGGACAAACACATGGAACCATGTCTTGCTTATTGTCTAGCAGTTGTTTCTCGATTATCCGATTTGTTTGACGAAGAACTTCACTGAACACATCGGTTTAGTTCTGACCAGGCCTGGTTCATGGGTCAACACAAAATCATCGAGGGGCCCAGATATCGCTTCTATTTCTAGAAGGAACAGATAAACTTCGACTGATATGCTTGTTCTACTACTTATTGAATTGTACACAAAGGCACGTTTTATAACATCAAGTTACTGATGCGTTTACGTGCAATCAATGCACAACCAACTCATAGGTAACAACTCATATCTCTAGGTTTAAAGATTTATATGATGTTATCGTCTCACGATCACTCGAGATAAATTCCATGAAGTGATACAAGTGAGCGTGGGTTTATACCAATACTCATAACTTATGAGTACTCATGAATGTTGCAGCAACCATTGCCATGTCTAAACACCTTTAAGGCATCTACAAACCCAATTCATGACAATCTTGATTCATACCTACTTCCGACGTATGATCGATTGTGGAGGTTTGAATAAATTAATTATTCTGGAAGTCAAAACATGCAAAACTGAAACAATAGTAAATAATTGACAATGATAGTAACACTTTACTCATAAATAAATCACAAATTTTATTCATCATCAAACGTCGATTACATTTTACAAGTTTCAGGAAAACTATCTAATCTGTAAAACTAATATCGTCCCTCAGCCCGATGCGTCTCGCATGCTGAAAATGCTTAACCCTCGTCAGTCCCTTTGTAAGGGGATCTGCAGGATTCTCATCTGACGATATCCTCCTTGTCACAAGGAGTCCTTCTTCAATCTTGTGTCTTATGAAGTGATATTTTCTGTCAATGTGTCGGGATCTGCCATGATCTCTTGGTTCCTTAGCTAAGGTAACCGCACTATTCTTGTCACAGAAAATCTCTATAGGTTCCTTAATAGCTGGTACAACTCCAAGGTCTCCGATGAAGTTCTTTAGCCATATCGCCTCCTTCGCTGCTTCACTCGCTGCTATATACTCTGATTCACAACTCGAATCAGCCACCGTCTCCTGTTTGGAACTCTTCCAAGAAATTGCCCCTCCATTTAAGGTAAAGATCCAGCCCGACTGAGAGCGGAAATTATCCCTATCAGTCTGAAAACCAGCATCACTATACCCTAATATTCTCAAGTCATCACTGCCACCAAGGGTAAGGATCCAATCCTTAGTCCTCCGCAGGTACTTGAGAATGTTCTTTACCGCGGTCCAATGAGCTTTGCCAGGGTTCCCCTGATACCTGCTGACCATGCTCAAAGCAAATGCCATATCAGGACGGGTACAAGTCATAGCATACATGATCGAGCCAACTGCGGAAGCATATGGTAATTGGCTCATCTCAGCTATCTCTGCCTCTGTACTCGGACTCTGAGTCTTACTCAGTTTGGTATTGCTTTGGATCGGTAAATCTCCTTTCTTGGAATTCTCCATGTTGAACCTTTTCAACACCTTATCCAAGTAGATACTCTGACTAAGTCCAATTAGTCTTCTACTCCTTTCTCTTAATATCCTTATCCCTAGGATATAGGTAGCCTCCCCTAGGTCCTTCATAGCAAAGCACTTCCCAAGCCAGGACTTAACCTCCTGCAAGGTTGGGATGTCATTTCCTATGAGTAGTATGTCATCCACATACAGTACCAAGAAGCTAACTATACTCCCACTAGCTCTGACATACACGCAAGACTCATCTTCGCTTCTCAAGAAGCCAAACTCTTTTACCTTCTCATCAAAACAAAGATTCCAGCTACGAGATGCTTGTTTTAATCCATAAATGGATTTCTCAAGCTTGCATACTCTATTAGGGTACTCTGCATTGACAAAACCCTCTGGCTGATTCATGTACACATCCTCAGCCAACTTACCATTAAGGAAAGCGGTTTTGACATCCATTTGCCATATTTCATAATCATGAAATGCTGCAATGGCTAACATAACCCTAATAGACTTAATCTTGGCCACCGGCGAGAAGGTTTCATCATAATCAACACCTTGAGTTTGAGTAAAACCCTTCGCAACCAGTCGAGCCTTATAAGTATGCACTTTTCCTTCCATGTTTGTCTTCTTTTTGAAGATCCATTTGCACCCGACTGTTTTACGGCCTGGTACATTGTCAACCAAGTTCCAAACTTGATTGTCATACATGGAGTGTATCTCGCTGTCCATAGCCTCCTTCCATTTAGCAGACTCCGGGACTTCCATGGCTTCCTTAACACTGCTAGGTTCATCCAAATTTACTAGTGTACTATCACTAATAAACGTATCACCTTCCGTAGTAATATGAAAACCATAATAAAACGAAGGTGTGTTCCTAACCCGTGTGGAACGTCTCGGAGGTACAGACTCGTCAGCTGGATCAACAGGAGTTTCTTCCTTAGGTTGATTGCTAGTGTCTGAGGTTCCTTCATCAATTGATTCTTGAATTTCTTCAAGATCAATCTGCCTCCCACTGTCTCCTTGGCTTATAAATTCTTTCTCGCGAAAGATCCCTCTTCGTGCTACAAAGACCACATTCTCACTGGGTTTGTAGAAAAGGTAACCGAAGGATTTCTGTGGGTAGCCGATGAAAATACACCTTTCACTTCGGGGTTCAAGCTTATCATGAGTTTCACGCCTCACGAAGGCTTCGCAACCCCAAATTTTGATGTGGTCCAAATTGAGAACCTTCCCAGTCCACATCTCATGAGGTGTTTTGGTAACCTTCTTTGTAGGGACTAGATTAAGGATATGGGCGGCAGTCTCTAAGGCATACCCCCAAAAAGAGATTGGTAACGAAACTAGACTCATCATAGAGCGAACCATGTCCAACAAGGTACGATTACGCCTCTCAGCTACACCATTCAGCTGTGGTGTCCTGGGAGGAGTCAATTGTGAGACAATCCCACACTCCTTAAGATAGTCAAGGAACTTGGTACTAAGATACTCACCACCTCGATCGGATCGAAGCATCTTAATGTTCCTGCCCAATTGATTTTCTACTTCCTGCTTGAATTCCTTAAACCTTTCAAAGGTTTCGGACTTGTGTTTGATTAAGTAGACATACCCATATCTACTAAAATCATCAATAAAAGTCACATAATACCGATTAGCGTCCCTTGTGGCGGTTTTGAATGGCCCACATACATCAGTATGTATTAGGTCCAACAAACCTTCACCCCTCTCACAAGTTCCAGTGAAGGGTGATTTTGTCATTTTTCCAAGTAGACAAGATTCACAACTATCATCTGATTTGAGGTCAAATGATTCCAAGACTCCACTCTTTTGGAGTTGGCCTATGCGTTTCTTGTTTACATGTCCAAGATGACAATGCCACAATGATGCTTTATCTAGGCTAGTAGAAGAATCAATATACAACACATTATTTCCTAAGTTGTCTACAATCGACACAGTTTCATACACACCATCACAAGGTAATGCTTTAAAATAAAACACATTATTAAAGAAAGCATTAATACCACCACATTCATTTTCAAACGAAAAGGTAAAACCTTGTTTGTACAAAGCATGAAAAGAAATAATATTCCTCGCCATTTCAGACGAGTACACACATTTATTCAAATCTAATTTTAACCCATTATTAAGCAACAAAGTATAAACTCCAATCTTGGAAACAGGTGAAGCCTTCCTATTCCCCATGATTAAGTTTATCTTCCCGTGCTCCACATCCTCACTTCTTCTTAGGCCCTGCAAATCAGAACATATGTGAATACCACATCCTGTATCAAGCACCCAAGAGTTAGAATATGTTGAGTAATTAGACAATATAGTGTAAATACCTGCATAGGTGGGTTTCACTTTCCCATCCTTTAGATCCTGCAAGTACTTAGGGCAGTTTCGCTTCCAGTGTGCCTTTTCATGGCAATAAAAGCATTCAGCATCCTTGGGAATGGCAGAAGGAGTGACAGAACCGTTCTTAGTCTTTGATGAGGAGCCTTCAAGAGACTTTCCCTTGGTACCCTTCGAAGGGTGCTTCCTCTTTTTCCCTTTGCCTTGCCCAATAGCTAAAACAGGGGTAGAAGTTGGAGTAGGAGTAGTAGAGGTAACAACCGCTTTACCCTTAAGACCGGTTTCAGCGGTCTTCAAGAGTCCTTGAAGCTTGCTGAGGGTAACTTCCTCCTTGTTCATATGATATGTCATTCGAAAATGATCATAAAAAGAAGGCAAGGAGTGCAAAATGATGTCAATTGCTAACTCCTCGGGGATGTTAACATTCAGCTTCAGCAAACGGTCCACATACCTTTGCATCTTTTGCATGTGGCTCGTGACGGATTCACCGTCCTTCATGCGGGTAGTTATTATGGAGGAGATTATTTCATACCGCTCCTGACGAGCACTCTGATGGTACCTTTCCATCAGGTCTTGGTGCATCTCAAAAGGGTAGAAGTCTTCATATGACTTTTGGAGCTCGGCTGTCATCGTGGCCATCATGATACATGCCACCTTAGTAGCATCTCTCTCATGAGTCCTGAATTCAGCGATCTCCTCAGGAGTAGCAGTAGACTCATCAAGTTCTTTTAACTCCTTATCGAGGACATATTCCTTGTCCTCGTAACGAGTAACCATCCTGATGTTCCTAATCCAATCCATGAAGTTGGAACCATCAAAGATGACCCTCCCACAAAGATTCATGAGAGAGAAAGAACCAGTTGGGTTAGAGCCTGAAGCATTAGTGTTGGAAGACATCTGAAAGAAGAAAGTAAGTTTAGATTAGATATTTAGGATCCTTAATAAGACACCCAAATGTAATATTAAGGCTAGGATCCAATCACAATATATTACACTTAGAAGAGGGATGCCGTAATCTAAGTAATAATATATTTGAAAGGTAGGTGAATGACGATTCACCAATTTCCACCATGAAAACGAAATGATTTATTAGGTTTAATTGGATTTGAAATTCCTAGATTCTTTTGAGATTCATTGAACTTTTCAATGGCATGTTTCAATCTCGATTGTGCCCTTCAAGTTTTGTGACTGGGATGCCGAGGATCACAAAACAAGGTGTGAATAACCATGCTAATTCACTTGGTACTCTTAATATTATCACCTAATCAATGTACCGGTTAACCACACACGCTCCATTGATCTATGACAAACATTAAGTTACCCTTCGTGATCCTTACTAGTCCTAGTTAGTGTGCCGGTTAACCACACACGCTCCACCAACGACTTGGTAAGGTACAAAGTGTGAATTCCATGGATTAGCACCATGTTCACATTTTCCTAAAATAACTAAGATTGGGAATTAAAAGAGTTTAGTTATTTATAATATTCATTATACTTTTAATGAGGATTTAAATTCATTGTTCTACCCGTTCGACTAACGACCCTCCACCGATCAAGCAAGCGGTGGGTGAGAGTGTACACCCATTAAGTTGCCATTTTATAGGCAACAACCTTATACCAACCTTATAGACCGGCTTCGTGAATGAGGCCTACTAACGGTAAAACGACTTATTCTTATAGATATATATAATAATTAACCATTAATGTTATAAATAGTATAAGGGTTGAATTTTAACTATTAAAACTCTAAGGTTTGGAATTAAAGTTTATTAAAGTGTGTGAAACTTTACAAATTCCAAAACTTGAGGGCAAGTTTTGTAACTTTGCAAAACTCTTCATTTCATAACTTATGAATTAAAGGTTCATAAAAATGAAGACTCTTCATTTTCATGTAACTTATGTGTTTTAAGTGTGTGTTAAATGAAAGTGACCTTTGGTAATCCATAACTTGAGGACAAATTATGGACTCCATTAAAACACATAAATGATAAAGAATTAATCCTAAATAATTCAGCAAATAATTCCTATCATTTTCTAAATTCATAAGAACATGAACATGATCATCAAAAATTCAAGAATTATATGAACACATAAAATCATGGATTTTTGATATATGCTATTGTAAATGGATTAGAACAACCATTACACCAACTAAAATAAGTTTTATAACACCAAAACAGTTTAGGGTAATGTTTCTAGTCCATTTCCAGCAGCAAAAGTCGAGAATCTGCACTCTTTCGATCCTACTCGTCGAGTGCATGAACTGACTCGTCGAGTAGGTTGAAGTTTGCCTTGGACTCGTCGAGTCCCCCCAATGGACTCGGCGAGTCCACCATGCAGACAGCAACGATTTCGACTTTTTTCACTATTTTGCATCAAGTATCAAACAAGCAAGCCTAGGCTCTGATACCACTGTTGGGTTTTGAGCAATCTAACACTTCCTAAGTGTGCATGCAACCCTAATAAACCTTGGATCTATGTTTGTCTAAATACATGCAAAATAATAATTTTCCAAGGTTTATAACCTATCTAACATGGCATGGGGAACATTTCAACATAAAAGAGTTAGAAGAGATTACATACCTTTTGATGAGTTGGGTTCTTAGGAGTTTGAGGGCCAAGCACCAATAGTGTGAATGCCTCAAATGGAATCACAAACACCACAAACTCTTGGAAAACTTTGAGAGAGTATACACACTCTTGTATTTTCGGCCACACACATGCACACACACACTAGATCACTAGTTTTCACTTAGGCTCCATTTCATGCTCCATAAGCATGCTTATATAGTGTGCATGGTTAGGGTGAAACCCTAATAACCCATGTCTTTTCCTTTTCCAAGGATCCATGGGTTAAAAGCTCCATGGATCATCCATGGACTTCCACATAAGCCTAGCCCATTAACAAATGAGTATTAGCCCACACTATATAAAACAAATAGCCCATAATTTAATTAGTATTCCTTTTAATCTCTAAATTAATTCATAATTAATTTAAGACTAAAACTAATTAAATAACGTAACTTCATATTAATATATTATAACTCATAATATATTAATAAACATATGTGTATAACTCTCATAAAATTATCCATAATAGTTTGGATGAGATGCAACCCAAATGGACCATGTCGGTCGGGTCAAGTATATACCAAATAAGTTATGGACTTAGACACCTTATCCAACAGTTTTATGTTTTAACCTAAATTAAAAATGAAATTTTTAACCGGTAATTTTGGGGCGTTACAAGTTGGTATCAGAGCCCTGGTTTGAGGGATTCGGACTCACCTTCGGGGGTGTCTGAACTCAAATCGAGGGAGTAAAAGATTTTCCAAAAAGAAATGTTTTCTAAGAGCTAAGAAAAATGTTTGAGAAAGAACGAAGTGTGTGATGTGCGCGACCGGCAAAGCTCAAGTAAGTATTCCCCAAAGTACCGATACAAGTTTATGGTATATTTATCAGCTTTTGTAGAACAGCATACTAGAATAGGACTAAGGATCTGGGAGTGATGCCTTATGTGCCTGCTATATGTGTTCCAGTTGTATGAGAATTGCATGCTAGTATTAAGTAGACAGCGAATAGGATAGCCTGATTAGGTTATGCCTGGTAGTATGAACTTAGCATTATATGCTAGTACAGTTCCTATAAGCAGATAGGGTCGATTGAGATTGTTACCCTTGTCTGAATGCTACTTGCTACGTGCTTTGTGGGACTCTGAATAATGGGAGTTAGCCACTAGGCGAATACATCACGTCACATATGATCAAGGTTGAATAATCTTATAGTACCGGATTTACCCCTACTATGTAGCTCTTGTTTGAGTCCAACCGTTGTGGGGACGAGTCGGGTACTCGAAGGATTATCTGAGCCTCATCACATGTGATGGTATTCGGATGGTGGCTAATTGGCATTACAAGGAGGCCCGCAGCAGCTGAGGACTGGATAAAGTAGAGTCGGAGATTTCCCTAGGGCAAGCCTAGGATGAGTATAGCAGTGATCAACAGTAGTGGAAGGAATCTGGTGGAGTCGAGGCAGTCCTTGAATAAGGTACGGATAGATGTGGAAGGTAGTATGGGCCCGTACTACTGAAAGCAGAGGATCCGTACCCGAACCAAGGAAGGCCAAGATAAGACCAGGGAACTTGTAAGTGGTTGTGATCCCTCAAGAAGTATCAGTATCACTAATGATTGTTATTTATGTGTTGCAGAATGGTGGTACTACGATCGAGGCCGATAGATGGCGGTTCAGGAGAGGGGTCGGGTTTGGTATCAGGTTCCAAGCCGGTAGATGAGGGACTACGCGAGTTCATCGCGTCAGAGATCACCAGGGGTATCCTTGAATCGACCCCCATTATCTTTGGGTCGATCAAGGAAGGGATCATCGAGTTGATGGAGGATCGCCTCAGGGCGTTCAGGAGCGACATGGCATCTGGCCAGTCGGGATCTCGCACACTGTCCTTTAAGGACTTCAGGGGCAGTGGTGCGCCGGATTTCCACGGGGTGAAAGACCCCATTGCCGCCAGACGATGGATTGCAGACATCGAGTCTGCACAGTTGACTAGATTCTGCCCCGAGGGGTCGAAGGTGAGGTATGCAGTAGGGTGTTTACGGGATCGAGCTCGAGACTAGTGGGAGTCAGTGGGTGACTCGTTGGGAGCCTCAGCTATCGAGGCTATGACCTGGTCGGACTTTGTGACCAGGTTCAGGGAAGAGTTTGCGCCGTCTGTCGAGCTTCAGCAGTTGGCCAGGGAGTTTTTGGACATGAGGCAGACGACTGAGACTGTGGCGGAGATCACCGCCAAGTTCCGGGAGAGGGCTTTGTTGGTGCCCCAGTATGCAGGTGACGAGGATATGAGGAGGACCCGTTATCATGATATGCTTCGGGCTGACATCCGGGAGCATGTTAGCTTTTCAGCTTGCCCTACCCTGGAGTCCATGATCGCCAGGGCGAGGGAAAGGGAGATTGATTTAGAGAACATTCGAAAGAGGAAAGCAGAGACGGGGCAGATGATTGGGGCTTCAAGGAAGAAGTCCCGGGGACCAGATGGGAGGCCGAAAGGCCAAGGGGGACCTGGCCGCTGTGGGAAATGTGGCAGGACGCATGAGGGAGCATGTAGGATGGGATCAGTAGGCTGCTACAAGTGCGGCAAGGCAGGGCACTTTAGCAGAGATTGTACTACGCCAGTTTCAGCTATTCAGACATCGGAGTTGTTGTGTTTTCACTGCAACCAGAGGGGCCACAAGAAGGCCAACTGCACCCAGTTGACAGTTTCAGCGCCAGTGAAGGCGCCAGCTCCAGCGACCCTGCGGATCACAGATGGTCGGCAGGGCAAGGCAGAGGCTCTAGTGGTGAGGAGTCGGGCATTTCAGCTGACTACCGAGGAGGCACGCGCCTCACCTGATGTGGTGACGGGTATGATTCTTTCCCTCTCGTTTATTTATATGATGTTATGATATCGATATGTGCCTCGGTATATGTATATGTGTTAGGATCGTTCCATGTGAACGGTATCCCAATTCAGGTGTTGTTCGACTCGTGTGCATCCCGATTGTTTGTGTCCTTGTGCTTAGCAAAAGGTTTCCTGAGTCTTCGGGCATGTTGGATTGCCCTTTGGAAGTAGAAATTGCTGATGATCGATCAGTGTGAGCATCGATGGTATTTCGGGACTGCGTATTGCGTTTGTTCGAGGAGCGCTACTTGGTAGATTTGGTTCCCATTCCGTTGCGTGGGAACAAGGTGATCATAGGCATGGACTGGTTGAGCCCTAATGGGGCGGTGATAGATTGCGTGCAACAACTAGTGCGATTCAGGACCCCAGGTGGGGGAGAGTTAGTGATTCATGGCGAGAGGCCACAGCGCGGACCCGCAGTATGTTTAGCAGCGAGGGCTAGACGCTACCTTCAGCAAGGATGCGCAGGATATGTCGCGTATGTGATGGATACCCGGGAGGCGGGTAATGCGACCGTGAGCGAGGTTCCGGTGGTGCGAGATTTCGCAGATGTTTTTCCAGAGGAGATTATACCTCCGGAGCGACAGGTGGAGTTTAGGATTGACCTCGTTCTTGGTGCGGCTCCGATACCCAAGGCACCATATCGGCTGGCTCCTCCTGAGATGCAGGAGTTGTCTACGCAGCTGCAGGAGCTGCTAGACAAGGGATTCATTCGACCGAGCAGTTCACCCTGGGGAGCCCCGATTATGTTTGTGAAGAAGAAGGACGGGTCGCACCGGATGTGTATAGATTATGGGGAGTTGAACAAGGTAACGGTGAAGAACCGTTACCCACTCCTGAGGATTGATGATCTCTTTGACCAGCTTTAGGGAGCATCTTGGTTCTCCAAGATTGATTTGCGTTCGGGTTATCATCAGATGAGGGTCAGGGAGGAGGATACGCAGAAGACCGCATTTCGGACGCGCTATGGCCATTATGAGTTCATGGTGATTCCATTTGGGCTCACCAATGCTCCTGCCACGTTCATGGACCTTATGAACCGCGTATGCAGACCGATGCTGGATCGGTCTGTGATAGTCTTTATCGATGACATCTTGGTTTATTCCAAGACTCAGGAGGAGCATGAGGAGCATCTGAGAGAGGTGTTGGAGACCCTGAGGAGGGAGAGCTTGTATGCCAAGTTCTCCAAGTGTGAGTTTTGGTTGCGCGAGGTGCAATTTCTTGGACACCTTGTCAACCAAAACGGGATTCTGGTCGATCCGGACAAGGTTGAGGCCGTGATGAGATGGGAGGTTCCGAAGTCTCCATCTGAGATTCAGAGTTTCCTGGGATTAGCAGGCTACTATCGAAGATTTGTTCAGGATTTCTCCAAGATAGCCATACCCCTGACGAGGCTGACGAAGAAAGTCGTGGTCTTTCGGTGGGGACCCGAGTAGTAGACTACATTTGAGATACTGAGACAGAGATTGTGCGAGGTGCCGATCTTAGCCCTGCCAGAGGGCGTAGAGGATTTTGTGGTTTATTGTGACGTATCCATTTCAGGGTTGGGCGCGGTACTGATGCAGAGGGGGCATGTCATTGCCTACGCTTCGAGGCAGCTCAAGCCTCACGAGGTGAACTACCGGACGCATGATTTGGAGTTGGGGGCGGTGGTGTTTACCATCAAGATTTGGCAACATTACCCCTACGGGGTTCGATGTACCATCTACACGGACCACAAGAGTTTGAGATACCTCATGGATCAGCCGAATCTGAACATGAGGCAGCGTCGGTGGTTGGACGTAGTAAAGGATTATGATTGCGAGATCCTATACCACCCAGGGAATGCCAATGTGGTGGCCAATGCGCTTAGCCGCAAGACGGCGCCGATCAGGGACGTTTGCATGAGGATGACCGTAGTGACTCCCCTGTTGGAGCAAATTCGGGAGGCTCAGCAGGAGGCTATCAAGGAGGAACATCGGAAGAGCGAGCGCGTGGTGGGTCAGGTTTCCTCCTTAGATTATGATAGTCGAGGATTATTGACACTACACCGCAGGGTGTGGGTGTCATATCACGGAGGCGTGCGCCAGATCTTGATGGAGGAGGCGCACAAGTCCCGATTCTCTATTCATCCCGGGGCGACGAAGATGTATAGGGATCTTCATCTAGATTATTGGTGGCCCTGCATGAAGCGGGATGTGGCATGGTACGTCGAGCGGTGCTTGACCTGCAGGAAGGTCAAGGCCGAACATCAGAGACCGCATGGGAAGATGCATCCGTTGGACATCCTGTTGTGGAAATGGGAAGATATCACGATGGATTTTATCACAAAGCTTCCCAGGACCGCGCGTGGAGTAGATTCGATTTGGGTCATCGTGGATCGATTGACCAAGAGTGCTCACTTTATCTCGATTCAGGAGAGTGTGTCGGCCGAGAAATTAGCCGACATCTATATTAGAGAGATCATGGCGCGGCACGGGGTGCCAGTATCGATTATCTCATACAGGGATGTGCATTTTACTTCCAGGTTTTGGAAGAGATTTCATGACGAGTTGGGCACTCATTTTCATTTTAGCACCGCTTCTCACCCGCAGATGGATGGTCAGAGCGAGCGGACCATCCAGACCTTGGAGGATATGTTGCGGGCGTGCGTGTTAGATTTCGGTGGTAGCTGGGATACCTATCTTCCCTTGGCCGAGTTCTCATACAACAACAGCTACCATGCGAGTATTGACTATCCCCCATTTGAGATGTTGTACGGTCGGAGGTGCAGGACCCCGATATGCTGGGGAGAGGTTGGCCAGAGAATCATGGGGAGCACCGAGCTGGTGCTCAAGATGACCGAGAGGATCCAGCAGGTTCGGAGCAGGCTTTAGACTGCTCAGAGTCGGCAGAAAAGTTACGCCGACAAGCACCGATCCGACCTGGAGTTCCAGGTTGGGGATATGGTTCTCCTGAAGGTGTCGCCTTGGAAGGGCTTTATTCGATTCAGGAAGCAGGGCAAGTTGGTCCCGAGGTTTATTGGGTTGTTTAGGGTTGTAGCCCGGGTGGGCAAGGTGGCGTATAGGCTGGATCTGCCAGTCGAGCTTAGCCAGATCCACAGCACTTTCCATGTTTCTCAGCTGCAGAAGTGCCTAGTGGACGATTCAGCAGTAGTGCCGTTAGAAGATATTCAGGTTGATGGCAACCTGAATTACATTGAGCGCCCAATCGCAATCCTCGACAGGAAGTCGAAGGATTTGAGGAACAAAAGGGTGGAGCTAGTGAAGGTGCAATGGTAGCACCGCAAGGGTTCGGAGTGGACTTGGGAGCCGGTGGAAGAAATGATGGAGCATTACCCTGAGTTGTTTCAGGATCGAGCAGCAGACTTTGAGGATGAAGTCAAAAATAAGTGGGGGAGATTTGTAGCACCTGGTTCCTGGTACGTAAATCTTATTTGAGTATTTTCCTTTTTTTTAGCCTTGGACTCGGCGAGTCATAGGTCCGACCTGCCGAGTAGAGACGGGACCCGGGACATGTTTAAGTTGGCGACTCAGCGAATCCATATCCTGGACTCGGCGAGTCACCGCTGTTGGATGAAACCCTAAGTTTCAGGGGTTTGCACCCAATTTAATCACTCTTTCCGCCCCAAGCCAGCCCCCATTCACCCTCAGAGCCCTACACCTCGTTCTAAGCCTCGTTTTTGTGGATTTGAACCCATTGGTGTGTCCTCTTGAAGCTTGGAGTGAGTAGGAAAGGAGATCAAGAAGAAGAAGAGGAGGTTAAGCATCCTTGAGCTATCTCAGAGTGTTCACTAAGGTATGGCTCGTTTTCCCCCATGTTTTCATGCTTATGGCCCCATTAAAGTCCTTCTTGACCCATTTTCCAAGCTTGTGTATGTGGAGGGTTCGTTTTAGGATGATTAGCCTCCAGATCTAGGTCCAGGAGCTTGGATCCACTGCCTTTATGGACCCATGTTGCTTGTACACCCTAGATCTACTCTTTTGGTGCATTTTGAACCCTAAAACTCTCATTGAGGAATATTTACACGTAAGTTGGAAACTTTACGTGTTATTCATGCTCTAGGAACCCAGATCTGTGAATGGCATGGACTGGAATCGAGCAACATCGCGTATATAGTGAGTGCATGGTAACGACTCGGCGAGTCGTTCATCTGACTCGGCGAGTCTGCTCGTGAGTCTCCGAGCTTGTCCCCTTTTCATTGTGTCGAGTAGAGTAGCGGGTCACAGGGTGTGACTCAGTGAGTTGGAAGTCGAACTCATCCATAAAGGGACTCGGCGAGTTCAAGGCAATCTCCTTAGATCAAGATCAGACTCGGCGAGTTGTTCATACAACTCGGCGAGTCTCAGCATAAGTGTTCATCGGATGAAGATGAACTCGCCGAGCTGTTCATACAACTCGACGAGTAGGATGAAGGACTTGAACCTCAGTTTAGAAGGAGAACTCGTCGAGTTAACGTCTAACTCGACGAGTAGGGACAGGATCCAGGGCAGTCGATTGAATAGGGACTCGGCGAGTTGACGAGCCAACTCGGCGAGTCGGGTCAACTGAAAGTTGACTCTGACCTTGTATTATGACATGATCGGGGGTAAAATGGTTATTTTATCCAAAGGACAGTTAGCAGTGATTGATTGGGTATGTTGTGGGAATTACAGCCGGAGGATTTCTGGAGCAGCAGCAGTAGCAGACAGTCGATTCCCACACAGACCAGCAGCTATTTCGAGGTGAGTTTCCTTTCCAGTAGGAACGGGTCTAAGGCACCAAGGCCGACCCGTGTAGATGAGATGTTAGTACTAGAGTGTGGGCCAAGCCCGTATCTCTTGGATTAGTCGAGTATGATATATGTAACGGTATGATAGAGTTGTCTGTACTTGTTGTCTGTGTGATACTTGTATAATATGAGTTGGCGGTTGAGTGTGGGCAAGGCACATATCTCTCTGAGAGTGGAGTGTGGGCTACGCCCGTATCTCCCAGATAGCGAAGTGTGGGCAGCGCCCGTATCTTCACGAGTGTGGGCAAGGCCCGTATCTCCCAGCTAGTGAAATATGGGCAAGGCCTGTATCTTCCCGAGTGTAGGCGAGGCCCGTAACTCCTAGTTGAATGTTGTTTGTTATATGCTTGCATGGTATGAGGTATTATGGGGGAGCTCACTAAGCTTTATGCTTACAGTTTACAGTTTTGGTTTCAGGTACCTCTTCAGCTAAGGGGAAGGAGCCGGTGCGGTAGCAGCATATCACACATACGCTTTTGTTTTTCTGCACTATGGATTTTCTGGGATGTACTATGAATTCTTATTATGATGTCACCGGTTATCAGACATGGATTATTATCATGAATGTTTTGTAATGATGTTTTACGTTTTAACCTAAATTAAAAATGAAATTTTTAACCGGTAATTTTGGGGCATTACACAGATGGTCCATTTTCAACCCGTTAGAGATTGAATGATCAAACTAACCATTCTGTCCACCCTAATGCATAGTTTAATGAAATGGTTAATATATTAAACTCAATATAATAAGATGACATGTTGATGTTCAATTGATATGGAATTCAATAACGTTGCTAAATAAAAAAAAAAAAAAAACTTTTTATTATTATAATCCAACAGTCTCCCATTTGGATAAGTCTAATAATTATAATTGCAATTACAACTTCAAAATCCGATTGACAATCGTAGCTCTCAAAAAGACAATTGTCAAACTCTAATCTTATTAGTAACGCGTCCATAAGACAACCTTAAATGAAGATCTAAGCAATAGAAAGCAAAGGTATCAACTTTATACCTCAAATGAGCCGAAAATGAAGTTCTACTTCTAGATCCAAAGGTTCTTCCTGTGACAACCCAAATTCTATTCCGTTATATAAATTCCGTTTCCGCTAACTTAATACGTCATTTTATAAAAGTTCCGTAATTTGGAGTCATCAAATAAATAAATGTTTATTTATTTATTTATATTTCGTGTGATTATTATCTTAGCAAAATAAATATATAACTCGTTAAGGTTATTTCCATTCAACGAAATAAAGTTATATTATTTTTCAACCATTTAACCCGGGTAAAAAGTTTAAACCCCGTCAAACTTTAGCATCGGGTAGTCGTATACCGGGTGCAATACCTGAGGCCTATATAAGGAAGGTGGAACACTTCCTTGAACTCTTTTACCACTCAAGCATCTCTCTCACTACTTTCTCTCTCTAGCTCGTTCCTGACTCCAAAAACTGCAAATTTTGCCTCCAAAACGTAGGATCTTCTACCCTAACTTGTTCTAAACATCATTTATTGTTGCATTAGCTCAAAAATCACACAATATGGCCATAAAAAGGGAGTTTACGGCCTAAGAATCTCCTTAAACCGTAAACACCAAAAAGAGTGCCAAAAGTCCCGATTTTCCTTCTTTTGAGCTTAGATGCTAGTTGGGGAATTTACCTAGGGGTGTTTAATCATCAAAACAATAATTTTTAGGGCATAAAAGAGGGTTTACAGCCGAAGCACATGCTTAGGCCGTAAACACTCTTTATCCATGCAAAAATGCCCCAAACACACTTCCAAATCATGTTAAACTTGAGATATGACCTAGGGAGCTTCCATTTCGAGTTTGGGACAATTGAACAACATCATTTGAGGGGTAAACTAGATTTTACGGCCCAAGCATATGCTTAGACCATAAACTCCCCCAAACCATGTCAAATGATAGTTTAAGTCCCCTACAAGGCCCTATACCTTCACTAGAAATTGTTGGAATTGAAACAAGGACCTTAAAATCAAAGATTTGGGGGTACACAAGAGTTCACAGCCAAAGCCATGAAGGTTACGGCCGTAAACTCCCAAGGAGTGGCTTTTGGGCCGTAAACTCCAAGGGAGTAAACTCTTGGACCCTTAGACACCCCCTTTGGCCTTTTAAAATTCCCTGGAACCGCTTCTTTATGCATATGAGACTAGAAAGCATTCAAAATACCCCTCCCATGAGTTTACGGCCGTAAACTCATGGGGAATATGGCTTCCCAACCATAAACTCACTTAGGGTGGGTTGTAGGATAGTAAACTCCAAAGTGAGGTCATACGCTCCTTCCGTACAGCTCATTGACCTTCTAGCACTCAACCATAAGACCTTTAATCAAGTTAGGATGTTTAAATGTTTTAAATAGAATATAAGTCACTAATTAGTTGTAAAACATATATCTCATATGTTACTAGGGTCTTAAAAGGGTGTACAAGTCCTTACTTGACACCAAACGCTCATCTGACACATTCACCCGATTTACTCGTTTCAGGTGAGTTCATACCCCGTAATGAACCTTTTCAACTATTTTTACATGTTTTAGGGGGGGGGATACAAGTCAAATGTACAATTTATGGAAATCAATCACATGTGATTTACAACTCATAGTACAAATCACATGTGATTTATCACTATGCTTTATAAAAGAATTTTACATTTTAAAACTGCTTTGAGAACAAAACTATTTTCAATATCTAAATCCATTCTCTTGTTAAAATGTTATTTAAATTATTTTCAAACTGTGTTTAAGTTACTTTTCTTATAAAAATGTATCTACATTAATATATGTATATAAGTAAGACTTGAAGGACTTAGGACCGATAGCGCGCCTTATCTCCTGTTCTTGTTTGATATGGTCTTAGGGTATCTGTTATCCGTCCGATTGTCGTTGATTTCTTAGTTATATATCATGTATATTGGTGTTAGATATAAAAGTCTTCATCATATTCAATACCCTTGTTATACAAATGCCGAGAACCATACACACTAAGTTAACGATAATAGGTATAGTTAAGACTACTACTACTACTCGTTACTCCTACTACTATACACGCTATAACCGTTATTATTACAAGACGATACATGTATAAGAGAATGCTCTACGAACTATACGAAAGGCTACTACTACTCTATAATACAATAGAAAACACTAATCCAGAGTATAACACACTATCCTTCTATAAGACACTCTATCGCGCTTACATCCTGTGACCAGGGCTTTCCGGACGGAAGGTGACACTACATGTATCGATCTATACGGGGCAGACACTATTATATCCTAACTGTTAATTACAGTCCAGGACAATCAGGCTTAGGGATGGCACTACTTCACTACACTACGTATGACCGGGAAGGGCATCAGACTCTTTATTTCTCACACTATTGGTCACATAAAAAGGAATACACTTATATCCACACCAAAACACTAAGGCTAAAGTCTAAGCTAACATCCCGAAGTAAGTAAGTATCTATTACTAATGGAAGTTCGCACCACTACTATTGACAACAGGCATAACTTTTCCTTATCTACACTACATACTGGAGATTTACTACTAAACTTTTACAACAAACAGTTTTCAATGATAAAAACTTACTCGCAACTTAAAGGATTTCACATACAATCTACTTTCTGGAAAATATAGGATTTTCTAGGGTTTTCTACCACTTAGAAACATAAATTACAGCTTTTCATACTATAATTTTTAAAACATCTTATACATCAACCACACTAAATTCTTATGAACTCACCAGCTTTATGCTGATACTCGTTTTCAAAATAACTTGTATCCGCAGGTCAAAGATAGATAGGTACAGGTGCAACATTTTAGAGAAGATGGAGCATACAAGATCCATCTCTTATTTTTGTTATATTTTTGGTGTCTATTGAAACTTACAGAACACGCTTGTAATTAAACTCATTATGTAAATGAAATGGTTGTTTTTTCCTTTCTTTTACTATTATGAAATTGTGATGATACTGTACATGACGTCCTCCACCCCGGAACGTATTCCGCCGTTCTCGGTTTTAGGGTGTGACACTTCCTTCAACCAAGCACTTCTAGCTTCCACTCCTTCAAGGAAATACCAAAAAATCACTCCTTTTTCACTCACACACACTCACAAGGCTCAAGATCGTGAAGTAGGGTTTTGTTGGACTTAGGTAGGTGATGATGATAGCAACAATGAGGTGTTAAGGTCCTTAAATAGGGTGCAAACCCTGAAAACTAGGGTTTCACTCTGGCAGCCCTAATCGTCCAGCCGAAGCTTCTCAACTCGTCGAGTAGACTTCAAGTCCTGCGTCCAAAAATCTCATTCCTACTCGATGAGTTTGGGGCCTCCAACTCGTCAAGTCCCTTTGCAAAAATGATATATTCTTTATTAAAATACATAACAGGAACCAGGCGTTACATGAACGTTGCCAACAAATGTTTTTGATTTTCTTTTTTTTAATAAATTTACCTGTGTGTGTATGTATGTATGTGTGTGTGTGTGTGTGTGTATATATATATATATATATATATATCCCATTCTTCCAACCCATTACAAATTTACACTCTTTTAATCAAAATGTCTTCAAAAAATTCAAACTATTCCAAGCAAAATGCTTCAAACCTTTTAAAAATGCTTCCAACTCATTCATACTTTTCAGTTACGATCCGATGAACCACCACCTTACCAGCCACAAAATGGATGGTGTTCCTAGCTATTATTCATAATTCCAAATGCCACAACAATTCCAATTCCAATCCCAACCGCAAACCCAAACATCCCAAACCCAATTCCAATTTCAATCCCAACCGCATTTCATTCCGTCTACCGAAAATATTTGCGATTCCGAAACCAAAGTGTAGCACCCGGTTCCTGGTACGTATTTTATTTCAAGTAATTATCACATTTTGGCCTGGGACTCGGTGAGTTGGAGGCCCAACTCGCCGAGTAGAATCGACTTTGGACACGGCGGTTTAGTGACCTACTCGATGAGTCGGAAGACCGACTCAACGAGTAGGAGCTGTCTGGATAAAACCCTAATATTTAGGGTTTGCACCCTATTTAAACAACTTACCTTCTCCCCAACCAACCTCCATCGTCCCTCTTACTTCCAGAAGGCCCTAAATCAAAACCCTAGTTGTGTTTGAGCATTATTAAGCCATTTTGTTGTGCATTTTATGGTTTTGAAGCTTGAGAAGAAGGAAGGAGCTTGAGAGATCTAGTTAAGGCTACTGGATCCAGAGGTTGTGTTCCATCTCTAGTTCATATAAGGTAAAAGCTCCAACTTTGGTCTTCCATTTGATAGATCCATTTTAGGGCTTGGAACTTGGCATCTTTTAGATATTTCAAAGCCATTTCGGGTTCCAGAGTATCACACCCCGAACCAGACGGCGGAAACGTCCGAGGGCTCGCGTGACTTAAATTGAATATCAACATAATGAATATACATGAATCATAACATAAACATCACCATGCGTCAATACATTACAACTGAAATTGTTCACATCAAGTACATTGTTTAACATTACATATCATTGGCATAAATTGTTTGATAGTTTTCAAAAGCATAACACCCTAACATACTTGGTATTACTCCTCAGCTTACTTGTTACCTGAAAATACAAGTTATTTTGAAAAACGTCAACATATGGAATTTTGGTGAGTTCATAAGCATGGTCGTTATGAAAATGTTTTGTGTAGTTTATAAAACCCAGAAAATCCGATATTTTCTGAAAAAAGACAATTGTTTATACCAAAGTATGAAGATCCATAGGTTTATGCGTGAATGATTTCAAAGCGTGTATAAATGAGAAGTTTCGCATTATAGTTATTGAAAAGTACAAATGAATGGTGTTGATTTCCTCGAAAAACCCGATGTTTTCTGATAAAAAATATAATTGTTTCAAAATGTTATACCGTCACAACGAAAGATTATGATTTTTCCTTGATTACTCGGATAGTATTGGATTTGTTTATGTGAGTCGTTATAACCATGCATGATAATGACTAGTTTGTCTGTCGTGGCATTCTAACGAACGCCGAAATTGATCTTAAGATTTTGTCACCCTAGACTGGCCGAGTCTAATTGTAGCGAACAGTTGATGTGTGGGGGAGTCACCCTCGTATAGATCTGTACACAAACTCTCGATCTCCCTCCATGAGACTTTGATTATAACTACAAACTACAAACGACCCATAGAGGTGCCGCTCATCATTACTCATTGAATCCAACATGAATTTGATTACCGTTGATTAACGACCTGTATATGTTTACTGAATCGAAGGTAAGCCTAATAAATGAGGAGAAGAGGATTACAAGGTCCTACTAATCCCATGTATTATTTATGGCTATTAGATATACGAAGGACACGTTGGCCCGTTTCACATTTGATTTATTTGGACCTTACTAGAAATGCTAATGGGCTACTGAGGCCTAATGGCACTTGAAAGCCATTGAGGGTCCCTTAAATATGAAATTGGATCACAGGAAGCCCACTAAGCACTTATCATTATCATTGGGCCCTAAAGTCATGTTAATAGGTCACGAAGGCCCAATAAGCATGATTAGGAACTTTCAAGCCCAAAGATTTGAGTATTTACTTGTTTTAGGTATTGTATAATTGTCGGAAGGATTGATTTAATGATGTTTAGATTTGTAACGGCACGAGGTCAGTCGGTTGTTTATAACGATATTTGGGAATTGTATGTATATTCGTCTTTCTATTTTCGTAAGTTGTAATTTGGTGTTTTTGACTCAATATATTAAAAATAAAATAATTGACTCAAAAATATTGGTTTGACCCATTTTTGCCCTTCTTTAATAAAAATGACAATTTTAGTCCTAAAAAAAGATATTTTGGACCCTTAACCCATTTTCTTGACATTTTTGACCCATAGACTTGTTCAAGTGATGTTTTTAGCTCAAAATTTATTCTTTGGCTATTTCAGCCCCTCCAGAAAAGTGTTTTTCGGTTAACGCCCAAACTTTTTGTAACTTTTATAGTTTTGGCCCAAAATCAAAAAACTTTACATTTTCGATCCTTGTTTGGAAAAAAATATCATTTTAACCCCTGAACTAGTTTTGTTTACCCTTTGCCCCTTGTTTTGAGAATTTTACCATTTCAATCCCTTGAAAAAGACCTTTTTTGCAATTTTTGGGCCTATGGGCCGAAAAGTCCAAATTTTGGCCCATTAAGCTATAAATTACATTTCTAGCCCTTTAAAGCGTATGTTATTCATAAAAACATTTATTTTTACAGTTTTGTCTCTTTTGGTCCTTAAGAAAACCATGAATGACAATCTTTCCCCAAACTTTTGCTTATTTGACAAAAATAGCCCAATAATGAGTCTTATGTTGTAACTTTTTTATTTCAACCCTTACATGGTAGATTTTCTTAACTTGTTATGTGTAATACATCCTAGATCACATGATTTTCCTGTTTGAACTATAGATCTCGAAATTCCTTTCATTTTTGGCACATAAATACCATATAAACACAAAAAAGAGTAAATTACACGAATGGTCCCTATGGTTTAGGGTAATTTACGTGTTTGGTCCCTAACTTACTTTTTTAACTCGTAAGGTCCTTATTGTTTGTTTTTGTTATGCATTTGGTCCCTGTCTTACCTAACAATACTATTTTCCTTTTGATTTTTTTTTAATTTATTTAAATAAACACACCCCTAACCCCACCCTCTCACCTTACCTTACCTACCCCACCATTTTCCCTATTTAAATAATAGTATTTTTAGGTAAAACAAGGACCAAACGTGTAACAAAAACAAACAATAGGGACCAAATATGTAACAAAAGCGAATAATGGGGACCTTCCAAGTTAAAAAATTAAGTTAGGGACCAAACGTGCAAATTACCCCAAACCATAGGGACCATTCATGTAATTTACTCCACAAAAAATCACACATAGATCTACACATTTTACTTGTATTCTCCCCCATAAAACATGTGAAAACCGAATTTAGAGGGGTATGGACTCACCTTTTCTTGTGGATCTCGGTTTTGAAGAAGAAAGGATGAAAATGATGAGATCTTTCCAACTAACAAGCTTCTTTAGAAGTCTTTGGGCTTAGATTGCTTCTAAGGAGTATGATCTTGAATTTGAATGAATTAGAAAATTATTTTTGATGAGATATAGAAGTTAAACTTTAGATTTGAGTAAAAACTTACCAAAGATTTGTGTTATGAGTGAAAGATCTTCTTGGCATGCAAGTAAGTCTCGAAATTTTGAAGGAAGAATAGAGATGTTCTTGAATACTTAGAGAGAATTTGAAGGAAGTTTGAAAGTGTGTGTGTTTCCCTCTTACTCTCGGCCGAAGAAGAAAAAGAATGGAGAGGGGTGATGAGTGTGCATGGAAACATGGGATTTGTCTAGTTGTATGAGCTCCATTTAGCTTGGTTGTCCTCCAAAAAATAGTGAAGTATCATGTTTTGATTAGTTTGCCCTTAATTGTAATTATATTTATTTATTTATTTATTTATTTTTGCTTGGGCCGAGAATGGCCAATGAAATGAAGGAAATAAATTTTTGGGCCCAATTCTTGGCTTTGATAGAATCTCCATAGTCCCAATATTATTTTTTAGCCCATTGGGCTTTTAGGGGTGTTCACGGCCCATAAAGGAATGGATTTGAGTTCATTAAAGCTATTTGGATTTGTTATGGCCCAATAAGGCCCATTAGAGACAAACTAGTCCATTCTAGGCTCATGAGGCCCAAAATGCTAAGTTTCATGCAAATGGGTCCAATTAGGGTCCATTTAATAGTTCTAAGCCCAAAATAGTCAAATTGGAAGCTTATTGGTCCATTAGGCCCAATAAGGAAATCCTAATCCAAAATGGACTTAAACCGGGATTTTTAGGCTTTCTAATTCTTTATTGACTATTTAAAGTGTTGTATGGAGTGTTTGATGGAAATTTTGTTGTCATTGCATAAACACCATACACGTTTTAGCTACAATGTCATTCTTTGTTAAGTGTTTAGAATGTATTAGAATTCCTAGTTGTGACACAGAGCATAGCGAAGGGTAAAGGCTTCAGATCTTGGGCCTTGAAGGATCCTCATGGCCTAAAGGTGCCAACTTTATGGCCATGAGAGCCCCATGCACCTTGTAGACCTCATTGTTGGGTGTTTTGGGCTTAATGACCCATGCATCGACATCAAGTTTTTAGCTTTACGTGAAAAAGGGGCCATAGGAGGCCAGATCTGTAGTTTTGATGCGTTAAGACCCATTACAGTCGATTGTATGGTTTTGGATAAAGAGGGACTCAGCAAGTCACTTAGGTGACTCAGCGAGTCGGGACGCTTTTTCCCCCAAATTCGTCTTCTGGAAATGGTTTTGATTGAGTGGAAGGAACACTCAGCCTGCTAAGGACTTGTTTTAGACCTGGAAATCGTAGGACTCGGCGAGTCCAATGCAATCTCCCAACCCATGAGGATGGACTCAACGAGTTGTTCATACAGCTTGGCGAGTGAATGAACAACTCGTCGACTCACAGACTGGACAAGCTCATATGAGGAAGCTAACTCGACGAGTTCAAGGAAAAACTCAGCGAGTCGGTTGAAGATTGTCCCGATGTTATAATTAAAGGAAAACTCATCGAGTTCTTGCTAGACTCGATAGTTAGAGTTGGGTTGGGGGCAGATAATAGAATAAGGACTCGATGAGTTTGATGGGTTTTGGTCATAAGAGCATCCTATGTGCTCACACAAACCCTAATGCTTGGATCTAGGTTTCTCTATTGTACATGCAAATTATCCAAGACTATAAACCCTAATTCTAGCATACAAGTAATCATATTAACATAAGAATGGGTTTAAGACTTTACCTTGATTGTTATGTAGCAATAACAATCCAATTCCTCCTTGTATTGACTTTAGAAAGCTTAGAGTCACAAATGTCACTCCTCTAATGGTTCACAAACACCAAGAGCAAGAGGATGAAGAGGAGAGAGGATGGAGACTGCCCTAAAACGTGTGAAACCCTAGAAGGATGCTTAGCCACGTTTTTGGGTCATAAGGGATCTATATATAGTGAGGCTATTAGGGTTATATAACAAGGAAACCCTAATTTGGATGCTTAAGCCCTAAGCAACCCATGGACCCCCTTTCCTTAAGGCCTTGGACGATTTCTCATGGTTTTCCCCATAGAATTCGTCCACCCCTTAATATAAGGCAATCCATAGCCCAAATTGCAATTATCTTATAATTACAATTCAAGTCCCTTATGTTTAATTAATCTCTTTTAGTCACAAAACTAATTACCAATTAATTATTGACTAATATTAATTAAACAATATGATTTCTCCTTTAATATATTATTCTCATAATATATTAATAAATCATATTTAATCCTTTCTCTCCATAATTCATCCTATCAAGTTGCTTTGATGAAGGCAACCCAAAAGGACCATGCACCATCGGGTCAAGTACATACCAAAATAGTTATGGACTCAGACACTAATCCAACAGTCTCCCACTTGGATAAGTCTAATAACTGTTATGCGTATGACTTCAGATCCTGATCTACAATCGTAGCTTTCCAAAGCCGCTATCAACCCTGATCCTATCAGATACGCATGTCCTTTAGATAAGGGATCATATATTCCTCCATTCTAGATATCGTATGAGATATGATTTCTAATCATTCTCTTTGTACTATTTCTCGAACTCCGATTTATGACGACTGACTAATTGAACAAATCAAATTAGCCCTAGCCCGGCCGAGCATTTACGTTTATCATCACTAAATCATCGAGGGGCCCAAAGATATCGCTTTTATCCTACTTTGGATAAAAGGAACGGATAAACTTTGATACAATGCTTGCTTGCACTCACTCACCGAATCACACACAATAATATGTTTTAAAACACCAAGTTACTAATGCGTTTACATATTATCAATGTGCAACCGATTTGCAAGATACAACTCACACATATCGGTTTCAAGAATATAAGATGTTATCGTCTCACCAATCACTCGTGATACAATCCATGGAGTGATCCAAGTGAGTGTGGGTTTAATCCAATGCTCAAATCTTATTCATAAGCACTCATGAACGTTGCAACAAACATTTACTTATATCTAATACTCTTTTAGACAACCCACACACCAATTCACGACAGTCTTCATTCATACCTATTTCCAACATATGAACGACTGTGGCCCGTTCGAATAATTTGACTCTTCTCAACCAATTAAATTATTCAGGAAGTCAAAACATACAAAGTGAAACACAAGAATAATACTAATCCCATATGGCCTCAAACCTTTGAGTATAAATAAAACACCTTTTATTTATCACCATATCGATTACTCATTATTTGTTGTTTCGGGTAATCAACTTCTTACTTGAATTATTACTACACTTGTCCCATGCTCCTAGCATGCACACAATGTTTACCTATGGTTCTTACTTTGTGAAATAGATCAAATTGAACACATTTCCAATCATTCTCACTTCACAAATCCTAATCCTTTTTCATAAGTGTAAGAATATCAAATTCTTGCTACTTATAGAATATGCTAGATTCTAACATTTTATGCAATGATCTTTTCGTAATGTCACTGCACCAAAGTCAAAAAGACTATTGTCAATGATATTACAAAGTCCTCTATCGGAGATTGTTACAAGACAATTCCTTAGATACGATGTCTCTCACTCAAAGTACATTCCTTTGAACATCATTTTGCATAAAAGTTTCTAATCTAGACATAGATTTTCAATATTCAATTCCCAATATGGACACGTTTCCATATTTTCCATATGACAACTTATTCTTAATAGAATCTTATCTATTCATAATAATGTCGATATGGTCCATCCAATATGGAAACATTTCCATATTTTCCATATGACAACTCATTCTTAATAGAATCTTTTCTATTCATAATAATCTCGATATGGTCCATCCAATACCATGCTTCCAACTACTCACAAGCAACCAATCATCGTCGAACTTTGGATTGTCCTTTGATAGTTGTTTAATTATTTTAGTCAAAACGGATTCTAGTCCCTTTTCCCTCTAAATGCGCTAGACATTTGGAAAATTTTAGAATGGTCAAACATTAAAGCATTTGCAATCGATCCTATACCCGAAGCGTATGGGACACGATGCATAATGTTTTATTTGCTATGTTCTTAAAATTCGAATTGTGAAGAGGAATGCCGTAATCATAATCGAAATTTTAAGAACACACTATGTACCTTTGACTAAATTTATTAACATTTCTCAAACTAAGCTTACCTTTGACTAAATTTATTAACATTTCTCAATCTAAGCCTTTAGATTTGAAATGAAGCATAATATTCTCTCCCTTAATTATAGCAAAACAACTTTACTACCCTTACGACTTTGCAAGGTATAACTCTTGTTTTCTATAATTAATATTACCAACTTGCAATACGTACCTTAATAATCATACAATCATAACATTTATGCTCCCACTATCATGATCATTATTATAAAACATAATACTTATGCTCCCACTAGCTTCGATATGTATTCATAAATATCTTAACTTTCAGAAAAACAATACTTATTGAATTTCTTAAGTCCATGTTTCTAATACTTAATGTTTTGATAATCTTTTATCAAGGCCTCTTAAACTTATACACATTTTCCTTAGATAGCTCATATGTGTGTCTAAACAATCAAGACTAGTTGCCAAACCTCACAATTCAAATCATGGAAAGGGATACCGTAACCATAATCGAATTCGAGAATGCAATTTTACAATCACTATCTTCTTAAAATCTTTCTTAGTGAAAGCATTTCCTCACAATCATTTTCATGAAGAAGGAAATCTTATGACACTTAGATTTAAACGGTGTATGTGTTCCTATCCATTTGAATTTGTTAAAAACCAAAGTTTACGACAAATTCAAACTCATATGGACCGAACTTTCTTAATCTTGATTTCTTGCCTTATGGTAGCACAGCTGCCCACCACTTCTTCCAAGTAGTTAAGCAGCTCACCTTTTCCTATCAATGTACCTTTCATTGATCAAGGTGCCTTGCCTTTTATGCATTCAAAATGAGAACTTATAGAACTCACATGCATAATTAACTCAATTGGAAACAGCATAGAAACAAAATGATGTCAACACGATAGGTTGTAAACCTCAACTCGTGTGCTAGTGATGATCGATAAGGTTTATTTGATTTTTTCTTGAAACCTTTCAAGACCATTAAGACTCCCACTGACTCCTTGACATATAAGATTCTCTTGTCAATAACCATTTCTTGACAAAACAAATATTCAAGAGTTAGTGTAGCTTTTATCAAAACACTTCATAAATTGGTCCTAGTTGGCCTTTGTCTTATCCAAGACATCACAACTTTCCACATTTGATGAATGTTATAAACCTTCTTAATACTTTTCACTCATTGTCACAATCTTAACTTTAAGACTTGTTATTGGAACGTAGTATGATTGACCTTTTGATTTAACCATTTCTTCAATTCTTGATTCCTCTTCTTAAACATACAATTGTACTAAGACTCACTTAGAGGATCAATTGAGATATGGTTCTTAATCATTAAGACCTGTCATAAAGCATAAAAAGTACTCTCCTTTCTTCTTAGAATGGAGAAACTTTTATCTTTCTGCCTACTTGATTCTTCTTATTCGTGCTGCTATTGATTTAAACTTTTTTCAATCAATTCATAATTACACTTAATCTTATAAGTATAATCATATTTACTAAACCTTTAGTAAATCATGACGAATATCTTTGTTATTCTTGTGGTGGACTTTGATCAACACACATCTTTGTGTGCTCGATCTCCCAATCCATTCACTTGACACTTTGTCAATGAATTAGTCTAATTTCCAAATATGAAATTTCTCATTCATCATGCAACCAAGTTGCGTGATTCCAAATTTCTGTCCAATTGAAATTTGGGCGATGAGAAACTCTCCATATTTGGTAAATTCTTGACATTTCCATAAATAACATAAACAAGAATCATATCCATATGAAAACATCAATTTTCATAACGATTTCATTGCAAGGAAATAAACAAATAAATAAATAAGTCAAACCAAAATTTATTTTATTTATAAAAGCAGCGGAAAACATTTGTCCTTACAATGCAAAATCCATTGAAACTATGTATTTCAAAAAGAAAATTTTTGACAACACTATTATAACTATCTAACCTCAAAATCTAATCTTCAAGTTCATGTGATCGAGATCCATTTCTTTGTGATTAGACTCATCTTGCTCTTTCATCAAGCTTCCTTTCTTTTCACCGATCCTACAAAACTGTCACACCCCCAAACCAGAATGGCGGAAACATTCGGGGGTGGATGACTTCGCGTAGTATCATAACAATTGAATATTGTAAAGAAAGTAACACAACCATCATATATATAATAAAAACGTATATTGTTGCATTATACATATTTCCAAAAGAATATTACAATATGATGATGTAAATGTTTAATAATAAACGTCCTTAGCGTTCCTTCTTCAAAAGCTGGTGGTTACCTGTATTACTGATTTCCTGAGAAATACAAGTGGTTTCGAAAAAGTGTCAACAATTAAGTTGGTGAGTTCATAAGTGTTTTGTATTAAAAAGTGTGTCCTTTTGGTAGTAAATCAATGAACAAGGTTTTCAGAAAATCCAATATTTTCTATAAATAGTTTGATAAGTTCTCCAAGTTGGAGTGCGTTAGTGTTTTTCGTACTTGAATGATAAAGAATAACTTTGTGCTCAAAATAATGTAGAAAACTGAATGCGTATATGAATCTCGTAAATCAAACTTGTTTTTATACTTTCGTGTGAGTTTTATATCCATACTATTGACACTGACTGCTTGTAACAACATTCTTCAGGTGTTGTAGTGTTATGACATTTGTCACCCCAGACCTGCCGGTCTAACTATAGCTAACAGTTTAGGTGCGGGGTTGTCAATCCCATATAGATCTATACACAAGTATCATGCTCTCCCTCCAAGAGATTATGGTATATAATACAGGGCTTGAAATGCATACATAAGAGTACGTTGAAGTTTGAATATCTCACATTGCTTAGTATAAATAGATTTATGATAAGAAAGACTTTACTTCATTTTGTTTGAAAGTATTTCGTTTTTCAAGATGTATACGTAAGAATGTATGAATAACTTGATAACTATACCCATTATAGTTTTCAGAAAGTATGTTCCATTTGATGAAAATAACTTGATGATATATTAGTCCTTTATACATAAAGTATTATGTTAGTATCGATAATCAATAAGGTAGATATTACGTTTATGTTTATAAAACGATACTTTTACTTGTATTGTACTTGTATTTCCCCCCTAAAACATGAAAAGACTTGAAAGGTAGGGGTATGAACTCACTTACTTGGCTTGAAGAGAGTGGGGCTAGAGTCGAGCAGAACTTCAACCGCGAAAAGTTGCGTCTTCGAGCTCTTCAGGGATCTCGGTAGCGTAGAACCTTCGTCGGGGCTTGGGTACGGAAACCGAGGGCGTCGGGACAACTTTTGGTGCTTGGAAGTGTGTGGGAGTAACTGAGATTTAGTGAGACATGTGCTAAAAACCGGAGCTCAAGCCTTCTATTTATAGGGCTGGAAGGTCGCGTACGCTGGGCGTACTTCGGTTACGCTGGGCGTAATTTTACGTCACGGCTTACGACTCGAGTCTAGCGAGGCGTAGAGATGCAGCCGATGGGACTCGACCCTGCACCTAGTACGCTGGGCGTACCCCTATATTACGTTAGGCGTAATCCCAGCTCCCGACTTCTAAATTCCATAACTTTCGCGTACAGGCTCCGTTTTTCGCGTTCTTTATATCCACACGTAGGTGAGATTATGCTCTACAACTTTCATTTTGACTCCGTTGGCTAGTTTTGACTTTATTTTTATTGAAATGTGTTTAATAGGCCGGGACTGCTAAAGTTCGTTAAAAATTCATAGTTTCTTTATTCGTTGTCGGTTTTCGTTTGTCTTTTTATCATTTTACTCCTATTGTGGAGACCTTCAACTTTCGTTTAGGTTGTGTTATCTAACTAACGCTCGATCTTCAATTCGAGTTTTTAGCCCTCTACTACTGTTACGAAACTTAGAAAATGCGTAACTTCTTCATACGAGGTCCAATTTGGGCGATCTTTTTATGTACGTTTTCAGTTTAACGAACTCTACAACTTTTGTTTAGATACTTAAGGTTAAAATGCATTTTATTGTAATTTCACTTTTTACGTTTAATTAACGTTTTAAGGTGTGTCGTAAATATTCGAGTGGTTATAATTTCTTTAATATAACCCGGTTTTCAATGTTCTTTATGTTTTTGGAAACCTTGACACGATATCTAACATTTGATGCATCCCAATTTAGATGTTTGAACACTTTATTTTTGAGGTAAATTTCGTTGACTCCAAATA
This sequence comes from Lactuca saligna, assembly GCF_052625555.1. Taxonomy (NCBI): domain Eukaryota; kingdom Viridiplantae; phylum Streptophyta; class Magnoliopsida; order Asterales; family Asteraceae; genus Lactuca; species Lactuca saligna. The sequence goes on from NC_136425.1 coordinate 144,311,535, forward strand.
GTCTTCGTTGTATTTGACTTTTGAGTGTTACACTGCTTTTGGAAAAAATAGGGTTGTCACATCATCCCCCTGTTAGGGGAATTTCATCCCGAAATTTAATCTAAGATAGAGTTTACAGGTTAGGAAAAAGATGCGGGTACTTTTGTTTTATCTGATCCTCGCGTTCCTAGGTGTATTCAGGTCCTCGCTTGGTGTTCCAGCAGACCTTTACAATAGGTATGCGGCTTTGTTTAGTCCTTTTTATTTCCCGGTCCATGATCTCTACCGGTTCATCCACGAATTGGAGATTATCATTTATTGCAATTTCGTCTAGCGGGATGACAAGGGTCTCATCGGACAAGCACTTCTTTAGGTTTGATACGTGAAAGGTAGGGTGTACGTTGTAGAGCTCCTGAGGTAATCGAAGTTTGTACCCCACTGGACTGATCCTGGCAAGGATCTCGAATGGTCCGATGTATCTTGGGTTCAGTTTCCCCCGCTTTCCGAAGCGTATTAATCCCTTCCAGGGCGAGACTTTTAGTAGGACTCGGTCTCTAACCTGGAATTCCAAGGGTTTCCGTCTTTTAGCCGCGTAACTCTTTTGTCTGTCCCTTGATGCTTTCAGACATTCCCGGATCTGAACAATCTTCTCCGTAGTTTCCCTTATGATTTCTGGTCCAGTGAGCGTGTTGTCTGTTGCTTGTCCTCTTGCTAGTTGTGTGTCCCCCACTTCGGCCCAGCACACAGGTGATCTGCATTTACGGCCGTAGAGGGCTTCAAATGGGGAAGCCTTGATACTAGTGTGGTAGCTATTGTTGTACGAGAACTCGACCAAGGGGAGATGGGTGTCCCACGCTTTGTCAAAATCGATTACGGAAGATCTCAACATATCTTCTAGGGTTTTTATGGTTCTCTCACTATGGCCGTCGGTTTATGGGTGATAAGCGGTACTCATATCTAATCTTGTTCCTAGAGCTTTTTGTAGTGACTTCCAGAACCTTGAGGTGAATCTACTCTCTCGGTCCAAGATAATTGATATGAGCACACCATGTAGCCGTACAATATCTCTGAGGTATGTCCTAGTTAGCTTCTCCAATTTATCCATCTTCTTGATCGGTAGGAAGTGTGCTGATTTAGTTAACCTGTCGACGATCACCCAGATGGTGTCGAGTCCGCTTGTCGTCCTGGGTAGTTTGGTTACGAAATCCATAGTTATACGTACCCACTTCCATTTGGGTATTTCTGGTTGTTGCAACAATCCTGAGGGCTTTTGGTATTCTACCTTGACTTTGGCACACGTCAGACATTTGCTCATGTAGGTAGCAATTTCAGCCTTCATGTTCGGCCACCAGTACAATTTCTTGAGGTCGAGGTACATCTTATCGGAACCGGGGTGTATGGAGTATCGTGTCTTATGGGCTTCGTTCATGACGACTTCTCTGAATCCGCCAAACTTCGGTGTCCAGACCCGATCCATGAAGTAATGAACTCCATTGTTCTTGACCTCAAACTTCTTATCCATTCCTCTTAAGGCTTCCCCTGCCACATTTTCAGGTGTTAAGGCTTCTATTTGGGCTTCCTTGATTTGGGTGGACAGGTGTGAATGGATTGTCATGGTTAGAGACTTCACTCTGCGGCCCGAGTATTCCTTCCGGCTGAGTGCATCGGCCACCACGTTAGCCTTTCCGGGATGATATCGAATCTCGCATTCATAATCATTTAGTAGTTCTACCCACCGTCTTTGTCTCATGTTGAGTTCTTTCTTGTTGAGGATATGTTGGAGGCTTTTATGGTCTGTGAAGATCGTACATTTCGTGCCGTAGAGGTAGTGCGTCCATATCTTTAGAGCGAAGACGACTGCTCCTAGCTCAAGATTGTGCGTTGTGTAGTTCACTTAGTGCGTCTTTAGTTGCCTTGAGGCGAGGCGATGACCTTCCCTCGTTGCATCAGGACACACCCGAGTCCTTGGTTTGATGCATCGCAATAGACCACGAAGTCCTTCGTTCCTTCTGGCAAGGTTAGGATGGGCGCACTACATAAGGCTCACTTTAGCGTTTGAAACATGGTGTCTTGTTTTTCTCCCCAGTCGAAGGTCACACTCTTTTGAGTTAGGGTGGTCAGTGGCTTGGCAATCTTGGAGAAATTTTGTATGAACCTTCGGTAATACCCGACGAGTCCCAAAAATTGCCGGATTTCTGTAGGGGTTCTTGGAGTCGTCCAACTCTCTATTGCCTTGATCTTCGAAGGATCCACGTGTATCCCCTCCTTTCTTACTACGTGTCTTAGGAAATCCACCTCCCGAATCCAAAATTCGCACTTTGAAAATTTTGCGTACAGCTTCTCTGCCCTCAGTGTTTCCAAAACTTGGCGGAGGTGTTAGCTGTGTTCTTCCTGGCTTCTTGAATTAATGAGTATATCATCTATGAACACGATCACGAATTTATCCAGGAAGGGACGACATACTTGGTTCATCAAGTCCATGAACACTGCTGGAGCATTTGTCAACCCGAAGGGCATTACTACAAACTCGTAGTGACCATAGCGTGTTCGGAAAGCCATTTTGGGGATGTCTCCTTCCAGTACTCGCAGTTGGTGGTAACCAGATCTTAGGTCGATCTTTGAGAAGTAGCTCGCTCCCTGTAGTTGATCGAACAGAACGTCTATGCGCGGAAGGGGATATCGGTTCTTGATTGTGAGTTTGTTCAGCTCCCGGTAATCGATGCACATGCGAAAAGATTCGTCCTTCTTTTTCACGAATAGGACTGGTGCTCCCCATGGTGAGAAGCTCGGTCTGATGAAGCCCTTGCTTAGCAGCTCGTTTAATTGACTGGACAGAACCTGCATCTCGGCTGGGGATAAACGGTAATGCAACTTTGCTACTGGAGTAGCTCTGGGGATTAAGTCGATTCTGAACTCGATTTGGCGTTTTGGTGGAATTCCTGGAAGATCTTCTGGGAAAATATCTGGGAAGTTGCAGACTTCCAGAATCTCTTTAATGTTCTTTTGTTCTTGTTTATGGTCTACTACGTGGGCTAGAAAGGTATGGTATTCCTTGCGAAGATATTTTTGTGCTTTAACACAGGAGATGATTTGCAAATTTGAACTAGGTTTGTCTCCATATATGATAAGAGTTTCGCTGTTGGGCAGATTGAGACGAATGGCTTTTTCGTGACAAAGAATATCGGCATGGTGAAGACTCAACCAGTCCATACCGATAATTACATCAAAACTTCGTATCGAAATGGGCATAAGGTCGATTTGAAATAAGTGTTCGTTTAAATTTAATGTGCACCCTACGTACATATCGCTTGTGCTTTCCGTTTTACCATTAGCCATTTCTACAGTGAATATTTTATTGAGTGGTTGGGGTCTTTGGTTAAGTAGGTGTTTGAATTTATGACTCACAAAACTTCTCTCCGCACCGCAGTCAAAGAGTATGCATGCATAAATGTTGTCGAGGAGAAACGTACCCGTAACCACTGTTGGGTCCGATATTGCTTCATTTTGTCCTATCGCCAACACTCTCCCAACACCGCCAACATTCCTTGTCTTGGGGCAGTCCCTCTTGAAGTGCCCAGTTTCTCCACACCCATAACATGCTTGGCTTATCCTAGTGCCAGGAACTTGAGTGACTGGTCGCGCGGGTGCTTTACAGAACCGGGCAGTGTGCCCTTTCCTGTCGCAGTTCTTACAGTGCATCTCGCGGCAATTACCGTGGTGATGGTAATTGCATTTGTTTCACTTGGGCAGGTTCCCCGCATATTGTTTTGTTGGCGACGGGGTAGTAGGATTTGTGGTGGAAGCAGTAGCAGCATGAACCGCCACCATTTGTTTCTTTGAAGGTTCTTGTGAGGTTTGCCCCTTTCTCTTATTCCATAATTTCTTCTTGCTATTGTTGTTGGCATTGTTATCGTTGTTGTTGTTCCCTTTGGTTGTTTCAGCTACGATAGCCGTGACTCCTTGGCAGACGCCATGATCAACGAGAGATTGTGCTAGTTCCTTGGCACTGTCGAAGGTCATGGGTTTGGAAGTTAACACACTTCCTCGAAGTTGGGGTGATAGTCCCCAGATGTACCTCTCCACTTTTTGGCTTTCCAGAATCAACATCCCTGGGCAAAGTGTTTTCAAATCACTGAATCTGTTGGTGTAGCCTGTGATGTCCAAGCCTACCATCGAAAGGCCCCACAGTTCCTATTCGAGCTTCTGAATCTCACCTCTTGGGCAGTACTCTAGTAGGAGCATTCATTTCAGGTTTTCCCAACCCATGGAGTTTACTAGGGTTAGTGTCTTGACGTGGCTGTTCCACTGCATCAGTGCGCGTTCAGCGAAAGAAAAAGCAGCGAATTTTACTTTGCTTTCTTCAGGGCATGCGCAAATTTCGAATACAGCTTCCGTTTTCTCTATCCATTGGGATAGAGCCAATACTCCCCCAGTCCCATTAAAGGGAATAGGTTTTCCGTTGGTGAAGTCTTTGTAAGTGCATACCCCGGAACGGCCTTGGCTTGGGCCATTTGTAAAGCTGTTTATTCCTCCTCCTGACCCATTGTTGCTCATTTGAGCCATCGCCGCGGTTACAGCGGCTGTTATAGCAGTTTGGAACATAGTTGCATCCATAGTTGTAGGGGTGGTGGAGGTGGTGCTGGAGTTGAGTTTCTGCGTGCTGATCTACGAGGAGGCACGTTCTGGTAGAGAAAATAAGAATGAATACTATAAGTTGCTAATGTTTTGACAATCGTGTACTAGAGGGTTAGTTGTATCTTGTAATTTGTTTTGACTTTAGTTTTTGGTTTCAAAGTAGGTACAACAATTTAGTTAATCCCATAAGTTTCGAGAGGTATATAAAGAAGTACTTCATATTTATATATATGTCACACCTAAGGTGTGTTACATTATGCTTCTAGTTTAGGAAAATTCGACCTATCTAGAGGTCTCCGTTTACAGATACAAAGGAAATAAGGGAAAAACTTTATCCGAGGTCCTATTCTATATCAAAATTGTTGGAGTTGAGCAAGTTCTACTTGCGGCATGTTGCACATTTGGAGCTAGATTCGGCATCCGACTGCTTGACTCCCATCATGTGCCTTTCAATATCTGCTTGTTGTTCCTTCATCTCTCTTATTTCTGCTAGTGCGTTCACCATTTGATTCTGAAGCGTCCCTGTGTAGATTTGGGTATTTTCATGTAGTCCTTCCAGACGACGGATGTCTGCGGCGTTACCCTGAGTTGCAGCATTGATCTCGTGAACTTTGGTTGCTTGCTAGTCCACATGGTAGTTCTGGGTTGCGATAGTGCCCACAATAACAGGAAGTGCTCGATCAGCTGAGCCTCCCCCACTGACATTGTAAAAATCTTGACACATGTCGAAAGGAGGGCGTACACCTAGTTGGCGGCTCCAGTAGTAGAGATGGCTTCCCCAGATGGGGATGGGTCCTGGGTGATACGGTCTGACTTCGGGAGGATGAGGAGCAGGTGGGTTGATCACTTCCGGTTCGGAGTCTGTTCCACTAGTAATTTCCATCGACCTCCTCGTCGACTTCGCATTCTTCTTCGACTTCGAATTCTTCTTCGACTTCCTCCTCGATTTCATCCGGGTCTTCTTCTATCCAGCCGCCGTTGCCTTGGTTTGGGTAGTAGGGGTCTCCCGGTAAAGGAAATCCGACCATTTGTCTGTACTAGGATAGAGGTATGAGAATTTTATAAGAAAAGAAATTTCTAATTAACGACATCCTACGTTTAACTATATCTTACGAAGTGCAAGTTTTTCATTGTACTACTATTTATAATAATAGTCCTTTAGTATTTCAAATTAGCGAATCTAAAATAATTTTTTTATAAGTTTTTGGCTTGTTGTCCACTACGACCATTCCTCGACGTACATTGGTCAAATCTAGGATAAATATAGTTGATCAGGCTATATTTATTCTTGATTTGATAACATACCCCGAGGCCTAATCGTAGTGTCACAACTTGCCCTAATACTTTTTAGAAAACTTGTCATGATACGAGACTGATACATGCGAGTAAAAATGTATATATTTAAAAGAAAATATATTTTTATGAAAATGTTTTGTCAGAGGGTTTTTGGTTCCCGTTGCATTTATAGTTTGTATATATTATGTGGTTCGATATACTTAGTTCACTATAAACAATGCTCTGATACCAATTTGTCACACCCCCAAACCAGAATGGCGGAAACATTCGGGGGTGGATGACTTCGCGTAGTATCATAAAAATTAAATATTGTAAAGAAAGTAACACAACCATCATATATATAATAAAAACGTATATTGTTGCATTATACATATTTCCAAAAGAATATTACAATATGATGATGTAAATGTTTAATAATAAATGTCCTTAGCGTTCCTTCTTCAAAAGCTGGTGGTTACCTGTATTACTAATTTCCTGAGAAATACAAGTGGTTTCGAAAAAGTGTCAACAATTAAGTTGGTGAGTTCATAAGTGTTTTGTATTGAAAAGTATGTCCTTTTGGTAGTAAATCAATGAACAAGGTTATCAGAAAATCCAATATTTTCTATAAATAGTTTGATAAGTTCTCCAAGTTGGAGTGCGTTAGTGTTTTTCGTACTTGAATGATAAAGAATAACTTTGTGCTCAAAATAATGTAGAAAACTGAATGCGTATATGAATCTCGTAAATCAAACTTGTTTTTATACTTTCGTGTGAATTTTATAACCATACTATTGGCACTGACTGCCTGTAACAGCATTCTTCAGGTGTTGTAGTGTTATGACATTTGTCACCCCAGACCTGCCAGTCTAACTGTAGCTAACAGTTTAGGTGCGGGGTTGTCAATCCCATATAGATCTATACACAAGTATCACGCTCTCCCTCCAAGAGATTATGGTATATAATATAGGGATTGAAATGCATACATAAGAGTACATTGAAGTTTGAATATCTCACATTGCTTAGTATAAATAGATTTACGATAAGAAAGACTTTACTTCATTTTGTTTGAAAGTATTTCGTTTTTCAAGATGTATACGTAAGAATGTATGAATAACTTGATAACTATACCCATTATAGTTTTCAGAAAGTATGTTCCATTTGATGAAAATAACTTGATGATATATTACTCCTTTATACATAAAGTATTATGTTAGTATCGATAATCAATAAGGTAGATATTACGTTTATGTTTATAAAACGATACTTTTACTTGTATTGTACTTGTATTTCCCCCCTAAAACATGAAAAGACTTGAAAGGTAGGGGTATGAACTCACTTGCTTGGCTTGAAGAGAGTGGGGCTAGAGTCGAGCAGAACTTCAACCGCGGAAAGCTGCGTCTTCGAGCTCTTCGGGGATCTCGGTAGCGTAGAACCTTTCTCGGGGCTTGGGTACGGAAACCGAGGGCATCGGGACAACTTCTGGTGCTTGGAAGTGTGTGGGAGTAACTGAGATTTAGTGAGACGTATGCTAAAAACCGGAGCTCAAGCCTTCTATTTATAGGGCTGGAAGGTCGCGTACGCTGGGCGTAATTTTACGTCACGGCTTACGAATCGAGTCTAGCTAGGCGTAGAGCTGCAGCCGATAGGACTCGACCCTGCACCTAGTACGCTGGGCGTACCCCTATATTACGCTGGGCGTAATCCCAGCTCCCGACTTCTAAATTCCGTAACTTTCGCGTACGGGCTCCGTTTTTCACGTTCTTTATATCCATGCATAGGTGAGATTATGCTCTACAACTTTCATTTAGACTCCGTTGGCTAGTTTTGATTTTATTTTTATTGAAATGTTTTTAATAGGCCAGGACTGCTAAAGTTCGTTAAAAATTCATAGTTTCTTTATTCGATGTCGGTTTTCGTTTGTCTTTTTAACATTTTACTCCTATTGTGGAGACCTTCAACTTTCGTTTAGGTTGTGTTATCTAAATAACGCTCGATCTTCAATTCGAGTTTTTAGCCCTCTACTACTGTTACGAAACTTAGAAAATGCGTAACTTCTTCATACGAGGTCCAATTTGGGCGATCTTTTTATGTACGTTTTCAGTTTAATGAACTCTACAACTTTTGTTTAGATACTTAAGTTTAAAAATGCATTTTATTGTAATTTCACTTTTTACGTTTAATTAACGTTTTAACGGTGTGTTGTAAATATTCGAGTGGTTATAATTTCTTCAATATAACCCGTTTTTGAATGTTCTTTATGTTTTTGGAAACCTTGGCACGATATCTAACATTTGATGCATCCCAATTTAGATGTTTGAACACTTTATTTTTGAGGTAAATTTCGTTGACTCCAAATAGTCTTCGTTGTATTTGACTTTTGAGTGTTACACTGCTTTCGGAAAATATAGGGTTGTCACAAAAACATTCAAATGCAATCTTATCACATCATGTATTAAGAATCAACGAATAGGAACTTAATTTAGATAGTGGATTTTACATGAAGCACAACCATACTCTTTGATTCTCCCATCTTTGGAAACTTCAGGCTCTTGGGACAGATTTCTATCCAACGCCCTTTCTTTTGGCAACAAACGCAGGTTGGTTCTCCTAGAACGTCTTTGGAAGCATGGTTGGTTGAGTTTCCCAACAAATACGCTTCATTGCTTCACCAAATCATTTCTGATTCAACAGCAATTAGCATGTAAGTTAGGTCAATGAGGTTGTCGTCATGATCCATCATATAATACTTTCTTTTGAACTCATTATATGATTCAGGAAGTGACTGCAAAACCCAATTCACATCCAAATCATCCGGGAATGACACACCCAACATTATCAACCTATCAATGTGTGATTTCATTCCTAGAACGTAGGCACACACGGCTTTACCATCTTCATGTCTCATTTCCAATAGGGCTTTAGTGATATTGAACCTTTCAATTCTTCGATCTTGTGGGTTAGGGAGAACAATTGGAGAAGGAGGAGGAAGTGAAGCATGATTTCTTGTTCCTTGATTGAATCGTGGAATATCATCTTCATGTGGAATGCTTGTTCCATGGGATTTTGGAAGACCATAGTTGTCGAACTTTGACATCTACAAAACGAGAGAAAACGAATTCAAGTTACTTGATCGATTGAGTCCTTAGTAAATTACCCAAATTACATACTAAGGCTAGGACCCAACACAATACACTACAACCTAGAAAAGGGATGTCGTAATCTAGTTGCAGAATATTTGAAGGTAAGTGAATGACGATTCACTAATTTCCACCATGAAAAACGAAAAAGAAATTTAAGTTTTAAATCTATGAAAACTCCTAGATTCTTTGAGATTCATTGAACATTTCAGTGGCATGTTTAAATCTTGATATGCCCCTCTTGTTTGTGACTAGGATGCCGAGGATCACAAAGTGGGTGTGAATAACCATGCAAACTTACATGGTGCCCTCACATGTTACAGTCACCTCTTCGATGTGCCGGTAAACCACACACGCTCCACCGAACTATGACAAACATTGAGTCACCCTTTGCTACCTTTGCTTAGAACCATTTAGTGTGCCGGTAAACCACACACGCTCCACTAACATCTTCGCAAGGGCACAAAGTGTAATTTCATGGAATTGCATCAATTCACTTTTGTCTAAGTAACTAAGATTGGTAATTTGTAAAACATTTAGTTACTTTTGTATTTCACTATACTTATAATGGAAGGTTTCGTCCTATCCTACCCGTTCGGCTAACGACCCTCCACTAGTCAAGAGTGCGGTGGGTAAGAGTGGAAACCCATTCAATCGCCATATTATAGGTAATTTCCTTAAACACCCCTTATAGACCAGCTTCGTGAATGAGGCCTACTAATGGTACGTCTGACTTTTACTCATACATATATATAATGTTATACTTTTAATGTTATATATAGTATAGGGTGTATTTTACACTTTTAAAATACTAGGTGGTCAAATTTAACAATTATACTTTTAATTCAATTAAATTGTAAACCTAAACTTTTATGGATTTATTAAACCTCTTTTAATTATACACCTTAATTAATTAATAAAACCACAAGGGTATGATTTGAACTTTTCAAAACATTACTAGGGTTTTAGAATTTAGCATTCCTAAATTAAACTTTTTAATCAACTTTTAAATTCCTAAACTTGAGGGCAAGTTTCGAAACATTTCAAAAACATAAGGGTTTAGAATTTAAATATACATCAAAATTAAACTTTTAATCAAAATTTAAATTCCCAAACTTGAGGGCAAGTTTTTGAAACCTTTTCAAAACATTAGGGTTTCAACTATTTAAATTTCAAAACAACAAAGCTTTTGATTTCAAATTTAAACTATAAAACCTAAAGGGGAAAATATGAAACTTTTCATAACAACAAGGATCATATAACAAATAATCTTAATTAACATTTAATCACATAATTATCCATATTTGATTTATTTCACTACTAGAAAAATACCCTTTAATGACGCGCGAACCATGACACGCGCTATTTTATGATACGTAAATGTGTGTGCCCTAAAAATAATGTTATCTCTCCAAAAATTAGAAGGATTTAGGGCACGTACTTTTGCGCGCCCTAAAATAAGTGTCACATTGAAAGAAAAAAAAAACACGGAGGGCACATAACATAAAATGGGCGTCGTGTAACCATGTCGCTTTATATTTTCTTAATGAAACGCGGGGTCTCTTCTCTGGGGGGAAATGAAATTCTGAAAAGTTTGAAAGGCCCGCCGTGCTATTACCTTCTTTCCACCGTTCTTCTCTCTCTTACTCAAATACCCAAAAAAAACCCTAAGTCATCACCAAATCTCCGATCTCCCACCGGCAAAATGTCTCCACCTACTCTCTGCCCTCACACTATTTCTCTCAATTAAAAAACGCAAAAACCCTCAATCAGATAACCATGGATACTTCTCCCTTCCTTATCTTCTCAAAAAAACCAAATTTCTTTAGCTGTAAATTAATTGCAAATCCGACCCGAAGACCGGTACCGTACTCCGAGCTCACTCTCCTTCAGGAAGATTCTACACCTCGCCATGCTTCCTCCACCTCCGCCTTCTCGTCGAGCCCGTCCTCATTCTTTCAGAGTCGATCTACATCACCTACACATGTCAACGTATACGGATCATCTTCATCGGCATCGAATATACGATTTTCTCTCAACAATCGTCAAATTTCTCTGAGTTGTTCGATCTTTGTAATTACGAGGAGTAATAATAGTAATCAAGCGTCAAAAAAGCAGTTGGATAAACCAAGGAGGATGTGTATGTGTTCTCCTACTTTGCATCCAGGTTCGTTTAGTGTTTGATTCTAGTGTAAAGATGATTTATCTTTTATCTTTTACAGGCTATATGATCCTCGTATACCTGAGTTAGAAAAATTTCTACATAAGAATTTGTTCTTCCCTTCTAACAAATTCTCTGATGCATTTCATGAAGATTCTGTAGGCAAGCTGTTCGATGAAATGCCAGGAGACGAGTTTTGGTCTGAACTAAAAGCCATCAGATGGTATCTTGTTTCTGTTGACCCACCTTTGACCGGACTTCCATGGTTAGTGCCAGATAATACATGTACACACATAATACATGTACATAGATGGTATCTTGTTTGGTTTTCCCGTTGTTTTTTAGTTTGCAATTGTACACACATATAGCTATACATACATGCATATGTATACACACATATATAGATAGAAATACATGTATGTATGCATATAGATACATGTATGTATGTATCTATGTGTGCCTCATCATTTTTTGGCTATTTGAAGACTTGGCCTCACAGGTGACCTTAATTACACCCCTTTTTGTCTACTAGACATTCTTATATATAACATATTCTTTTCAATTCAGGTATGTGTCACACTTGCTAGGAATGTTGGTGAGATGCGAACAGAAACAAAGTTGCTTCCCCAATGTTGGGAGCAAGTGAGGATAAAAAGATTTCATTTTATTGTTTTATTGTTTTTTCATTTTATTTATTTATTTATTTTTATTTAATTTTATGCAGATTAGTCACATGTATGAGGAAGGCAAGCTGCTTGTACCTCAATCATGTGTGGAGCTTGTAGGATTTGTGGAACTGAAGTCACCTTCTCTTGGTAAGTGGAAAAGTTTTTTATGCGATTATATATGTTGCAGATCAACCGAGTTGAATTTATTCATTGTAAATCATTTCTGCATAGGGATATAAATCCAGACAACTTCCTTATTGGTTTAGGGAGGCGTGCTAATCAGGTTTCATTCCATAATTTGTTCCATATGTCCATTGTAGATTCTGTTTTTTATAGTTTTATACATAAAACATATATAAACCTACACGTTACAGGTCTATGCTATTGATTTCAGGCTAGCCAAGAAATATAGAGACTCTTCAACTCATCAGCACATTCCATATAGGTGAGTGAATTTTTTTTAAAACTTTCAGCAGCAATTTTTTATTCATAAAAAAGTGACCCCTAATCAATCTATATTTTATATCTTTCAAATTGCAGAGAGAACAAGAATTTGATAGGGACAACTAGATATGCAAACATGAACCCAAGCCTGATGAAACATAAGAGGTCAGTTTAATGTGAACTTATTGTATGCAAGCATTAATCCATCTTCTGAGCAATATTGGACAAGAAATATGTAGGATAATATAAGTGAACAGTTAACAAGTGGCATCATGCCTGAGCAGTTAAGTCTTTACTATCGTGATCCTCAAGGGGAGATTCAGGGACCATTTCTTGGGGTAGACACCATATCATGGTTTAATCAAGGATTTTTCGGGGCAGATTTGCCAGTTCGAGTGGAACCTTGATATCTCAAGTTGTCGTATATATGGCATTTCTCGTAGACCATAAGGCCACCATCATTGATAAGCATCCAGGCATATTGGTCAGCTTCCTTTGCCAAAACAAATAAATGAAGAAAAAGTGTTAACAGAAATCAACAGTGACAAGGATGTCATGTGGATGGGTTTCACCTCTCAACATTAGTAAACTTGCTATGAAAGGAAGAGAACCCTTTTTTCTTCCTTGCACCCCAAAGGCAAGCCAATCAATCCTATTTTATTTACCATTTAGGATAGGGTATAAATATAATAAACAAAACAGATAAATGATTTTTTTCTGAAACAGGGATGTATAGAACTTCTGAAAACGTGCAGTTGTTGGTAGAAGTAACATTGTTGGGTTACCAGTTTCAATACTTCTATTGAAGGAAGATGTAACAGTTACTGTTGTTCATCCGCGTACAGAGGATCTAGAAAGTATGATTCATGAGGCAAACATTTTTATTGCTGCTATTGGACAACCCATGATGGTAACCATAACCAAACTTATACAGTTTACATTTATACTTAATTCATTGCTTATAATGATTTTATTTATTTGGATTATAGGTTGGTTAGTTTACACTTTGGTTTGTTGAATTGTTTTATTATTATATAAAGGGTAGTTGGATAAAAGTGGGGTTGTGGTTATTGATGTGGGGATGAATGTGGTTAATGATGCTACCAGAAAATCAGGATATAGGCCTCTGGGTGATTTTGGCTTAACCCATTAAGTGATTCTGCATAGATTAAGTAAATTTTCAAGTTTTTTCTTTTTTTTCATATATTTATGACAAATTCTTGATTTAATTTAATCAATACATTTTTGGTTTTATAGCTTGAAGATGGGGACATTATCTGCTTCCAAAAACCTCTCAAGGGCGGAACTGTAAAAAACCGCTATCAAGATGTTCCATCTTTTCTGGAATATGTTCATAATCATCAGGTATACTGTGAAACTTAAATTTATATTTTTTCACTTTTTCCCTTTTTATGTTTATGCATACGTATAATAAGTATATAACATATTCCGTGTATCTAGGTTGTACACTTTTGTTCACTCGAGAAACCAAAAGAGGATCAGTTCTCATTGGAACTATAAGTTTCCTAAGAATAAGATATTAATTTCACGGTGGTAAGTATTTTGTATTTTTTTTTATTCTTTTGTATGTTCCTATTAATTAATAATAGTATGATATGATATGATCTGATTAATAAGTAAGTTTCTACTTGTTTATCAATCAATCCAATCATCACATATTCATACATAATTATAATTATGCTTATGTTTATTTTAATTTCAGGTTGCTGATTGAAATCCAGCTCAACGCCTTGGTGCCATAGGAGCTATACAGTTAACATTTTCTCTCTCCCTTTTATATATATATATATATATATATATATATATATATATATATATATATATATATATATAAAGAAAAGGCAAAGAGGTAGGAAAAAGGTAAAGACGCACCATTTCTTTAAGAATATCCACTGGGACACAATTTGTCATCATAGAAGAAGACCCTGCTATCTCACAAGGGTAATATTGCAATAGGGCTGACATTGTTCTTAAGATGCACATTTATGAAAGTACGTTGTTATTCTCTGCATGATATGTTCACTTGTTTGATGACATTTATGTTTGTACAGACTCCAAAAAAGTAATGGTATTGAGCTTTTGCAGTCGTGTTGGAGCTTAAACTGCACAAACAAGTGATGGTTTGTACATACTCCAAAGAAGTAATGGTTTTGAGCTTTTACAGTCGTGTTGGAGCTTAAACTGCACAAACAAGTAATGGTTTTGAGCTTTTAAAAGTAGAATGTCCTAATAAAAATTAATTTTAAAAGTAGAATGAAAATGACAAGTGATTTTGAGTTGTATTTATAGGGTTGATGAAAGCGAATAGCCTTGGAGTTAGAAGTGGAAAAGAAAGCTCAAGCTGAAAGAGATAAGATGCTGAAAATGCAAGTGTTGCATTCTTCATTTTAAGTGTTAGTATGAAACATAGAGTAGATTAGATAGATGCAAAATTTTATATTGTAAGAAATAGAATTGTATGACATTAAATTTTATGCAATGGATTGTATTTTTTTGTATATGGTATTTTATTTCTATTATGACACATTAAATGCAAATTTAATTTAAAAATTCAAAAAAACATAAATAGATACTTTTTAAATATTTAAATTTACGATACGCAAAAATGTGTGTCATCTTCATTTATGACATGGCCTTTCTTGACAGGGGCTTTCTTGATACGCATTGCGTGTCATTAACACACGTGTCGTAAGGTTACGACACGCGAATGCGTGTCATCTTCCTTTATGACAGGGCCTTCCTTGATACGCATTGCGTGTCGTAAATGAGCGTCGTAAATGCGCGTCATCTATAGACGACGCGCAAAAGCGCGTCATCTCTCTTTATGACAGGGCCTTCCTTGACGCGCATTTGCGCGTCGTCTAAGCCTTTTACGACGCGCAATGAGCGTCGTAAAAGCCTGTTTTTCTAGTAGTGTTTAATGATTTCTTGCAAAACAATTTACCAATTTAATCAAAATAATTAATCAATTATCAAATAAGGAAACAAATATTTTATTAATTGATAAATATCTTTAATTAGATCAAGAATATAGTCAAATATATCATAAAATCGGATTTATATTGATCTAATATGATAAGGCAACTATCCTTAAGCAAAAACAACAAGAAATCCCGGTTTTCTCTCCATCTGACCAGCCGACTCGCCGAGTCAAGCATGGACTCGTCGAGTCAGCATGGACTCGGCGAGTTCATCTATGGACTCGGCAAGTCCAGCCTCTAGAAACACAAAAAACGAATTTTTCAATCATATAATGCATCAATACAATAGAAACTAGTCTAGTCTCTGATACCACTTATGGGTTTTGGTCATAAGAACATCCTATGTGCTCACACAAACCTTAATGCTTGGATCTAGGTTTCTCTATTGTACATGCAAATTATCCAAGACTATAAACCCTAATTCTAGCATACAAGTAATCATATTAACATAAGAATGGGTTTAAGACATTACCTTGATTGTTATGTAGCAATAACAATCCAATTCCTCCTTATATTGACTTTAGAAAGCTTAGAGTCACAAATGTCACTCCTCTAATGGTTCACAAACACCAAGAGCAAGAGCATGAAGAGGAAATCTGTCACACCCCAAAACCAAGAATGGCGGAAACGTTCTGGTGCGGAGGACGTCATGTAAAGTATCACAACACAGTAAATGTAAATAAGCAAACAACATCATCCATTGCATTAAATATAAAATTTTAATACAAGTGTCTTCCGTACAGTTTTAGACACCAAAAATATAATTTAAATCAAAATAGTATGATGAGTCTTGAATGCGCTCCATCTTCTCAAAAGCTAGCATCGGTACCTGTCTACTGATGACCTGAGAATACAAGTTATTTTGAAAGAGTTTATCAGCTTTAAGCTGGTGAATTCATAAGTATTTTAGTGTCGAGGTTTGTTATCAAAACGTTTGAACCTGTCACAAGTATGAGTTGTAAATGTATGTAAGTGTTTGTAAAAGTTTGAATCTCTCAGAAAAACCTATATTTTCTGTTAAAGTAGCCCTCTACCAAGGCTTAACTGTTTTGTATGCTCGTTTGATGTAAAAGTGTGTAATTTCCCAAGTGTAACTATCATTTAACAAAATATAGTTTGTACATTAAAGTTTAAGTGAGGTTATCACCAAAATGTAATGGGTAAATTATTGTAGTACGGTAGTTTTGTTTTATAGGAACTACTGCTGTACTAACTACCTTAAACCGGGTTTATATTAAGGTATCATGTGATAAATTGCACCATACTATCGACTGGTAACATCGACAACGTATAGTCGAAAAATAAGGTATGACGTTTGGCACCCGCAGACCTGTCGGTCCCACTGTAGCTAGCAGCGAGGTGTAGGATAGTCAATCCAGTATAGATCTATACGCAAACTCACGCTCTCCCTCCAAGAGACTCTGGCTACAACTCGGGTCATGACAATTAAGACATGCTCCCATACAGTGGATCACAATTGTTATCGTATTCGTGTATATGCAATATAATGTTACTTGTTCTAGTATCGTTGTATATGTTCTCTTAGTAATAAGTATTGACTCCTGAATGAACTGACTCGTTGATCTAGAAATTGTAGTAGTATGATCCTGTGTTACCCCGATGGTAACTTACTAATAATGTGCTGATAAGTATGAATATGGAAGTACTTTTATGTCTATACATGTATATATGATATATAACTAATATTGAAACGACCCTCGGATGGTCGCCCGAAATTCCACCAGACCACATCCAAATCGAGGAAAAGGAAATAGGACAGGTGGCTTTCCTAAGCCCTTTAAACATTATTTATACATCTATACATATATGGGCATGCAAATTTATAAGTAGTAAAACAAAGTTTACAATAAAGCATTTGATAAGTAAAAGAGGTTGTAAAACATTTTGAAGTAAAACAATTTGAACAGTGATAAAATCATTGGTTTCCTAGTTATTAATCACATGTGATTAATGCAATCACATGTGATCTAAGCAATAACTATAAGTGTTTAACTTGTATTCCCCCCCCCCCCCCATAAAGTATTTAAAACATTTAAAATCATTTCAAAGGTTGAATAAAGGGGTATGAACTCACTTGGAAGTTTGAAGATAGCGAGATCGAAAACCGGGCAGAGTTTCGTCTCCGGAAACGGATTTTTCTCGGGATTCTTGGGAATCTCGGGAGTAAAATCGACCCTCGGGACTTGAGCAAAAATGACCAGGGCTTCGGGGTAGTGCGAGCATGGAAAACGAGGTAAAACGCAAGAAAAATGAGAGTGAATGAGCAATTTTTCCGGAACCCCTCCCACCCCTTTTATAGGGGGCTGGAAGGCCCTCGTACGCGGGGCGTACTCCCGTACGCGGTGCGTACGGGACGTCACTGCTTACGTATTTCGGATGGGGCGGTCGGATGGGACGGCGGGTCGGGTAGCTTCGCATAGGGCGACGTGGACGATCCGAGGCCGTGACCTCGAGTACGCGGGGCGTACGAGGGTACGCGGCGCGTACCTCGGCCCTAGGCTGACTCCTCTTTGGATAATACCAAATTTTTAATAAAAATTATATATAAATTATTTATCAAACTTCAAAAATTCATATCTCCTTCATACGAACTCCGTTTTCGACGTTCTTTATATCCCCGCGAAGGTGAGACTACGATCTACAACTTTCGTTTAGATTCCGTTGGCAAATTCCTAAATTATTTTTATTATTTAATTATTAAAATGACGTGATTAAGGAATTTCTTTAAAAATTCATAACTTCTTTATCTGACGTCGGTTTTTGCCAGACTTTTTACCGTTGAAATACCATTGTCGAGACCTTCGATTCTCGTTTAGGTCATTCCGGCCAAATGTCGCTCGATCTCCGTTTCGAGTTTTTAGCTGTCTGTTGCTAAGCTGAACTTGGAAAAATCATAACTTCAATATACGAAGTCGGATTTGGGCGTTCTTTTTACGTACGATCATGGTTTAATGATATTTAAACATAGAAGAATTTAAATAGAAACTTTTTGGACATTTTATTATCAAAGTTAATTTATTAACTCAAAAATGTTTACAATACTTGACCTATTAGGCCATTACAAAGAGTTGAAATATCGGGTTGTCACATTATCCCCCCGTTAGAGGGAATTTCGTCCCGAAATTCAAAGTAAGAGAACACTCGTGGATTAGGGAAACAGATGTGGGTACTTGCGTTGCATCTGATCTTCGCGTTCCCATGTGAATTCAGGTCCCCGCTTAGCGTTCCAGCGAACCTTCACGATGGGTATGCGACTTTGTTTTGTTTGCTTGACCTCTCGGTCCATGATTTCTACTGGTTCTTCCACAAAATTGAGGCTCTCGTTGATCTCGATCTCGTCGAGTGGGATTACGAGAGTCTCGTCGGATAGACACTTTTTCAAGTTAGATACGTGGAATGTAGAATGTACGTTACGAAGTGCGCCTGGTAGATCGAGTTTGTAAGCTACGGGGCCGACTCTTGCAAGAATTTCGAAAGGCCCTATGTACCTCGGATTAAGCTTCCCACGCTTGCCGAAGCGTATCAAGCCCTTCCAGGGTGAGACTTTGAGAAGGACTCGGTCTCCCACCTGAAATTCCAAAGGTTTCCTTCGTTTATCTGCGTAGCTCTTCTGTCGGTCTCTAGAGGCTTTCAATCGTTCACGGATCTGAACGATCTTCTCTGTCGTTTCCCGGATGATTTCCGGACCGTTAAGAGTAATGTTGGAAGCTTGCCCCCTTGCTAGTTGGGTATCACCCACCTCAGCCCAGCACAGAGGGGATCTGCACTTTCGGCCGTAGAGGGCTTCAAATGGAGCAGCCTTGATGCTCGTGTGATAACTGTTATTATAGGAAAACTCGACAAGGGGTAAATGAGTATCCCATGCCTTCCCAAAGTCAATCACACAGGCTCGCAACATATCTTCCAGAGTTTGGATGGTCCTCTCACTCTGTCCGTCGGTCTGCGGATGGTAGGCTGTGCTCATGTCCAGCCTTGTTCCTAGGGAATGTTGGAGTGATTGCCAGAATCTTGAGGTGAACCTACTATCTCTATCGGAGATAATGGATATAGGCACACCATGTAGCCGTACGATTTCCCTAATGTATGTCCTAGTCAATTTCTCCATCTTGTCGGTTTCTTTGATAGGTAGGAAGTGTGCAGACTTGGTCAATCTATTGACGATGACCCATATGGTATCAAGTCCACCCGCTGTCTTGGGCAACTTGGTTACGAAATCCATAGTGATCCGTTCCCACTTCCATTCTGGGATCTCTGGTTGTTGCAATAAACCAGAGGGCTTCTGGTACTCGACCTTAACCTTTGCGCAAGTAAGGCATTTACTCACGAAGGTAGCAATCTCTGCTTTCATATTAGGCCACCAGTATAGCTTTTTAAGATCCAGATACATCTTATCTGAACCTGGGTGGACGGAATACCGAGTGTTGTGCGCCTCGGTCATGACCAAGTCTCGGAAACCACCGTGTTTCGGTGTCCAGATCCGATCCATGAAATATAAGGCTCCGTCACCCTTGGCTTCTAAATTCTTGTTCATTCCTCTGAGGGATTCACTCGTCACATTTTCAGGTTTCATGGCTTCAAGTTGGGCCGTCTGAATTTTATTAGACAAGTGTGAATGGATGGTTATTGACAATGACTTGATTTTTCGACCAGAATATTCCTTCCGACTTAGGGCGTCTGCTACTACGTTGGCTTTACCCGGATGATAACAAATATCGCATTCGTAATCACTGAGTAGCTCGACCCACCGTCGTTGTATCATGTTGAGCTCCTTTTGATCGAAAATGTGTTGTAAACTCCTGTGGTCGGTAAAGATAGTGCTTTTCGTTCCATACAAGTAATGTCTCCAGATCTTCAGAGCAAACACCACTGCTCCTAGTTCAAGATCGTGGGTCGTGTAGTTAACCTCGTGTGTCTTCAACTGTCTCGAGGCGTAGGCGATGACCTTACCTCGCTGCATCAGAACACACCCGAGCCCTTGGTTCGATGCATCGCAATAGACTACGAAGTCTTCTATCCCTTCAGGGAGAGATAGTATTGGCGCGGTGCACAAGGCTCGCTTGAGCGTTTGGAACGCTCTCTCTTGTTTCTCTTCCCAGTCAAAGGCCACGCCTTTCTGGGTCAGGGTTGTAAGAGGTTTCGCTATTCGGGAGAAGTTCTGAATGAATCTGCGGTAGTAGCTAGCAAGACCTAGAAATTGACGAATTTCTGTCGGCGTCTTAGGTGCTGACCAGTTCTCAATGGCTTTAATTTTGGATGGGTCCACGTGGATTCCCTCTTCGCTTACCACGTGTCCTAAGAATTCGACTCTCCGGATCCAAAATTCACATTTCTTGAACTTCGCATAAAGCTTCTCTTTTCGTAATGTCTCTAGAACTTGTCGCAGGTGATCGCCATGCTCTTTCTTACTTCGGGAGTAGATCAGGATGTCGTCAATGAAAACGATGACGAACTGATCCAAATAAGGTCGGCATACTCTATTCATCAGATCCATGAAGACTGCGGGCGCATTGGTCAATCCGAATGGCATTACCACGAACTTGTAATGTCCATAACGAGTTCGGAAGGCTGTCTTCGGCACATCCTCCTCTAGCACTCGTAACTAGTGATATCCGGATCTCAGATCAATCTTAGAAAAATAGTTCGCCCCTTGCAGTTGGTCGAATAGATCATCTATGCGAGGCAGAGGGTATCGATTCTTGACCGTTAGTTTGTTGAGTTCTCTGTAGTCAATACACATACGGAATGATCCGTCTTTCTTTTTAACGAACAAGACCGGTGCTCCCTAAGGTGAGAAGCTTGGTCTTATGAAGCCCTTGCTGAGCAGTTCGTTAAGTTGACCAGAGAGTTCCTGCATCTCAGCTGGTGCTAAGTGGTAGGGCGACTTGGCTACTGGGGTAGCTCCTGGGACTAAGTCGATTCTGAACTCGACCTGTCGTTGCGGAGGTAACCCGGGTAGTTCTTCTGGGAAAATGTCGGGGAAGTCGTTCACTACAGGGATGTTCTTTAGTTCTTTCGTTTCGAGGCTCGTGTCGACGACGTGAGCAAGGAATGCATGGTATTCCTTACACAGATACTTCTGTGCTTGAATACTTGATATGATGCGAAGACTTGCACCGGGTTTGTCGCCGTAGACTATAAGAGTTTCGTTAGGCGGAAGGTTTAAACGGACTGCTTTCTCGTAGCACATGATGTCGGCGCGATGAAGGCTTAACCAATCCATGCCAATGATAACGTCGAAACTTTTTATTGAGACTGGCATGAGGTCGATTGGGAATGAATGGTTATCTAGAGTTAGGGTACAACCTAAGTATATGCTACTCGTACTTTCAGTTTTTCCATTAGCCATTTCTACTGTGAATAGTTCTTTGAGTGTGTGTGGTGGTTGATTAAGCATGCGAGTAAATTTATGGTTTACGAAGCTTCGCTCCGCTCCACTATCGAATAGAATGCATGCATAGGAGTCATCGAGGAGGAACGTACCGGTCACCACTGTCGGGTCAGCAACTGCCTCCCCGTGGCCTATCGCTAGTACCCTCCCTGCTCCGCCAGCATTTTTCGCCTTGGGGCAGTCCCTCTTATAGTGGGCTGTTTCGCCACATCCATAGCAGGTCGGGCTCGCGCCAGAGCTGGGGACTTGGGCGATCGGTCTCGCCGGAGATTTATAGAAACGGACTGTGTGTCCTCTCTTGTGGCAGTTAGAGCACTGCATTTCATGGCAGGGGCCATTGTGGTGGTAGTTGCATTTGTTGCACTTGGGCGAACTTCCAGCATACCCACCCACCGGAGTAGTAGTAGCAGCAGCAGGGGTTATTGCGGCATGTATTGCCACAATTTGCTGCTTTTTGGCAGCCTGTTGCTTCTTCTTTTCATCCCAGAATTTCCGCTTAGTATCAGCGGGTTTGGAGAGTTCCGGGATGGCTAGGGTGGTTGTGGTTGCAGGGGTTTTGACTCCATGGTCAATGAGTCGTTGTGCCAACCGTTTGGCACTGTCGAAGGTAGCGGGGTTTAATGCTAGAACATTCCCCTGATACGGAGGCACAAGCTCCCATATGTACCTTTCGATCTTTTTCCCTTCAGTGGGAACCATATTAGGGCAGAGGGCCACCAGTTCGCTGAATCTGGCGGTGTAAGCGACAATGTTGGTGCCCTTCATGGTCAGGCTCCAAAGCTCCTGCTCTAGTTTCTGGATCTCGCCCCTCGGGCAGTATTCCTCAATCATGAGGTCTTTCATCGTTTCCCAGCCTATGTCGTTGGCTACGACAAGAGTTAGAGATTTAACGTGGCCGTTCCACCACGTCAGGGCCTTTCCTTCAAAGGTGCATGCGGCATATTTCACTTTGCTCGCAGCAGGGCATGAACATATTTCGAAGACCGCTTCAGTCTTCTCGAACCATTGTGAGAGGGAAATGACTCCGCCGGTCCCATGAAAGGACTTCGGCTTGCAGTTGGTGAAATCCTTGTAAGAGCACTCTCTTGAGCGCACAGGGGTTTCAACCGGGATGTAAAAGCTTCGGTCCCCAAAGTATGGTAAGGGTTGACCCTGTTCATCACTCCAACGATTCAAGTTGTTTGCCCATAAGGGAGTAGGACCTGGAAAAGCTGGTCGAGGGTTGTTGTTCGGGGGTTGACCTACGAGCGGTAGGTTGTTGACTTCAGGCTCAGAGTCTGATCCATCTGAGAAGCCTTCAGCTTGATGATCATCCAACGGAATTTGGTGTTCATTGTCAGACTCTGCTTCGAGCATTCCTATGTTGCCTTCATTTGGAAAGTACGGGTCGTCGTGATGGAATCCAGCCATTTAAATCTACGCGAGAAGAGAGGTATAAAGATATAGTATGTATGTAGTTAATAGCACAAAATACACCTATAGTATTTTAAGTTTAAGTTCCACTGATCTTTTTGTGGCACTGTTGGTAAGTTTTTAGACTTGTTAACACATCACAACTATTCTAGGGCATATGCTAATCACTCCTCGGACCAGCATAGTTGATCAGGCTATGCCATTCCCAGGACTGACCATACATCTCCTAGCTTACCTGTGATATTTAACAATCGTAATACTCTTGTTCTTGTCGTTGTGACACTGGTTTTAGTATGAATGCAGACTAGTATACTTAATTAACTATTTTAGTATTTAAAGTATAGACTCTTGGTCAGAGTGTTTTAATCCCAAATGGGTTTATAGTTTAGTATATCTTTTATGGCTTGATATACTTGCTTCACTATAAACAATGCTCTGATACCAATCTGTCACACCCCAAAACCAAGAATGGCGGAAACGTTCTGGGGCGGAGGACGTCATGTAAAGTATCACAACACAGCAAATGTAAATAAGCAAACAACATCATCCATTGCACTAAATATAAAATTTTAATACAAGCGTGTTCCGTACAGTTTTAGACACCAAAAATATAATTTAAATCAAAATAGTATGATGAGTCTTGAATGCGCTCCATCTTCTCAAAAGCTAGCATCGGTACCTGTCTACTGATGACCTGAGAATACAAGTTATTCTGAAAGAGTTTATCAGCATTAAGCTGGTGAATTCATAAGTATTTTAGTGTCGAGGTTTGTTATCAAAACGTTTGAACCTGTCGCAAGTATGAGTTGTAAATGTATATAAGTGTTTGTAAAAGTTTGAATCTCTCAGAAAAACCTATATTTTCTGTTAAAGTAGCCCTCTACCAAGGCTTAACTGTTTTGTATGCTCGTTTGATGTAAAAGTGTGTAATTTCCCAAGTGTAACTATCATTTAACAAAATATAGTTTGTACATTAAAGTTTAAGTGAGGTTATCACCAAAATGTAATGGGTAAATTATTGTAGTACGGTAGTTTTGTTTTATAGGAACTACTGCTGTACTAACTACCTTAAACCGGGTTTATATTAAGGTATCATGTGATAAATTGCACCATACTATCGACTGGTAACATCGACAACGTATAGTCGAAAAATAAGGTATGACGTTTGGCACCCGCAGACCTGTCGGTCCCACTATAGCTAGCAGCGAGGTGTAGGATAGTCAATCCAGTATAGATCTATACGCAAACTCACGCTCTCCCTCCAAGAGACTCTGGCTACAACTCGGGTCATGACAATTAAGACATGCTCCCATACAGTGGATCACAATTGTTATCGTATTCGTGTATATGCAATATAATGTTACTTGTTCTAGTATCGTTGTATATGTTCTCTTAGTAATAAGTATTGACTCCTGAATGAACTGACTCGTTGATCTAGAAATTGTAGTAGTATGATCCTGTGTTACCCCGATGGTAACTTACTAATGATGTGCTGATAAGTATGAATATGGAAGTACTTTTATGTCTATACATGTATATATGATATATAACTAATACTGAAACGACCCTCGGATGGTCGCCCGAAATTCCACCAGACCACATCCAAATCGAGGAAAAGGAAATAGGACAGGTGGCTTTCCTAAGCCCTTTAAACATTATTTATACATCTATACATATATGGGCATGCAAATTTATAAGTAGTAAAACAAAGTTTACAATAAAGCATCTGATAAGTAAAAGAGGTTGTAAAACATTTTGAAGTAAAACAGTTTGAACAGTGATAAAATCATTGGTTTCCTAGTTATTAATCACATGTGATTAATGCAATCACATGTGATCTAAGCAATAACTATAAGTGTTTAACTTGTATTCCCCCCCATAAAGTATTTAAAACATTTAAAAGCATTTCAAAGGTTGAATAAAGGGGTATGAACTCACTTGGAAGTTTGAAGATAGCGAGATCGAAAACCAGGCAGAGTTTCGTCTCCGGAAACGGATTTTTCTCGGGATTCTCGGGAATCTCGGGAGTAAAATCGACCCTCGGGACTTGAGCAAAAATGACCAGGACTTCGGGGTAGTGCGAGCACGGAAAACGAGGTAAAACGCAAGAAAAATGAGAGTGAATGAGCAATTTTTCCGGAACCCCTCGCACCCCTTTTATAGGGGGCTGGAAGGCCCTCGTACGCGGGGCGTACTCCCGTACGCGGTGCGTACGGGACGTCACTGCTTACGTATTTCGGATGGGGCGGGTCGGATGGGACGGCGGGTCGGGTAGCTTCGCATAGGGCGACGTGGACGATCCGAGGCCGTGACCTCGAGTACGCGGGGCGTACGAGGGTACGCGGCGCGTACCTCGGCCCTAGGCTGACTCCTCTTCGGATAATACCAAATTTTTAATAAAAATTATATATAAATTATTTATCAAACTTCAAAAATTCATATCTCCTTCATACGAACTCCGTTTTCGACGTTCTTTATATCCCCGCGAAGGTGAGACTACGATCTACAACTTTCGTTTAGATTCCGTTGGCAAATTCCGAAATTATTTTTATTATTTAATTATTAAAATGACATGATTAAGGAATTTCTTTAAAAATTCATAACTTCTTTAACTGACGTCGGTTTTTACCAGACTTTTTACCGTTGAAATACCATTGTCGAGACCTTCGATTCTCGTTTAGGTCATTCCGGCCAAATGTCGCTCGATCTCCGTTTCGAGTTTTTAGCTGTCTGTTGCTAAGCTGAACTTGGAAAAATCATAACTTCAATATACGAAGTCGGATTTGGGCGTTCTTTTTACGTACGATCATGGTTTAATGATATTTAAACATAGAAGAATTTAAATAGAAACTTTTTGGACATTTTATTATCAAAGTTAATTTTATTAACTCAAAAATGTTTACAATACTTGACCTATTAGGCCATTACAAAGAGTTGAAATATCGGGTTGTCACAAAAGAGGATGGAGGCTGCTCTAAAACGTGTGAAACCCTAGAAGGATGCTTAGCCACGTTTTTGGGTCATAAGGGATCTATATATAGTGAGGCTATTAGGATTATCTAACAAGGAAACCCTAATTTGGATGCTTAAGCCCTAAGCAACCCATGGGCCCCCTTTCCTTAAGGCCTTGGACGATTTCTCATGGGTTTCCCCATAGAATTCGTCCACCCCTTAATATAAGGCAATCCATAGCCCAAATTGCAATTATCTTATAATTACAATTCCAGTCCCTTATGTTTAATTAATCTCTTTTAGTCACAAAACTAATTACCAATTAATTCTTGACTAATATTAATTAAACAATATGATTTCTCCTTTAATATATTATTCTCATAATATATTAATAAATCATATTTAATCCTTTCTCTCCATAATTCATCCTATCAAGTTGCTTTGATGAAGGCAACCCAAAAGGACCATGCACCATCGGGTCAAGTACATACCAAAATAGTTATGGACTTAGACACTAATCCAACAAAGTTGGCGGGCCAACTCAGCGAGTCGAGCAATCTGGAGGTTGACTTTGACATTGACTTTGACTTTGGGTTTGGGTTGACCCTCTAAGGGTTATTGGTATGCGTAGTAATCGAGAAAGATCGTTATGTAGGGATTGAGGAGTCGAGACGAGTTGATACCCGTGCCAAGGACTGTGCGAATACTACACGACATCGAGGTGAGTTACCTTCCGGTAGAAGTGGGTCTAAGGCACCAAGGCCGACCCACTGGTAGTTTGATTATAATGTGATGATTTTCTTTGTGATAATTGTTTGGTTGCTACTATCTGATGTGTTTATGTGCTAGTATGATATGTTATATGTGATAGTGGCAGTAGGAGGGGACAGGTCCCCAAGTTCGGTTGTTAGGACCGAAGGGTAGGTCGGGCACACCAGATATGCCTGACAGTATGCTTATGATATGTTATATGTGATGGTGGTAGTAGTAGGGGTGAAATAGTCCCCGGAGTCCGATTGTTAGGACCGAAGGGTAAGTCAGCACCCTATAATGGTATGACATGGGTAAGTCAGCACCCCAGAATAGCTTGACATGGGTAGGTCAGCACCCCAGAACAGCTTGACACTGGTAGGTCGGCACCCCAGAATGGTCGGACTGGGTAGGTCGGGCACCCAAAAATTGCCCAACAGTATGTATGTTACGTGATTGTATGGTATGTGGTATGATGGGGGAACTCACGAAGCTTCGTGCTTACAGTTTTCAGTTTTGGTTTCAGGTACCTGTTCAGCAAAGAGGAAAGAGTCGATGTGGTAGCTGCACATCACATGCACATCAGTTTCCGTACTATGTGATTCATGGGATTGTACTCTGATTTTATTACTGCTTGATGATTTGATATGCGAGACATGTTTATGATGGTTTTCGGATTGATATGATATCTATGATATTTTCAGTAAACGACTCTATAAATTATTTAATTTAAAAACGAAATTTTTGGATTCGAAATTTGGGATGTTACACGAAGACCAACCTCAACAAAAAAAAATGAAATGTCGATCCAAGAAGATGGACTAAAAAATAAGAGACGAAATTAGCAAAGGTATGGGTCGACATATTCGAAGATGGTGGCATGGGAAAGGGTTAATCGCGTGATTAATTTTGGTTACGTATTACGGAGCAGTTTTGTAAGGGAATGGGTCGAAATCCGGATTACCGAACATCTGAACAATATAGCTCGAAATGGAATATTGTAAACAAACTCGTGACCCACTGGAACAAAATTTACACAAAATTTGAAAAGCAACGGGCAAAAGGAGAAAGTGAGACGGGTTTGTTGAAAAAAACGCATGCAACATTCCAAGATGACATGCTAAAGCCTTATATGTTTATTCATGTGTGATAAGTTGTCAAAAGAAGCATTAGGTGGACGAAACTTACAACACATGAAGACATTGCTAATCCACCAAAAAGAAGTCGAACATCTTCATATTCGAGCTCACAACAAGTGACATCGGATGGTCACATAGGCGTTAATCTTAATGATGATAACAACGACATCGAAGAAATACACCCGCCGCCTCCTCCTATGGGAATCGACAAAACAAAAGCTCGAGTCAGAGGAAAAGGAAAAGCAACATCTTCAAATTTGTCGTTCGGAACCGAGCGGTCAACTAGATCGAATGAAATGATAACACAAATAACACAATTGAATACAACTTTAGAGAAACATATGACTGAAACCGTCCGACTGACAAAATATCCGTTGTTAATACAAGATGTGAGGCATCTCGACCCCGAAGATGAGGTGGCTAAAGTGATGAAGGTGTCGATTCGTGAAAAATATAATCTAAAACGAAAATGAAATTTCGATGCTATGTTTTTATTCTTGGTTTTCTTAATTTTTCACGTCATTTTTTTAAAGTTTTTAATGTAGTTTTTAATTTCATGATATTTTTAATTTTTGGGATTTATAAAATGTAATTTTTAATTGCATGTTATTTGTAATTTCAATATGGTTTTTATTAAAAAAGTTTTTATTTTTTTATTAAAATTTATAAAGAATATAAAATCCCTTTTGCTAATGACAAAAAATATACACCAAACCCTTTACCTAAACAAATTCTCAAAAAAATACCAGCATTTTTAACGTTAAAAAGCTTCAATCTTCCGCCATTAATTTCATCAAGTATATGTGCGAACGCATGCCAACTACTTCCCTGCTCTTCATAGTCACGACTCACGCCCACATTCTCTCTCTCTCTCTCTCTCTCTCTCTCAGGTGGATGAATGGTTAGAACAAATTTATGAAAATTGAAGTTTGGTAAACTGGGTTTGGTTTCTTAAGAGCGGATTGATTGTCGCAAAAAGAGGAAAATGGTGATCATAACCCAGGATATGATAAAGCAATTCCAGAATCTGATAGAAGCATGTTAGTGTTTCTCTCTCTCTTTCTAAAACCCTCACATTTTTCTTTGATTTGATTTTTTCCGGTGATTTACACTCTAATTTGTTTCCGCAGTTGACGAGCCTATCAAGATCATATACGAGGTTCGATTTCTGCTCTACTTAGCTGTTTGGATCTGTTGTTAGTATAGTTTCTAATATTTACCGACTCAACCGCGATCCCCTTTTATAATTTTCGATCGTTTTTCCTGATCTGAGTCTCTAAATTCAAATCGAAGTCAGCGTTTGAATCTTTTCGTCAAACGAACCATTTTCTTCAAATCTCAATACACCAAAGCGTGTATAAACTTCAAATTCGTATGGTCTCTGTTAAAATTAATTATAATTACTGCTCTAATTTGATCTTCATTTCCAGAATTTGCATCAAGGATATCCAACTGAGACTATTGTTCGGTTTCTTAAAGCACGAGACGGAAACATCTCCAAAGCTCATAAAATGGTTAAAATCAAACTCATTCTCGTTGAAACTTAAAAAACTCATTATCACATTACATGCCTACTGATGCATCTTAGCTTTTCAGCTTGTCGATTGTCTAAATTGGAGGATTGAAAACCAGATCGACAAAATATTGTCGGTGAGTTTTGTTCATGAAATATTTACATTTTTTTTTTCATGTAATCATCATTGCTAACTTTCTCTTCTTATATTCCCAGAAACCAATCGTTCCTATTGAGCTTTACAGATCAGTGCGTGAATCCCAGCTTATAGGCATGTCGGGTTACACAAAAGATGTATGCGTTTTTCACCCAACTAATACTATTCTGGTTTCATTTGCTTCCATATTCATGGCTCTCTGGTTTCTTGATAAACTATCCAGGGGCGACCTGTTATTGCTGTTGGTGTAGGGCTTAGCACATATGACAAAGCATCTGTAAGCATTCCATATCTTCTGATTCCGATTCTAATTCTGATTCTGATTCTTCAAATTGTAACAAGCACTACAAAAGTTCGCATCCAAATACCCTTCTGTTTCATGATATTCTTCTCTTCTCTTCTAGATTCATTGCTATGTTCAATCACACATCCAGATAAACGAATACAGAGACCGCATAATTTTGGTAAGTTCATATCACATATTCACAATAATACTTTCAAGTTTCAACCACATAAATTTTCCATCATCTTTTCAAATAAGCAACTCCCCTTTCATTTTAGCCATCTGCAACAAAAAATTTTGAACGACACATAAGCACATGTGTCAAGGTTCTTGATATGACTGGGCTCAAACTTTCCCATCTCAATCAAATCAAGGTACGCTACTTACTCTATCAAATCAGTAATCCAGTAGTCAGTTTATGAACTAATTACAAATCTTATGTGAAAACATTTTCATCAAATTTGCAGTTATTAACTGTTATATCTAGCATCGATGACTTAAACTACCCAGAGAAGACAGATACCTACTATATAGTGAATGCACCATATGTATTTTCAGCTTGCTGGAAGGTTTGTCATTTCTCTTCACTTTTGATGAAAGATTTCAAGATTCTTTTCTACACCCGAATCATAAAGTTTGAATCTTTGCAGGTTGTGAAGCCACTCCTGCAAGAAAGAACAAGAAAGAAGGTCCAGGTGCTTTCGGGTTGTGGGAAAGATGAACTCTTGAAGGTACTTTAAGAGTCTCTGTTTGTTACGATGGAATGGAATAGATCATTACATTCCGTTTCCATGTTGGAATGAGTCCCTGATGTTATATATTTTACTTGAAATGAGCAGATAATGGATTACGAATCTCTACCCCATTTTTGTAGAAGACAAGGGTCTGGATCATCAAAGCTTGCAAGAAACAACAGTGGTGGTGATGATTCTTGTTTCTCATTGGACCATGGGTTCCACCAGCAGCTGTATAACTACATAAACCAACAAGCTGTTGGTGGAAAATCGCGGGCCCCACTCAAGCAAGGATCTTTTCATGTGGAGTTCCCTGAACCTGATCTGATGGACTGTAAGATTGTTCAAACGATAGAAACTGAGTTTCATAAGATAGAGAACCAAAATGGGTTTGCTGATGAACATGATCATAAGGGTAAGATAAATGGTGAACAACATTAAAAGGGAGAAGAAACAAATGTTGGAACTCGCAATTGATAATTATTCAATTGTGTATGATAATTATATATATAGATATATCTTGTAACGTTATGTTATGTTGTAATTTTTATAAACGCGTTTCACACTCCCTTGAAACGAAACGAGAAAAATAGTGTTTTTGACCTTAAAAGTCGAATATAGTCGATGAAGCACACACAATAAAGCATGAATTTTTATCATGTCTATTGAAATCTGGTATTATGTAAATCATTCAAATCAATTGTGTTGTTGTTTCCTAGTAGTTGGTTTGTTATTGTGGCTTTAATGGCGTATTTAGTACAATTAGACTTTTGTGGCTAAATGACGATGATTGTGAGGCTTACATGTCAAAAAAGTCAATACTCGCGTGATTGTCTTTTAATAAATCATGAATTCATAAACCTAAAACCTTCCGACCATAGTCTATCTCTATTCTACCTTTAAAATAAAAAATAGAGTTAATAGAGATTAATCTCTAGCTGTATTTTATTTTCCATTCCGTTTTTATCACACACACTCACAAAAAAAAAAAGATTGAATATTCCAAATATGTTTTTTTTTCTTGAACTCTTTTAGATTTTATAAATACCCCTTCAATTTACAAGTTTTTACAAATTTGACAAAAAACTTTTTGTTATAATAACTCTAAAATTTATATAGTTAAATAAATATAACCAAACATTTGAAGTAATTTCACATATAAAAAGGAAAAAACTTCATAAATGGTCCCTGTGGTTTCATGAAATATGAAGTTTTTTCCCTAAGTTTCAAAAAACTCATGGTTGATCCATTTGGTTTCAAAACTTTTAATGTACAGTCCTTATGCCTCACTTCGTTACCATTTAGCCGTTAACTCAATTTTTAATATAATATTGCAGGGGTAATTTTCTCATTTCACTTGTAACCTTCACTCTTTAAGAGGGAAATGATTATGTTCAGTACCAATTGTTTGCATGTCGACTCCACAACTCGTCCCTCTCCCAAGAACATAACTAGCTTCACTTCAGTTCAGCACACCATTTTCATCGCACAAGCAAGAATAGAAATTAGGATTTAGTGTTTAAGTAGAAGGAATCACAATGGTTCTGTCAATATGGTGTTTGCGAGGAGAATATTCAACTTTGAAGGATTTGCCAAAATGATATGATATGATCCTACATAAAACTTATGTTTTTCGTTGATTGTGTTCATGAAGAGAAATCATTCACTTTACCCTTTATTTTTATTTTTATTTATTATTATTTTTTTTTTTTGTGTTTTTCAGAAGGATATGACAACTATTTCACATTAAAGATATACTACAGTGGTATCTTCACCAAGGCACCTGGAAGGAAATACATTGATGGTAACATAGCATACATAGATGATGTTGACACTAATTTATTTTCAGTTCATGAACTTGATGACATGGTTCGAGAATTAGGGTACAAAATTGAGCAGACCCTTTACCACCATTTATGTATCCCTGAATACCCCTTAGACCATGGCGTAATGCCTTTAGGTAATGACCACGATATACTTAAAATGGTTTTGTATGTCCCTAAAAACATACTTATAAGGGTGTATACTAAAAATGGTCAGACTAAGGTACCTACCTATTTTAAGTCTCATTCTAAAGTTACTATTGAGGAGTTAGAACCTAAGAGTGTGTCACCTGAAATAAATAGAAAGAAACCTTGTATGAGAGAAGTAGGATCAAAACAGCATGTGAACTCTGTTTGAGCAGTCACAAGTATTAGATATGGATGAAGGGCATGATTACTCAAAGACTATTATGTCATATATAAGATCATAGATTAGCCAAAAAGTAATGTCATTGATGTGGTGAATCATGAAATTGAAACTCAAGAGGAAGTGATTAATCATGGAATTAAAACTTAAGAGGAAGTGATCAATCCTGAAGTTGAAACTAAAGAACAAGTAGGAAGTTACCATGTTGAATGCAACCTCTAAGATGTAGAGGAACCAAGTTATCAAGTTGATGATGGAGCCCATACTACAAGAGTTGATGAATTTGAACCATTCTTAGAGGATTATTCACTTTTTGCTGAGTATAATGTCGAAAAGAATTGTGAACCTCAACCAGGAATGGATATTCTAGAGGGTATGGTAAGTGATGATAGTGGAGAGGCTTTCTATTCTAAGAGTGGAAACGTTTCTGAGGGTAGTGGAGATGACTCAGATGACAATGACTACAATATGGATGAGACTAACATACAATTTGATGTTGATGCAGACATGAGTGAATTCCATAGTGTTGTTGATGTAGATGAACATGAAATTTTAAGTAATCATACAACATGTGATTACTGGTTTGTAGGGAATGACATGGTTGATAAAGAGGTGGAAGTTATTGCTACTGACGATTATCGATTTGTAGGATTTCATGAAGATGATAGGAAGAGAATGCTTAAGGAGTTAAGTTAACTACATGCTCACATGGGAGGAGGTTCATGTAAAACCATCTAGGGTGGGTCATGTATTTAAAACAAAGGTTGATGTTAAAATTTTCATGCATTCACATCGATTCATTAATCTTATCAAACTTGGAATCACCACCAATCCCCTAGAAACATCGAAGGGTCAGCCCATCAAAGGAACCCACATCTTGAATAGTTCCAAAATTTCCTTTCATGGTTACTATTCCTCCACAAAGTGACCTTCGTTGCTTCATTCCCACATCTACAAGTCACCATCTTTGGATGCAGATCGCTTGGATCTTCTCGAGGGTGAAAATTCGACGAATAATGGAAGAGAGTAGAGACAAGACAATCGCAGGTAAAGGGTTTTCCCAAAAAAATCGGGCATGCACTCTTTATTCTAAAGACTGAAGGTTACAAGTGAAATGACAAAATTACCCTTGTAATATTATACTAAAAGTTAATGGCTAAATGGTAACGGAGTGAGGCATAAGGACTGAACATTAAAAGTTTTGAAACCACAGAAACCATCCGTGAGGTTTTTGAAACTTAGGGACAAAACTTCAGATTTCATTAAACCACAAGGACCATTTATGGAGTTTTTTCTATAAAATATAACAATGTAAATAAACTATATATATACAAACTCAAACTTTGAAGAGTAAAATATCACAAGTGAAAACAAGATCTATAGTATAAATGAACTCCAAATGTGAGTAATACTACTCATTACACTATATTTAAAGTTAAAAATAGAATTGGGTTGGGAATCATTTACTCCATAAATATAATTATTCAGATTTATAAGTAGGGTTGATAATGCCCAAAATATTGTCCGATTTTGAAACTAATGTCATTGTAATCATCACAAATTACCATTGTAATCATCATAAACTACGGAGTTCAAAAAAATTCTTCATAACCGGATATTTTGGGGGGTCATAATGTCATATTAAGGCATTTAGTTTCATGATTACACTGCAAATACATAATATTTTGTTTACCATAACTAACTCCAATCTACAGTAAATTATCTCTTACCTATTCTACATGTACAAAATATTTCTCCAACAATAAGCCGAGTGCACCCTACTTACCATAACATTTTACATTCTTCCAAAAGGATTCTACAAACCAAACACCCCTCACACTCCGATTAATCAACATGAAAGCATCCATTCCATATATGGTTCAAATCTGAAATTCAAATACATACAATGCAAACCAGGTTTATTCATATTGCAAATCAAAACCAATGCAAAGTTGTGTACAAAATCTAGGGCACAAAACCATCAAAAGAATCAAGAACAAAACACCTGATTCTCAATCATACGTTTACAGATTACTACTACCCTTGATACCTACCACTCATATTCAATCATATATTTCACAAACACACATCAAAACTACAAATTCCAATTACCATTTTACCCCAACTGTCTGTAACAGTTATAGGCAACAGCAACAGAGACAGCAGCACCAATAAGAGCTAAAGCTGCATACACATCTTCACTCTCCCATGTCTCAAGCCATGTTGGCATACTGCATACCTTATGTGGTGTACTACCACTACTACTAGAACCTCCTTTGTTACCAATGTTGATGGAAATCGGATTCTTGATTCCCTTTCTTTTCTCAAGATTAAAATCCACCACATTTTCCGGTGAGTTAGAACTCCGGCAACAGCCACCGGAGCTTCCGTTTTCCTGGCAACAACCACCATCCTCCACCTTGGATTCATCACTGGCGGTGGCGGTGGCGGTGGAGGCAGCTTTTAGGCTTCTTTCCATGTTGCCACCTCCGTTTGCTATTACCCTTTGTTCTTGAGCTTTCATTTGCTCTTCTTCTGATAAACCCATCTGTCCCCTGATTCATAAAAAACAAAACCATAATCATTAAGTAGAAAATGTTTTGTCTTTTCACATCACTTTGGCTATTTTTGAGAAAGTTTATAAACAGTGATCCAGATATATCTAGCTTCACATGGTCATCACATTTTCATTGTCCCTTGGCTATGGTTTTGTCTTTGTCATCTTGTGAACATCTATATAAAACTAAAATGACCATTTTACCCCCAACATTCCAGAAAACAACTCAAGATATGGCATAATTACCTCCAAAGAGAATCTACAATTTCACCTTTCTCAATGTGTTGTTCAAGTAATGTGGGAACATCATCAGGCATAACATATCCATACCTGTGAAAGATGCAACTCATAAGTAATAACAATTTTAGATTTTTCAACATAGAAAAGAAGAAACATAGGCATTACGCATACTTACCAATGACCTGTGACTTTCCCATGGTTATTTGAACCAAATATGATGACATTTCCTGCATACTTATGTCCCCCAATGTGTGAGCAAGGGCGAACAGACACTTTACCCTCATCACCACGCGATTCTATCTCATCCTTAAATCTAGAAACAAGTGCAGGTCCACAAACACCACATCTTTTGTCCCTTGCACCATGAGCACACACAAAAATGTATGATCCTCGAAGTGGTTCAGGGCTTCCAGGAAGCCATTCACCATCTTTTACAAGAACTTCTTCAACAAATGTGTCAACATCGAAATGTGTTAGTCTCCTGCATTTTGTTCAATTCATCACTCATCACTTAATGTTATAACTTTGATGATCTTTTGTAGAGAAGAAATGGAGGTTATGAAATCACCTGTATCTGATCATGTCAGGGAAGATTAATACATCTCCATTTGATGTCTCGGTTCCATCATGTCCCTCGCATATAGTTAGACGAGTCTGTGAAATATGAGTGAGAGACGAGGTTGAACAAATAAACAGTCATCACTATGACTCCACATAACCATGGAAACGCTTTCTTTACAACCCTAAATGCATAACAAACTTGAAAGTAAAATCACCAAATCAAATTCAATTATTAAGTATGCTTATAACTGATTACCAGCTACATTTAGCAGAAAAAAATCTAGCACTGTATCTGGTGAACAGTGCTTACTGTTCAAGAAACTCTCGGTGACATTCAGAATCAATTGCAACATAAAATGACAGATAGCAATTGAATGATTGTACCGATGGTTGCAACTGGACGCCATTAATCATAGCAACGAAGTTAACAGAGAGCGAAACCCTAAAATACAGATAGATCAGTAAAGTGAACCCTGGAAACCGACCTGTCTCTTCATGTCACACTTCCTGGATGCTAGAGCGGCGGACAAAAGCCTAGGCAACCGATCAAACTCAGTGGCTTCGATGCGGGGAGGCCATACTTGCGGTTTCTTGTAGCACAAAAATACATGTCGTTCGTAGTACTTAACAGTTCCTACAAGAAGGCTCTGCCGGAACTCAGATCGAGAAAATCCGAAGTCTTCATCACCGCCGTCAAAGGCGCCCAGGAATCCCTCGTTCTGAAAACTTCCAGAAGCACTGCCAATCTGGGAACTGTCTCCCTCAGACACACCCACCGAAGACGATGTTGGTGCGTTCAAGTACGAAAGAGGCTCGTCTCTGTTACTCGCCATCAAAGTGCTCGACGAAATTCCTCAAAGAAAATCAATCGGTGTTAGTGGCTTAGTGCTGAGTGTTCCACTCTGGCATTGTCGAGTAAAAAACAAAAGTGAGAGATATATTGAGATATTGACATTAAAATTTATTTTTAATATATTTGATATTTAATAAGAAAACTTATTGAGTTATGGATATTAAAATTTATTTTTGACATATTTGATACCTTCTTCTATCTAGTGTTACTAGGTTCTTTTTCTTAAAATAATAATCTATTTTTAAAAATAAATATCATTTTTACTAAAATACTACTCGTTATCATTTAAATTATCATAATATTAAATATAACTATAATTGAATTAAATGCAATAAAATAGTACAATTACCATTTTATTTAATAAAGTTAATGATAATTAATATTTTTATAATCTGTGGGTTTTTTGTAGGTGGATAATAATTTTAGAACGGAGAGATTATTTAATAAAAGAAATTATAAAGAGTGAGAGATATATTGAGTTATTGACATTAAAATTTATTTTTAATATATTTGATATTTAATAAGAAAATTTATTAAGAAATAAGAATGAGAGATATATTGAGTTAATGACATTAAAATTTATTTTTAACATATTTGATATTTAATATAAGAGAACTTATAAAGAAGTAGAGATATATTGAGATATTGACATTAATATTTATTTTAAATATAATTGATATTTAATAAGAAAGCTTTTAAAGAAATAACAGTGAGAGATATATTGAGTTATTAAAATTAAAATGTATTTTTAATATATTTAATATTTACTAAGAAAACTTATAAAGAAACAAGAGTGAGAGATATATTAAGTTATTGTGTAATATCCTAAAAATCATAGAAATTTTTTTTTTTTCAAAAGCAACTCATTAACCATAAAGCGTTTACAAAAAGGCCATTGTTCAAAAGTATAATCATAATCAGAGTATCCCAAGATCCATTGTCACAAAAACAGGAAGATGTGCATGATCACACTTTCGTTTTCCCACGATCATCTGAAGTACCTGAAACAATAAAGTGAAACCATAAGTCAAAGTTTAGTGGGTTCCCCCAAAGTACCACCATACAACATAACAAACAACAACAAGCAAATATGAGCTTTCAGCCTGACTGGACCGCCTCGCAAGGCCTACAGCTTATCTAGACTGCTCTTTGGGCCTTCGGCCTAATTGGACCGCCTCACACGGCCTACAGCCTATCCAAACCACCCCGAGTGTCTTAGCCTTCACCACAAAGTAGGACCGCCTCAACCCAACCATAATATGTCGACATATACAACGGATAAAAATAAACACATATCAAGCAAATACAGGTAATCATACAGATCTACAAATCTATCATATAACCAGCATAACATCATCCTATATACTCGAATACATAATCTAGTGGGTCGGTATTGGTGCCTTCGACCCACAAGTACAGTGAGGAAAACTCACCTCTCAGTTTGAAAAGATTGTTTGTCACACCCCAAAACCATGAACATCGGAAACGTTCTGGGGCGGAGGACGTCATGTACAGTATCACAACAATGAAAAGTAGTAAACAAGCAACATCATCATCCATTGCATTAATAATATAATTTTAATGCAAGTGTTCTGACAAATTATGATAGACACCAAAGTATAATCAAAATGAAAGATGAGTCTTGAACGAGCTCCATCTTCTCTAAACCTTGCATCGGTACCTGTCTATTGATGACCTGAGGATACAAGTATTTTGAAAGCAAGTATCAGCTTTAAAGCTGGTGAGATCATAAGTATTTTAGTGTCTTAATTTATATGTAAGAAATTGTTTGTATATGAACTGTAAGTATTGAAAATGTATATGAACTGTATGTATAAAAATGTTTGTAAAACAACTGTAAACGTTTGAAAAACCCTAGAAATCCCTATGATTCCTACTATTATAAATGGGAGTCTTCTACCAAGACCTAACTGCTCTGGATGTAGCCTTCTACCAAGACCTAACTGCTCTGAATGTAATCTTCTACCAAGACCCGACTGTTCTGAAGGTTCGTTTCTTTTAAAAGTGTGTGATTTTCCCAAGTGTAACTATCATTAACAAAATATAGTTTTTACCTTTAATGTTTAAGTGAAAAGATCACTAAATATATGTAAAGGGGAAATAAATGTAGTACTGTAATGTAGTGCTATAAGAACTACTGCTATACTAACTACCTTAAATCGGATTTATATTAAGGCATCATGTGATTAATTGTACCATACTATCGACTGGGTAACAACGACAAATGTAGGTCGTAAAAAGGTATGACGTTTGGCACCCGCATACCTGTAGGTCCGGCTGTAGCTAACAGCAAGGTGTAGGATAGTCAATCCAATATAGATCTATACGCAAACTCACGCTCTCCCTCCAAGAGACTCTGGCTACAACTTGGGACATGACATTAAAGGCATGCTCCGATACAGTGGATCACAATTTTATTAACGTATTCATGTATCTGTAATGTATTGTTAATCGTTCTACGTGTGCTAGCTGTAATGTGTGTTCTCTTTCTATCTAGCAGGTATAGTAATGTACTGTAATGTTCTAGCTGTACTGTATGCTCTCTCTATCTAGCAAGTATTGACTCATGATTGAACTGACTCATGGTATGATATCGCGTTCTAGAAATAGTTCTAGTATCTTCCTAAACTACCCATATGGTAGCTTACTAGTAATTTAACTAGTACGTATGAACATGGATGTATACCCTTGCTACCCAAGGGAATTGGATGAACTGGAAGAACCTTTATGACTATATATGTACATATGATATATAACTAATATTTAAACAACCTTCGGACGGATACCCGATATCCCACCAGACCACATCTCAAGCGCGAAAAGGAAATAGGGTGGATAGCGTTCCTAAGTCCTTTAAACATTTCTTATATATCTATACATATATAGGCATTAAATTGATAATATAAAAGCATAAAGTAAGTTTTGTAAAACCTTTGAACATAATTATTATCTAAGAAAAGATCGACTTGATGTCAATCTATAGAACGGGTTGGAAGCATGGGTTTGATAAAACAGTTTAAGTATAAGGAAACATTTGTTTGAAACACAATTGTAAATGAGTTTGAAATGAAACATACAGAGTAAAATGTACAGTTTCATAAGGAGTTTTAAACATATAAAGTGTTTATGAAAAACACTTGAAGGAAAACTGTTTGGTAAAACGGCTAATGAGTAGCCAATCATTTGAATGCTACTTACTAATCACATGTGATTGATATAATAACTAACATGATTCTACTTGTATCCCCCCCCCCCAATAAAACATTTAAAAACAGTTAAAACATTGATTAAGGGGTATGAACTCACCTGTTGTGGGTGATATGGATGAACATAAGAGGTAAGACTGCTAGGTGTCAAGTGAAGACTTTAGACACACACAATGGTCCTAATTACATATGAAGACATATGTATATAAACAAATAGTGATTATAACACTAATTAAACATGTATAAACATCCTAATGCGAGGAAAACACTTTGGTCAAGTGCTAGGAGGCTAATGGGTTGCAACAAAGGAGTGCAAGACCTCATATGGAAGTTGATGGTCTAAAGACCATGTGTGTTGGAGTTTACGACCCAGGGGAGTAAACTCCTGGCTGTAAACTCTCCATTGGGGCTCTAAATGAAGCTCAAAGCTATTACAACTTAAGTGGTGAAGTGCTCCTAGGCTTAAACAAGTGTTAGGGCTTCCTTTTAACTCCTTTGAGGAGTTCACGGCCCATGGACCAAATCCCATGGAGATTACGCTCCCTATGGTGAACTACTAGGCCAAATAAATACCTTGTCTAGAAGATCCTGTAGATGCGTAGACAACTCATGTACCTCTGAAGGTGCTAACTGATAAGGTGCTTTGGCTCTCGAAGCCGCACTTGGGACCAAGTCGATCTGAAACTCCACCTGCCTCTGTAGAGGAACTCCCAACAAATCCTCCAGGAAGACATTTGTATTCCTGAACGATCGGTACATCATCAATGGTCACCCACCCTTCTTCTGGGCATCCATCACATAAGCCACAAACCCGGAACATCTCTACTGAAGATAACACCTAGTCGTGGCTGTCGAACAAAGAGTCGGCCCACACTGAGCATCCTCACTGTGGATCACCAACTCTCCCCCACTTGGGTCCGAAAACGTACCACCTGAAGCCCACAATCAATCATCGCCCCATTGGGGCTCAACCAATCCATCCCCACAATGACCTTGCTCTCGCACGGGGGAATCAAAACTAAATCAATTGGATACTGCTCACTGAATAACTCCAAAGTGCATCCCCAGTGAACCTTCAACACTCGCACCGTACGGTCATCCGCAATCTCAACCTCTAGTGGATAATCTAACTCTCAAGGGACATTGTCGAACCTGCTACTAAGCGTAAGGGATACAAAAGATCGGGTAGTCCCGGCTCAAATAGGACCAACGCAGGAATACTATTCATGAGGAACGACCCTAAACTACATTATAACATATAATCATGACAAATAATATTAATAACAAGATAAGGAGAAGATATATACTAGTGACCACATTAGGTGCTACACGAGCCTCCTCGGCTGTAAGGTGAAATTCCCTGCTTCGAAGAATTAGTGCCTCCATCTTGCCCTAGCAGCCCTCAGTGATCCTCAGAGTCACAGGAGCAGGTGCTGCTACTGGTCCTCCTGATGCTAAACTCGGACAATTAGCCTTCTTACAACCCCTCTGATTGCAATGAAAGCAAGTCAGATCAGATCCCTTGGTGGTAGTAGTAGCAATACAATCCCTACCAAAGTGCCCTATCTTGCGGCACTTGTAACAACCTCCTCCCACCAATCTCGGGCTCGCTCCCTCAGATATCCTGCAGCGAACCTCACCTTCAACCCATCGGGGCAGAATCTCGTCATCTGGGCACACTCAATATCTGCTAGCCAACTCCTGGCGGCAATAGGTTCCTTCACCCCAAATAACTATGGTGCCCCACCTCCCCTGAAATCCTTAAAAGAGAGAGTGTGGGCCCTAGACTGGCTAGCATCCAGCCCCGAAGATCCGAAGGTGATCCTCCATTAGCTCAATGATACCCTCATTGATCGACCCAAACATCATCGGGGTCGCATTAAGGATGCCTATAGTAACCTCTGACGCAATGAACTCGCGTAATCCCTCATCAATTGGTTTGGTGCCCGTGGCCAAACCAAATCCAAATCCTGAAGTCGCTGCTCCATTACATGTCACACTACACAACAATACATATTCAAGGGACCTCCCGGGGATCCTTTCCTCACCACTCTCTTCTATCAGTTGCAGAAGGAACTTCCACTAATACCATCTAACTACCACATGAATACAATTACATACTATCAGTACTAGATACTTCTTTGAATGAAAGGTCCCACGCTATAACGGTTGGACTCAAATAAGAGTTGCGAAATAGAGTTAAACCTATCCTTCTAAATTTATCTAATCTCAATTATATGTAACCAAATGCATTCATCCACTAGTCTGTTGGTACTAATAAAATTTCCTAAAGCACAAATCACGCAACATTCGAGCATCAAGTAATTCAAGTCAGAACATAACCTAAACATGTCATCCTATTAGTTAAATGATCTCATACTAGCATGAAAATCTATAACTCATACATTAGACACATAAAGGCATCTCTCCTACCATACTATCATGCAATCATGAGCAAATCCTTAATCCTAATATAGCATGAGATTCTCATATCATAGCGTAAAACATATAACATGTATGGGTATTTTGGGAAGACTTACTTGAGCTCGGCTGCTTGCACGTATCGCACCCTTTTCTTTTATTAAAATCCCTTATTTAAAATGTTTATTTTTATGGAAAATCTACCAAATCCTCGAATTGATTTCAGACACACCCAAGAGTATGTCTGAATCCCTTAAACCAAGTCTCTGATACCGACTTATAACATCCCAAAAATCCAGATAAAATTTTTTATTTTTAAATTCATTCCAATCATATACGATAATCATATCAAAACAGTCGAAAGTATATCATAGCAAAGTTATATTAGAGTACAAAATCCCAAAATCACATGATGCAGAAATCATAGGTGGATGCAATGCGATTAGGTCGGGCCCTTTCCTTTTGTGCTGGAAATAGCTGAAACATAAATTAAAAACCGTAAGCACAAAGCTTAGTGAGTTCCCCCAAAATACCCCATACCACACATATATAACAGTCAAAAACATAGTGAGTCTATTTGACCCCCTTCGGTATCTTTCAACCGGTATTAGGTCTATTTCACCCGCTTCAGTATCTTTCAACCAATATTGGGTCTATTTCACCCCCTTTGGTATCTTTCAACCGGTACTGGGTCTATTTCACCTCCTTCGATATCTTTCAACCGATATTGGGTCTATTGCATCCCCTTCGGTATCTTTCAACTGGTATCAGATCTATTTCACCCGTACCACTAACATATATAATCATAAAATAAGAGTCATAGAGACATCAAGTTGATACAGGCATAATAGGTAATTGTCACGAAGACAATCATCATACCACACACATAATCTAACGGTCCAGCATTAGTGCATTCGACCCATGGATACAGTGAAGGAAACTCACCTCAGACCAAAGATATCAAATCATACTCAAGCTGTTGACTCGCAAAATCCTCTCACTAAACCACAAGTATAAAATGCTAATCAAAAATTAGGTCAATAATCCAATCCGATAGTCTAAACTCTGAAAATGCTACTTAACCCTTGCCTTATTGGGCCTACCCCACCAAGGCCAAAATCCACACTAGTCCAAAAGGCATTCCAAGTCCAAAAAATGGACCCAAAGGCCCAACATAGGCCCAAAAGCTCCATGATGGCCTAAGGCCCACAAATGACCTGATATCACAAAATGCCTAAGGCCCAACTAATCGTGAGCCCAAAACTCTGAAGGCCCACAGATTGACGTACTTGGCTCGTACGCCCAACGTGTGTTGTCGATCCAAAATCGGGGCGCTGGCCCAGTACACGCAGCGTACTCGTGAGTACACCCGACATACTGGTCAGACAACCCAACTCACTCCAAATGTCTTAAACCGTTAAGCATACAAAGACCAAACTCAAACCTAAGCTCAAGAAAGTGTATTAAGCCATAAAGTTGTAAACTTTATACTTTTGCATGTCTTACTGAGACTCAAACCATGGATTTAGCCTTTTATCTCCCTTAAGTGGTCACCAAATCATGCATGGTTGAGTTCTAACCACCAAGATCCAATTTTTATGACTTCATGCACTCCAAAGAGCCCAAAAGGACAACTCAAATGGTCTGGATTAGTCCATGCTCCATGAGACCAACGTTATGGGACCAAAATATGTTAAGTTTCCCTAAACTTAGGTCTAGATTTAGAATGAACCATTTTCAAACTTTATACCTCTAATGATCTAGAAATGATGAACACCCTCTGGATCTACAAGCTCCTTCTTGTCTAATGCTTCTCCTCAAGCCTTCTTCTTCTTCAAGATCACAAAAGAACACCCCAAAAACTCTTATTAAGCTCAAGAATAGTCTCAAGATGGCTAGGGTTTCAACATTAGCTCAAAAAGGCAATGGAGGCTAATAAGGTGAAGGACTTAAGGGCTTAATGAGCTTAAATGGGGTGCAAACCCTAAAAATCAAGGTTTTCCACTACCTTGCCTACACCCTACGTACACATGGGTATGCCCAACGTACGTAGGGAACATCCCCGCTTCGCGCATGCATAGGAGTACGTCGCACATACCTTGTGTA
The DNA here is from genome assembly GCF_052625555.1 of Lactuca saligna. Classification (NCBI taxonomy): domain Eukaryota; kingdom Viridiplantae; phylum Streptophyta; class Magnoliopsida; order Asterales; family Asteraceae; genus Lactuca; species Lactuca saligna. The sequence continues at coordinate 144,356,344 of NC_136425.1, forward strand.
CGCCCATCGTACTCAAGTCTGGTCCATGGATAATCGAAATAATTAGCAAGAGTTTTACCTGTCAAAACAGGCGTTACATTATTGTTTTTCAAAGTAGGTTGTTATATCTATCAGGGTGCATGCAGATATATGGTTATTATGATGTTTCTGCTGCTTAACTAGTCTGTATAGATTGCTAGAAAACCCATCAGTAATGTCAAGGGAAAATACTACACGACCGTATAATGGTATGTATGGAATGTGACATGCCAAATTGACATTAGCTCATTCGTTTAACATTTTGATACTTTTAACACCTTTATATAAGTGTTTAGGCTATTAAAACACTATAATGAGTTTACAAATGTGTTATGGGTATTATGGTCATTTTGTAACCAAATATTGATGATTTTTAATAGGTGAAGTATGAGGTGAAGTGAACTGTAATATGCATAGAGGAAAGGATAGTAGCTTGGCTTACATTGTGGTGAGTACTATCGAATACATGTCCCATGAAAACAAATCAAATATGTTTTCATAATTGGAAAGTGTTTAAGATGTTTATAAACTACTTTCCATGTGTTTAACTCTGTGTTTATCTATGTGTGTATTTTATGAAAACAATTTTATATAAGAGTATTGATGAAGAGTGAAGTGTTCAAATTATTTGGAAAAAGTTTAGCATAAATATATGTCCATTGATGTAATACTGGGGAAAAGACGTGTATGTCCCTCCAAAGTCCATGGCAAACAAGACTAAAGAGACGAAAGACTGGTGCAATATTCTACACATGCCCCACTTGTACATGCATGTTAACTACCTCATGTATGGGACTGATGATTTGATAGCTCACATGTACCCATAAATAAACCAAAGAGAAATGAAAGGAGTTGTGATGTAGGTTGCTTTGTGTTAACTATCTCAGTCTTCATTACTATCAAACGAGAAAACTGTGTTTGGGACAAAGAAAGGAACGACGATGGGTGCAATTGCATATTGCATTGCATTTTTCCATTTATGTTATATATGTATGTTTATATAATTTATGATTATTAAAGAGAATACAGTAAAGAGTTTAACCAAAGAGTATTATATATCTTAAGTATTTCAAATAGAAATGAGTAATGAGTTTATGAAAAGAGTTTTAAGATTTCAAAGTGTTTATAAAGAGAAAGGATGAAAAGAGTTTAATCACAAGATATAAGATTTGGTACAATGTTTATTAAGAGAACTATAAGATTCTGAAGAGTTTTAAACGATCACAAAGTGAAGGATTTATTAAAACAAATTAGTATTAGATGTTAAAGAGTTTTTCAAAAGATTTTGGGTATTCATCATAGGTAGTGAATGAGTGATACTTGACTAAACGTGATGGAATCTCAATATTACTCACTAGGCATTCCCAATGTCTAACAAATTATTTTGACATGTATTTATGTGATTGTTTATGAAGAGACTTAGAGAAATTAAAGGGCATTTCGAAGGCCACTTTATGTAGTGGTACTTATCTTGTTTGATGATATCATTATTATAACCTTTCTCGATTAATTTGTTTTGAAACATAGACTGTTTTCAAACTAAGACTTTGGGACCGATTTTCAGCAAAGCGATGTTCTATATTTTAAAAGAGTATTTTAATGGTTTAAAATATTAAACCAAAAGTAGGTTGTTTCAATAACGTAGTAAGCTCAAGTCTTTCATAGAAAAGCAAGAAGATAAATTACACTTCAAAGAATCTATAACATCATCATCATCGATCACTAATAATAACAATGTCATCAATATATAGGTATAGAAGGATTTAACCTGTACTTGTACATCTAACAAATAATGTAGAATCATGATTACTAGGAATAAACCGGTGGAGTTATCACCATATAGAAATTTCAAACCAATCGTGAGGGGTTTGTTTGAGACCATACAAAGCTTTTCGAAGCCGATAAACTTTACATGGTCGGTGAGCAATACCTGGAGGAGGCACGTCCATGTCCTTATCAAGATCATTATTCAAAAATGCATTATTGACATCCATTTGGAAGATCTTCCATTGTTGAATGGAAGAACCGATTATCAGAGTGTGGTCATTATTTTTGCAATTGGAGCCAAAGTCTCCTCACAATCCATAACATACTTTTGTAAGTACACATTTGCAACAAGATTTGGCTTTGTATCGTTTAACGGACCCATAGACGTGGTTTGATCTTATATAGCCAACGACAACCAATATCATGCTTCCCGAATGGAGTGGAACCATATCCCACATATAAGTATGATAAATAGTTGTAAGTTCCGTAGATATAACATTTTGCCAAAGAGGACGCCTCTTTGTAGGACTCACGTTCATTGAGATGGTGTGTGTTAGCAATAAATGATGCAAATGTTGGTGAGTAAAAAGAATATGCAAATTCTAGGAGCTTGATGAACTTACGACTTCGAGTAGACCTCCTCGGTGATACAGTATTTGGAGTCGCAACAAGTGTAGGAACAGTAAGAGTATTGTTTGTGGGACTATCTAGAGCTGGAGCATCTAATGTATTATCATGAACGGGAGCATCAAATGAAGTGTGATCATCAATATCAAAATGATCAATAACCCGAAGATCTGATCGTGTCATGAGACTGAGCCGAAATAGAATAGAACGGAATATGTCAAAAAATGTGACCTGTCTAGAAATGTACAATTTTTTACTCACTAGATCAAATCACCGATATCCTTTCTAACCAATATTGTATACCAAAAATACACACAACACAACGCCGACTTTGGAAACAACTTATTCTGCTCTCCTAAGTTGCACGGAAACGGATACGGTAATGAGAAACGGATACGAAACGAAAACGGGAAACAGCAAAACCCAAAAAATCAAGATACGGATGCGACAGAGATACATCAATATAAAATTGTGTGTGTGTGTGTGTGTATATATATATATTGATGTCAAGTCCTGCAATGGAGGTTGATCTATTGATGTAGTTGATGATCCTTGTGTTTCTTGAGAAGCCATAATCGATGATGTGATCAGGAATTAAGAGAATCAAGAATGGTGATGAATGATGATTGACGATCCTAGTGAATTGTGATCGACTAATCGTCTTTGATCGAGAAGACAGGAGACGACTCACGACATGGGAGATTTTGACTGACGGTCGGTTAGGGACTTAAGGGAATACCAAATACCTTTTGAGCCTTAAAAACAACAGCCCATTAATCTTTTTTGGATTTAAACTTAAAAAACTCATGTAAACCTTAAAATAAAATAGAAACGGCTAGGAAACTTCAAGGAAACTTCGCAGAAACGTTTCCATGATATCTGATACTTTCAAGAAACGTTTCCAAGGAGTTTCCATGGAGTATCCGTTTCCATGGAGTTTCGGAAATGGAAACAGCAACCTTAGAGAAGTTTTCATGCATCATAGCTGCTCTCATGCATAAGGACGTAACACAAAACAGGTGCACCCAAATACCCTCACAAAAGAAAAATCAGGAAATTGTCCATATAATTTTTCATAGGAAAACATCCCAGAAATGTTTGCGATGGGAATACGATACATAACATAGGCAGCGGTAAAAAAGCTTATCCTTAAAAAACTCACGAACTCGTCCATATTTTTTTTTTCATTGGAAGACATACCGGAATTGTATGCAGTAGAAATAACATAGGCAACGGTAAAAAACAGCTTTCTCCCCAAAAAATACCAGATAAGAAAATAGTAACAAGGATCGGGCATCTTGTTTTCTACAAGAAGTTGATGTTTCCCACATGCATTTACAGACACACCAATTCCATTAAGCCACGATGGTAGCTATTTACAATTGGTAAATAAAAGTTGTCCTTATAACAACATCGAAAAAAACTTACTCAAGTAATTAAACTTCAAATAGCTTAAAACTACCAAAAAGACTCCATGCAGCTTCAGCCAAAAGCTTTCCTTCTCAAATTTGGTTCAACAATATACACACCAACCACTCTCTCACTCCACTCATAACACAAACATCATATTATCAAATAATAATTACATTGGCTTCTCACCAGGCAAATATGAAGGAGATGATCCACCATCAACCTGTGACTTCTTCCTCTGAAAAATCCCACTCAAATTGCTTACAAGAATTTTCTTTGTCTTCTGTTTCTGAATGTTAACAGGTTTCTGTGAAGCAGCTGGTGGTGGAGGATTCACCGGAATCTGCTTCCGAAGTGGTGTTGAAGGTAATGACTGTGACTCTTGTAAGATCAACGAAGCTGCTTCTGCTGCCTTCTTCTGCTCCTTTTCCCTCCACCGCCGGAGCTCCCCCTCCACCGCTTTCCTAGCGGCATCCGCCATCTCAGCCCGCTTCACCGCCGCCTCCGTTGCAGCTTTCATTTCTTCAATCTCTTTCTGTGCTACTTCAAGCCTCTTCACCGCCTCTTTCTCACTCGCTTTCACCGCCTCCGCCTGCGCCATTGCCGCCTCCACCTTCATCCCCGCCAGCTTCTCCGATTCCTCAACTTTTCTACTCAATGACTCGAATTCTTCCCGTGAAATCGTGATCTTTGATCCAGATTCAGAAGTTGAAGCGCGTGCAGCATCTGTTCTTTCTGAAATCAACTTTATCTCCTCCAAAGCTTTTGATTCTGCTGCTTTAGCTTCATCTGCTTCCATTAACGCGATTCTTAATTCAACTTCAGCTTCTTCTAAACAAGCTTCCATGGCTGCCGCCTCCTTCTGCAACTCTTCAGCTTCCTCCTTCATCTTTTCCGATTCCCTTTTCGCGGTTTCACTCTCCGCCAATAGTTGCCGGAGAGCCGCCACCATTTCATCAGAACCACCACTGACTCTAGCTTCCTCCACGCATGCAGCTTCAAGCTCCATTTTACTTTTCTGCAACTTAACATTCAGATTTCCTGCCATTGATTCGGTTTCTGCTTCTTTTTCTTTTAATTCTTCGTGTTCTTTCTTCACGTTTTCAAGCTCGATTTTCAATGATTCTAATAAGTTTCTTAATGAGGTCTCTTCTTCTGCAACTTTCTGTAATGAATCTTTAGCTCCATCAAGCTCTAATGTCACGTTTTTTAAAGAATCAAGATCGGAAGCTCTCGCATTCTCCATTTCCAATTCCAATCTTTTAATCTCGGATGTGGTTTTAGCAAATTGGGATTCAAGATCTTTTGACATTTCGGGATCGATTTGTTCTCTCAAAGCAACTAGTTTCTTTGCAGATTCTTCAAGGGCGGATTTATGTGCAAGCTTTTGAATGTTCTTCTCTGAAACTATTTTCTCTTGTTCTTGTTTTGCTTCAATGGCTGCAAGCTTCACATGCTCAATAGCTTCTTGAACAGATAAAATCTCCTTGGATATCTCCCCAGCTTTATCTAAATTCACTTTGCTCATAACCTCAGCCTCTTGTTCTTCCTTAATAACATCAGATTTTTCTTCCATGGCTACCTCATAATCATGGCGGATTCTTCTTAACTCTTGTTTTGCAGCATCAAGTTCTGTGAACACAGCAGCATACTGTTGTTTTGATTTCTCCAAATCGTGATTCAAAACACCATTAGAGTTTGTTTCTCCAACATCAAGTTTCTTTGCCTGATCTTTTGCCATTTCTGTAGCTTTGATTGCTGATTCTTTTGCTTCGTTAATGATCTGGAGTTTGTTTTTCAAATCATCTACAGTTCTTTTAGCTCGTTCAAGCTCTGTAAGTGCTCCAGTTTTTGTAGTTTCAGCACTCTTTAACTGTTCCTTTAGCTTATCGAGCTCTTTCTGGGCTAAATGGAGCTTTGTCTCCTTCACCAACACCCTCTGTATCCATAAACAATAAAATTACGGGATTAAAATCTTAATTTGGGATGAGAATTGAAGAAAAGAAAGAACATAAACATACATCGGTTGAATGTGGTTTTATTTTCTTGATTGTGGGTTTTTCGCCTGAAAAAGCACCTTCTCCAAAAAGATTGACTGCATCTTTGACCGATTGGAAAGGTGCCCTGGTGTCGATTTCTCCGACCTCCACTTTTGGAGAGTCTGTTTTGCTTTGACGATCTTTCGCCACCATACTGAAAGAGGGTGATAATTAGTTTACCATGATATATAAAATAAAAAAGTAATACGTTTTATTTCTCTCATTTCTACGAAAAGAAACTGTAAACTATCAAAAGCCCTGTATAACATCAATCATGAACATTAAAGTTTTTAAACGTTATTGCAATCAATTTGACAAAAGGGGTGAAACTAAAAAAGAAATAAACATTCGATGTTGGAATCGAAATATGGATGAACATACTTGATTAATTAGAAAGTTTCTTCAGAGAAATGAGTTGATAATGTTAATCTAGCAAGCTCCAAGACCCTGAAAGCTGAAATCACACAACCAAGTTAATAATAAGAAGAAGAAGAAAGAAGAAATAATCATTCATCATGCGATCAACCACATAAACTTGAAAAGTTTTATAAAAAGATTTTGAAAATCATCAAGGATAAAGAAACTTGAAAAACCCTAAAAGCAAACAGAAAGAGGGTATGATTATATGAACCCTAGGAGTGTGATAGATGCAAAAAGCCAAAAATCAACAAGTCTTTATGGTAGAAGTGCAAATACTTTCATGATTGAGAACGTTAGTGTAATGATCCGGTTATTAAAATCCGTTTATGATTCCTTGAAAATCAAACAACCCCACAAAAAAAAATGAAGAACACGGACTGTTGAAAAAGCCTGCAAAGACTGTTGAAAATTAAATCTTGGGAGTCATAAACAAACAAAAAGATGATCTTTTTTGACACCCGATTAAGAAACAGGAAAGGGGGGATCGAGGGATTACCAGCGAAGAATCACAGGGTTTGATTGTAAGAGCAGATGAAAAGAAATGGGTTTTGAATGTCCGATAAAAGTCAGAGAGAGAGAAATGGAGAGTGGAAAATCGAAAACACGAATTAACAAATCAGTGAGGGAGCCAAGTAAGGTTGAATGAATAGGAGAATGTCACAGGGTTGTACCAAATGCATTGATGGTTGTACGATGAAATGGCATTTTCTTCAGCACTCTCTTTTAGACAATTTCATAATTCATACGGCCCGTGTACCAGAAAGAAAGCCGTCCCGGCGCTTGTTTTCGTTTCTTTTCATATATTTAATTAAGAATAAAGCATGTTTAGTCCAATTTTAAAAAATTAATTTGGACAAACCTCTTTAGATAATAGTTACATGTTTCATCTTGTACGAGGCAAAAGAATGACTATTATGTCTATTTTTGTATTTCTTTTCCATTTAATTTAATGTTATAATTATTATTTTTAATTTAAAAATAAAAGAAAAAGCAATAGGACCCCACTTTATACCCCCACCCCAACATTTTAAAATCCACCATCGACTTCCTACCTCCTTCGTTGGGATACACGACCATTGGAACACCCTTGTCGCACCGATGTTCATCGTCGCAAACCGCAACCAACAACCACTTTAAACCTTACCTTCAAAATAAAAAAATAAAAAAAAACTCACTTTAATCGGAAACCATCTTCATGCAAACTGCACCGTTCAAACATCATCTATTCATTGCCTCCAAACAACAACTACCACTTGCCTTATACCGCCCTCGAAGCCAACCATCTCCATCCAAATCAACCCCTGGAAACCATCTTAAACACCGCCTGGAATGTGATCACCTCTTCATCTCTATCGTCGATGGAGAATATTTGGGTTGGATCTGAACCCGTTTCTCTGATTTGGATCTCCGTCCTCTTTGATTTATAAGTTTAGGGTTTAGTTTGGTTTCAATTGTAGGTTTTGGGTTCCTTTTTTGAGGTTTGAGTGATGATTGGTGGTCTATGTGAGAGAGTGAGAGATATGATCGATTGAATTCAAAGAAGAAGAAGAAGGAAATTGGGGAATAGATAAATTGCAACTTCCTTTTTTCTTTTCTATCTTCTGATTTGCTGCAAATCAAGAACAGTAAAAACAAGAGGCGACTTAGGGTTGAGCGGAGATATGAGATGGTGGTGACAATTATGGTGTTGTTGATGATTCCACCGACGATGGTGGTGTTGTTGATGATTTCATGTACAGTTCCTTCTTGAGTTCTAGGGTTTGATAGAGGCGGTCGGAGGAGGAGGAAAATCGATTGGTCTAATTTTGGTTTATCGCTTTCGGGTGAAGGTGGAGGTGCGGGTGATGGGGCTTCGCCGGCTTCGGGAGTAGCTGAGAATGGAGGGACAAAGGTAGGAGGAAGATATAGGAAGGGGGATGGGGAGGGGTGGGTACCTGTATGTATATTTATTGTTTTTTTTTCTTTTTATTTAATCTAAAAATAACAAACAAATAAAAAGAAAATTAAAAAAAAAATAAATATGGGCAAGATGGTCTTTTTATGTCTAGAGGGATGAAACGTGCAAGTTTTAAATGAATGAGGGACGATCTGAGTTAATTTTTGAAAATAAAGACTAAACATGTTTTTTGACATATACATGAGGAACAATGTAATTTACCCTTTAATTAATTTATAACTTATAACTTATAAGTTATTATTATTATTATTATTATTATTATTATTATATATATATATATATATATATATATATATATATATATATATATATATATATATATATATATTAAAGATGTGAAAAATTGTAACAGTTTCTGCTCTTGATTGGTTGATTTTTTATGTTTTTTTTTTTCTTTTCTTCCTTGATGGCATGTTACTAGATGGATTAGTGTGCGTCACGTGTTACTCCTCAAACAATCCACCGCCATAAGCAACCCCAACAACCTTCTCCACTGCCTTATCTCCCTGTCAACGGTGCCATTTATCTCCCCTACGCAACACCCATTATGATTCGGTGCCAACATTCAAATCACATTTGGAATCGAAACCGAAAGGGAAGACCCGTCACGGCCTCCGCTCCGTTCTTCTTCTACCCTTTGCTCCTCCACCGCCAACCACTTCCTGATCCTTTTTATTCGTGAACAGTTCATCGCCACCGCCATCCAATTCGGTCCAGCAGGGTTACCGCCTCGGTTTACGGCTACAGGTTTGTTTTTCTTCAGCTTTTTTTTGTTTTCGTTTCACGATGTCTCACCTCCCCCTTCTACATAGTTGTTGGTCGATCAAGTTGTTCCGACAGCGTAGATGTTTCCACTCTACCACACCACCGACTTCATGTTTGTTCTTTGCTTCCATATGTTTTGTTCGTTCACCACCTTCCTCATGAATTTATACATCTAAACCGTTCATACAGTGCAGTCGATCATTTGGTAAGGTTTCGATTTTCGATTTTCACCATCCTTCTCGACTTCTTCTTTTCTTTCTCTTTTTCTATAGTTTGATTGATTAGTTTTTTGAATGATACAAAATCGAGTATATGAGATTTGATTGTAGCTCTTAGGATGCACACCAATTGCTCGATAAAATGTTTGAAGCAAGTTTTTCAATTTTTTTTATCAGATGATAACAACCATAGGCATGGGGACGGGATTGTTAGGGAGTGATGCAGAGGGTTAAAGATCGGCAACTTTCAACATCTACAAAACCAGCAACCATTGTAATTGCACCCCAAGTGTTAGTTAAAATGCACATGTTAGTTTTTATTTTCATTCTATGTCCCAACCAAAACATATGTTGAACTGTGTACAAAAAACTTCATTTCACCACTTGAAGATTTGATTCCCTTTTATTGTCGGCTCTTGGATCCAACCAACCTTACAAATCTTTTCCCTGTCACCAAGTTCCTTGGATTGTTAGCTACTGGAACTACAGGTTATTTTCTCAATGATTTGCAGCGTAAAATCAAATATTTTTTTGTAAGGAAATAATAATAACTGATAAATAATGTTTTGTACATATTTTCGGTTGATGCAAAGACATTGGTTCCACAGCCAAGAAATAAAGCTGCTGAGTTTCGTTGTACCTTCCCCTTCTTGCCACGGTTGCCGACATCAACCGGTCGAATGCTAAAAGGTAATGTTTTGCTTTGTGGCAATGAGTAGGTCGATTGGTGGAGACGATGTCATATTTGACCTTAACTGCTTTGCTTCTTTGTTCGATTCAATCTCTTCTTCTAAAGATGGATCCATTTCTTCAAGTTAGGGTTTTCGTGGGTTGTTAATTGGTTTTGGGATTATTATCATTAGTTATATGTAGTTGTATTCAGAAATAATGTTTTTCATCTATATAGATAATAATTTGTATTACAACCGGAGTACTAATAGCAAAGGAGATATCATGAATGATATTGTTGTTTTGTCTCAAGAATTGAAAATATGTGGATATGCTTTTGATTCAGTTTCGTTTTAGGGGAATCTATAAGGAGTATATGGAGGTTAGCTGATGTTAAAGAGAACTGAGATCCTTCATGTAAAGTAATATCACTGAGTAGGAAATAAAAGCATTCGAGACTGGAACTGTCATACGAAGGTGGTCAAGCAGGTAACTCTATATCTTCACTACCAGTAAGTTTTTAAGTTACATTCTTTGTTTTCTTCTAGAGGTGACTGTTTTTGGTGGATATAGAATTATTTGATGTATAAAAATGATTGTTATAATTGAAAATGATGGACTTTATGGAGACCTTCATAAGAAGTTAACGATTATTGTCATGTTACATGTGTGGTTAATGTGGTGATTCGATCATTTGTTGTGAAGGTTGCCTACCCACCTTTCATCAGAGCTATTTACGCGAGTTCTTTGCTCATTTCTTCCCTTTCTCTCACGTTTTTGCATCGTTTTTCGTGCAAGAAACCTCCCGAAGCCCCGGTATCATTCCTGAAACCCGAAGCCCCGAGGATCCCGAGAACTGTAATTCCCGAGCCGAAGCTCTGCCCGCGAGAAGCCAGTTTTTGTGAAGATCTTCCAGATCTACCGAAGAATACTACTTCTACAAGTCATAGTGCTGTCCGATCATCTTCTGATCAAGTGAGTGTGTGGTTACTTTCTTTAACACATAAATATTAAGTATTTTCTATGAAATACGTGCTACATATATAATATTTTGTTGTTTATTTGAGATGATTGTGGAATGGATGAATTATATAAGTTTTAATGAGTTAAACTATAAACGTATTTTGTATCTAAAAATATGTTGGGTAGAACATGAGTAGATGAGGTTGTTGGTAGGTGATAAAAGGTGGGTTGGACCATGAGATAAAAGGATAAAGATATAAACTTGTTTTAGATTCGAGAGTATAGATTAGAGCAGGAGGTTAGTTTTAGATCCATGGGTATGGATCAGATCAAGAGGTTAGTTTTAGATCCGAGAATATGGATTAGGTAATGAGGCAAATTTAAGATCCGGGAGTACGGATTATTTATTTTAGAACTACGTGTTCATTCGATAAGGTATCATGTGTATAGTGTTGGTGATTTTGATCATCAATGTTATTTAAGTGTAATGAGATTACTTTGTGTTGACCAAAAATGATCTTGATAAATATTAAACAAGTAAGGAAGGTGTGGAGTACACACTTGTTTAAGTTTGATTAAGTTTCAAAGTACACTGTCATTTAGGGGCGAAGCCCCTGAACGAACGGGGGTCCGGGGGCAGCGCCCCTGGGAGCGGGGTCCAAGGGGCAGAGCCCCTGGCTGGGATCGAGCTGCCAGGTCAGCGCGAAATTTTTTTTATATAGGGTATGTTACTATATTAAAAAATGCATCAGAAAATTGATTTTCCAGATAATTGACCATTGGTTTGACCCTTATCCATATATCCGTTTTATGACAGTTTTTATGGTTTTATGACAGTTTAAAATTGTCATATGACAGTTTTCAGACAAAGTTGTTAAAAGTTGGTTTTGGTCTGATTTTCTGGTACATACGAAAATATCATCAAACATTCTTTGTTCTTGTCTCTCTGAGTCTTATCCAATTGAAGATTTGGGAGTACCACCAAATACTTCGATTTGAAAGTGATTATCACAATTCTCAGAATTTCCAAGCCTTTCTAAACCCAAATTTCTAACATATAGTCCCTTTTAGGAACGTGATTTTAATACGAGTATTGATTATAATATGAAATATACATATGTATGTGAAGTATTTGTCATTGTCCGAAATATGTGTTAGATATATTTGATAATATACAATGTACGAATCAGATATGGTTCAATATATGTTAAGATGTGTATATATGATACTATTACTTAAAACCTTGTGTTAAGTATACACTAGTTAGCATTTCCTAAAGGGAGATAGTATCAAAAAAATTGATTGTAAACATTGTAGGTTTGCCTAGTGATGGGTTAAGACTTAAATGGGATGTTAGTTCAATTAAGATTGGAAGGGTAGTCTCTTTTTAAGAGTACATGTGGGGTGAGATTGATGATCGGTGGAGTACATCCTACGTACAGAAGTACATTTTATGTACGAAGTCCTTTTCAAAGCTCTGTGTCTTGGGTGCTGCTTGTGCCAGGGTACTATTATGTTCTTGGGTACGATTCTTTCGCATACCAGAGTACTATAATGTGCCAGAAGTACTACCCTGTACACAGTCTTTTTGACACTTTTGTGTGTCGGTTACGGGAGCGTACGGGAATACTCTATTAATTTTTCCCCATACTTTTATTTTGAGAGATTGGAGTCAGTGTTTCTTTTATGAAGTGATCGACCGAGCTTCATACGTTAGCATTTTCTTTCACAATAGTCGGACCACACCTAGGCATTGTTATCTAGATAACTACCCCTGACTTAACTATCTTGTGGTTCTTTCTCATACGAACGAAGGTTCGTGGTGAAACTTATTCTATTCCCCTCAATTGATGTCTTTATTGATCCTCGTTTGCTGCCAGGGAATTTCCGAAGAAGCTTCGTCAGTTTGTGGTTCATATCAATTCCTTAGGCTAGATCTTGTAAGATCATTGTATAGGGTCAGTTTGTGGGGATCGACAGGATGGGATATATTGTTTTAGAAATATAATTTATATGTGTTTATAACATTAGTGGTTTCGCAGGATCGAGATATACTTTATTATCACGTTGTTTGAACTAAGAGCTTTCATTCTCTGTGTTCCTTAGGTGATTGGGTTCACCAGGGATATTCAAACTGAGTGTTCATTAGATTTTTGAACTTAGTGTTCATCAGGGATAATTGAACTAAGTGTCCATTAAGTGTTTGTGAACTAGGTGTTCATTGGGTAATATTGGAACTAAGTGTTCATTAAGGTGTTCTTGAACTAGGTGTTCATTAATTACTGTGAATTGCGTGTTCACCAGAGGTAATCTAAGAACCTTGGCAGCACTAGACATTGTGTCAGTTCCTTAGGGCAATCCTTAGGAATGAATGAGAGAAGGGTAATTGGTTCTTAGGATAAATCTTTAAGAAATAAATGGAGATAATGGGGGTGGGTATTTGAATTGATTGTTTGATAATTAAATATAATAATAATATTATTGTGGGTTTAAAACCCTATATGCTCACTAGACTCCCAAGCCTGACCCACTCAGTTTTCTTTGTATCACAGGTATCGATACGAAGATATATTTCATGGAGAGATTAAAGGAGATGTAAAATCTTTAGTGTAAATAATGTAAGTTCTGTTTATGCTTATGTGTCTGTATCGGAACATGACATCCCAAGATTTTGCTATATAATGAAAATACATTTCTTTAAAGAAATGCTTTGATAAATCTTTATCATATTTTGGGAACAAATTCCGCAACTGTTTTCTTTAAAAGATTACTCTGATTTTAAAAACAAAGCATAAACAAATCGGTCTTTTCTGGTCGAGAAATTGGGGATGTCACAACCATTGACATATTGATCCATTGCACTTGCCACAAAATCAACCATAGGAATAAGTGAATCAAATATGAACAGAAGTCTCGTCTATCATTGAATCTAGTTGTCCTTTGTTGTTCTTCTTAGTTGTTAATTGTCTTTGTTTGAGTGTCAAATTGATTGTTTAAGTTTTCTAGTCTTGCAAAACTAGAGAAAAAACCTCATTTTAATTAATGGTTTTATTTAGATAATATTAGTATTAGTTCTAGCTATTACCATTCCCTGTGTTCGATACCCTACTTGCTTGAACTAAACTACTATCGATAGGTACATTGCCTGTGTGTTTTTGTTTTTCTTTGAGTTTGTTAGATTAAAACTAGTTCGTTCCACACGCATCAAGTTTTTGGCGCCGCTTCCGAGGAACGGTTCTAATAGTTATTTTATTTGCTAGTATTATCGACCCTTTGTGTGAGATTTATCTTGCATAAAGTTACATGTTTTCAGTTTTAATTTTCGTATTTAGTTTTTTGCTTTTTGCGGTGAATTCGTCAAGTCTATTACAAAACTCGACAAGTTATTTGCGTTTTCAGTTTCATTACTTCTTCGTTTTTTGTTCGTTTTACGCTTGTTTTTATTTTGTTTTAGATTTTTATGACCCGAGGCTCTAGTTCCACACTAGTTCCACCCGTGGAAGATCCAGAGTCAATTATTCGCCAAAATAGGGGAAAAGCAATCGAAGAATCTGATAATCTCAAGACAATTCACGACGAGAAGGTAGAAGGTTATGAATCCGACATACCCACATTTGGTGAAGAACGAAATTCCGAGCAAGAAGACGACATGGCCGACATCGCGGACATACCAATGGGGGACTATAAGAAGCACAAATGAGATGGCACCGGGTCGGCACTCGTGTAACCCGCAATTCTAGCCACCGCCAACTTTGAGCTGAAGGGTCACATACTCTCCCAACTGAAAGACATTGCATTCTATGGGAAGGATCATGAAGATGCTTATATATAACCATTTTAAATCCCTATAAATACCCCACTTCTTTCACAATTAAAATCACACATTCTTCTATCATTTCCTCTATTTCTTAAAAAAAAAAAAAAAAAAAAAAAAAAGAATCACAACAATCCAACTACAAAATACGATAGAAATAAAAAACCAATGTTCCGAGTTCAACTACCCAAACTTGAAACATTTTCGCCTTCGATCTATCTCTACCGGTTTATCGTCCCAACTTGATGCCCCCATTCAATCCCGTCTAGAATTTCAATACAAAAATGTTAGACAATACTACATTGTGCAAGTACCAAATGTTGGTCCCAACATGTTCAACAACTTTGTTGTTTTTCCCGATCAACTTTCACCAAACCAACCCAAAGTCAAACATCGCTTTATCAATCCCAATCACAAAACCAAACCTCACCCTATCACTCTTAATCACAAAACCAAAGCGTCGATGACTCGGACGATCATTGTCTAGGAACTCAACCTCCTCCCCCACCACGCGGCAGAGGAAAACAACCGGTGGAAGACAAGAAAAAGTGCAAGCCTTAGCATGGACTCAACAAGAAGTGTTGGCATTGACACAATCTTGGGTTAACATTTCGGAGGATCCAACCCATGAACATTTCTAGCTACGCGTTCTTGAAAGATTTTGCAAGAAGTTGGGTGAAGATGAGACTACCGTATCAAACACCAACTTAATTCAAAGTTTTGAGAAATAACGAAAAGTGTTTCGAAGAAGAATGGATTGTACAACAACCTAAAAACCCAAAGAAAAAGCGGTCAATGAGATGAGGAAATTCTTCAAGAGGCTTTGTATTTTTTTTTTTTGCGAGGAAACGAAAAAGATATTCAAGTTTAATGAGTCTTTGAAATTGTTAACTCTTAGTCCAAGGCGGAAGAAATGCGAAGCCAACTTCATAATATAAGGAGCACAATCAAAAAGAACAAAAAAATGCTCTAGTGGATAACACAACTTCTGATGCTCGTGTCGAGCTAGATTTAAATGATGAAGACAAGCTCAAGTTAGAAGACATTAGGTAACCAATTGGTAAGGACAAAGCAAAATGGAAGGGGAAGAGGTCTTCTTCCAATGCATCATATTTCAACAGGGAAGTAGACGAAATTCATAAAATAACAAAGACATTTGATCGATATAGTCTAAATTTTGCTGAAAGTTTGGCATTCGACAAAGAAAAACATGGCTACAAAAAACCGAGGGCAAGGAAAGGAAAGAAATTGACAATATGAATTTCTTGATGCAAAAAATCAATTATCTTTCGGGACCGACATTCAAGCTAGTTTTGAAAACGAATGAGAAGATTATGAAAAAATATTTCCTGTAATAATGAAAATTTTCTTGTATTAATCTTTGGTTGTTTTTTATTAATCTAGGTTGTTAGGTAATTTTTTTAAATCTTGGTTGGTTTTTATGTAACTTTTATTTTTAAGTAATGAAATATTTCTATTTAACTAATTTTTGTATTTCTAAATCATTTTTAATTAAATCTATTTATTTTTTGATTTAAAAACTTTAAAACTAAATTATTTTTATTTTTAATAAAATAAAAGTGAAAGATAGTTTGTATTTTGATAAGCAGATAACAAACATACATGACTGAAAAAATGAGTGATGGAGTATGAATACACCCTCTGATCTTAAAAGCATAGTAGAAGGTTTGAGTTCAATTTTACTATTATTCAACCTAGTGTGGATTAATAATGTAAACTTATTGAAGAATACGGCATTTGAGATTAGTAGGAAACTCAAATTGTGTCTTCCTTCTAACTAGGGGTATAACATGAATAAAATTAAAATAGAAAGGTTATTAGTGTCAAATGAAGTTTAACCATCATATTTAGGGCTTGGATTCATTTAGGCGTTGAACGATTGGGAGAAAACAAATAGGAGGAATTCAATTTTGAGGAGAAGATAAGTGAAATTGAAGTGCTTAGATTGATTGAAGCAAAGTATTGAAAAAAACTATTTCTTTATTAATATTATAAACTACCATAATATAATATGATACATCTTTGTGACGAACTCTTTATTTTAACCCTTGATAAAGGCATCCCAAATCATTTATAAAATAGTCATGTGTTATTTTAAGTTTAACGTCAAACCTAACATTAAATATTCTGAATGGATAAAGCTCATTTATAATAATCTTGTTCATCATGTCCTTAATACGTCACGAACGAAAGTGGCAAAACAATGAGATGTAATGACCCAACTAATCCCTTTTTTTGTTGCTTTTTAATTCCACAATTTAAACTAAATATAACCATAACATTATACCATCAAATAACTAATTAATTTCCTTCCCAACTGAAACAACTTAAAACACAAGAATCTGAATACATTTTAACCCATTCTACTTTTAATTTTAGTAATATCAATTTGAAAACATGTTTCATCATCATCATCATCATCATGATCTAACACAAATTCGGTTAACATCATAGTAGAAGCAAATCAAAGCAATAACATGCCAAAACAACAACTAGTTACTTACTAACACACGAGCCTTGCTTTTGAGTTTTGATTGAGATAAAATAAACCAGTAGCAATAGCAGTAGCACACAGAAAAGAAGCAAGAAACTTCAAAATCTGTAATATAGACACTTAAAAAGTCTTCATTTTTTTCAATTTTCCCTCCCCCCATCAAGAAGACTGACTTGACTCTATATATATATATAACACATTAACACACAGAAGAAACTAAAAGTTTTGGTGGGGTAGGTAGGGCCCAGTACCCGAATGCCTTGTTGGCTGAATAACCACAATGTCAGGATTCTGCATTAGGTGCTTGCATGCAGCAAAACCATTTCTTCTGCAAATAAATTGTTTTTTAGGCACTATGATACTTATAATCTTCAATCAATTACAAAAGACTTTAAAAGATTGTCTTTTTTAACACCCAATGAAAGAAAAAAGGAAAAAAGAACAGAGGACTAGAGAGTATCAAAAGTTTTGATAATCAAAGGAATCAAAAGCAGCCAAAAAGTATAAAATTGAAAACATAATCCAGATAAAGTAGGAAAATTAAGGAGACACTTACAGCTGGAGGTTTCTTTACAGGGGCAGAAGAATGCTTATAACCAGGATCTCCATTAGCTGGTGATTCTGGCTTGCCACCAGTTTTCTTCTCATCCCTGGCTTTATTGAAAATGACAGTAAAGCCCTCAGCTGAAGCAGGATCATTTACATCCCAGTCCCCGAACTTTGGCAAAGGCCTACCCTTCTCTTCCTGCAAAACCATAAATAAACAAAACTTCAAATCACAATTAACAAACAGTTTAAGAATCATGTGATTATTCAAAATTCCTGTTATGCACAGTTAAGTATTAAAAGTTAAAAGCATCTACAGTTCATAATTCAATAGGAGAGTTGAATGAGGTGACAAGCCTAATTGGCATTCAATGGATGAAACTTGTGAGATATCATGTTGGCTTAAATATGTCATAAATAAGATTTTATCAAAATGTTCCATTAAACTTTTGAAAAGTTCAATGCATTGTGGAAATTTTTTGAAAGGGTTGTATAGAGCAGAATAATGATGTGGGGTTATTTGATTTATTTGAACATTGATAAGGTGATCAAAGAGACACTTGACCCCATTGTACCAAACCCTCTCAAGTACTTTTACGTTAAGAGGTTCAACCTAGTTGTGTGAGTGTGTTAAGTGGGAGGTGGGGTTGAACTTTAAGTTTGAAAGGAAGACCAATCAAGACAATAGATAAAAACAAGATGAATAATTAGTCTAGCTAGTAGCTAAGCAATAGCACTAAGATTCCAATTATCATACATCTATAATCTTTCCAATTGTAATCCAGAAGATTAAAGAGGAGTAAATACAAGGTGAAAAGAAAGAGAAAAAAAAAAATCAGTGATGGTTCTAGATTAGGAATTAATTTGAATGATCGATAACTTAACGGCAAAATCCCTAAATTTAGTCGTTTTTAGAAAAGTAGAAACCATGATCAAAAGCGACAGCATAAGTAATTCCTAAACTCAAAAGCAAACAATCAAATCGAGTGATTTCAGAATTCAAATACAAACAACGCGTTTATACAATCGATCGATCGGGGGATCGGTCGATCTATACAGCAAACAGTAACGAACAAAGATACGAAAAAGGAATCAGAAAACGTTGGATTAAAAGTAAAAAAGAAAGGGATTTGATTCTTACCGACATGAATTTGCAGGAGATATACTGATTCACTGTTGTTTTAGAGAGGGAGAGAGAGGGAGAGGGGGGGAAGAGGAATATGTGAGGAATAATCCGAGAGGATGGAAAGGGAGACGACGCTAGTAACGGAACCGAACGGTGTCTTTTCAGTTTTGACTTCAATTTCAAACCGTCAGTCAAGCCCTAAAATCAACACGGAAATTTACTTTCTACATAAAAGTTTTTTTTTATTTATTTATTTTTTTTTGATTAAAAAATCACTTTTCAAAAGCACTTTTTAATTTAGGTATTTTTTTAAGGGACAAATCTAATATATTTCTATTAAACTAATCATAATATATATATATATATATATATATATATATATATATATATATATATATATATATATATATATATATTATTCTTTTATGAAATGTAACTATTTCTATAAATAGATTGAATATAATAATATTATTTTTTTAAAACGTCCAAACTATTAAGCTTGAAGTAAAACCTATTTATAATATAATAATATTAAAACTTTAACCTTATCTTTTATCCCATAAAAATCTCGTATCAAATTAATAGAAAAATTCATTTGCAAATTGAACCCGTCAATCTCAACAATTCAGCAATTTGAAGCGGTCAATGTTAACAATTTATAGAGGATCTCTTCTCTCACATTGGTAACAAGCCATCTCATAATGTCTATCTTCGTAATCCCTTCAAAGTAAGAAATATATGCACACTCTCTCGAAGAACCCTAACCAGTAACCAAGACAGTATAATCACCACCACAACAGCCGCTCTGCCTCCTTCCGCCTTCAACCAACCACTATCACGACTATCGCCCTTCCTCTCACCCACGAGATGAACTTTCTTTTGGAACATAACATTTTTCTTTAAAAAAATATCTTTGAAAGAAGTTATTTGTCCCCGCCGCTGTGCGCGGGTAACGGCTAGTATATATATATATATATAATAAGACTTGAATTTTTAAAAAATTAAGCATCGTAAACCAACCCTTTGAAAAAAAAAAAAAAAATAACACCTCATAGAAACCAACTTTGAAAGATGAAAAACATCTTATCAAGTTTTGTTATTGGCACCTTGTCAAAACCATCTTATAAAAGTAAAAACCACATTAAAAATAAGTAAAAAAAATCTAATAACAATCATTTTACGTCTTTTTATTATTCCATAGATTTCTATGTGTAAATGTTTTAAGCCATTTTATTTAGTTTCTACATATTGTTTGTATATTTTTATCATTTTTAGTATTTTGTTTATTTCTAAATTGATTTCTAACATATAAATTTATAATAAAAAATATTTTTGTTGTAAAATATCATATTTTATTCTGCAATGTCTATGATTGATTAATTTCAACTACCCATGTAATTAATTACGTTCTCTTGAGTAAATAAGAAATATATAGGTTTAAAATCCACATTACTATTTTTTTATGAGAAAATTACTAATTTTCAATGATTTTATGAAAAACAATTAAAAGGGTAATTGTTACTGTAGCCCAACTATTTCGTATATTAGTTTAAATGGTCCCTCGTAACCTTTTTGCATTTAAAGGGCTTGTACTTGTAATTTTATAGTTTAAAATGTTACATTTTAACGTTTAAAGGGTGCAGCCGATCACACCCATCCTACTAGGATCTTTATGTTGGAACTTTATATATAAAGGAATTGCAAGTTGGCAATTTCCTTTGTATCCCACATTGGTGGGGGAAGAAACTTTTGTGGGTTTATAAGTCTATTCCCTTGGTAAGCCTTCAAAGGTTTTAGTGGATCAAAGGAATGGGCCAAGCTCACGCGCGCGCCTAGCCTAGCCTAGCACTAGCCGACGCCGCGAGTGCGCGATTTAGGCGCACTTTGCACTTCGCGTTTGATGCCTTCTAGGGTTACGATACCTATAAATACAGCTCCCTAGGAGCCATATGGATACTCTGGAAATCTGAAAGCTTCCTCCCTCTCTCTGCGTTTTTTCCCTAGTTTCCAAGTAGTCGGTTTTTTGTGTTTATCGATTTCCAGTGCTGTTGGACTATCGATAAAGCTCGAAATGGCGCGATTTAGGCGCACTTTGCACTTCGCGTTTGATGCCTTCTAGGGTTACGATACCTATAAATACAGCTCCCTAGGAGCCATATGGATACTCTGGAAATCTGAAAGCTTCCTCCCTCTCTCTGCATTTTTTCCCTAGTTTCCAAGTAGTCGGTTTTTGTGTTTATCGATTTCCAGTGTTGTTGGACTATCGATAAAGCTGCATTAAATCCTGGGGTTTTACTCTGTTGCTTACAGCCAGTACAAGCAAAGTAAAAACCTTTAAGGACATGAGTCTGATCCGTGCAGTTGTTTCAAGATCAAGATCAACAATCAACAGGTTGGTTTTACTTTTCTGTCTTGTGTTTAATTCGTCCAATAACAGGACAGTCTTCTTCTACCTTTCTTATAATCGGATCTAGTCGAGAAGGATAGATCTGGTTTCTGGACGAAACTCGGTAAATATAATAATAACTGGATCTATTATTCGCAACTAATCGACATATAATTCTCAATATTATTTGTCGGTTTCCTTGCGCGTCTATTAGTTTGTTATTTACAACAATCTTAATGGTTTTTATCTTATTGTGATCAATCAATAGACTAATGGACTCTACTCCTAGCCTCCATTTCATGAACCAAGAGTTTGCCAAACTTGACCAATTCGATGGTCAGAACTACACTCGTTAGGCCGAAAAGGTCAAGTTCATGCTTCATGTCTTGAAGCTCTCCTTTTTGTTGGACCCAAAACTGGCACCAATTCCTGATGATCCAATTCCAAAGGAAGGGGGATCTGTGGACCCAGCGGTCATTACAGAACTGGAAAAAAACAAATGATTCTGCGTAGAGAACCCGAGGAATTGTGTGTAGGTCACATCAAGAATTCCCTATCTGATCGGCTCTATGATCTTTACTCGTCGGTCAAAGATCCTAAAGAGCTATGGAGTGCGTTGGAACTCAAGTATAAGGCACATGAAGAAGGTACTAATAAGTACCTTGTGTCCAAGTACCTTGAGTTTCAAATGGTTGATGACAAACCAATTATGGAGCAAGTACATAAACTCCAAGTCATGGTCAACAAGTTGAACGCACTCACCATCTCTCTTCCAAAACTCTTTCAGGTTGGTGTGATCATCGCAAAACTGTGACATCCCCAAAATCACGGCCAGAAAAGACCGATTTTGTTTATGCTTTATAAAAATCAGAGTACTTCTTTTCATAAAAATGTTGCGGAATTTGTCCCCAGAAAAATACAATAAATACGTTATCAAAACATTTTCGAAGAAATGTATTTTATTTATGTTAAAATGTTTGGGATGTCATCGTCAATACAGAAACATAAGCATAAATAGAACTTACATTTATTTACACTAGTGGTCTACATCTCTTTAATCTCTCAGTGTGACTTCATATCAATACCTGTGATATAAATAAACTGAGTGGGTCAGGTTGGGAAACCTGGTGAGTACATAAGGATTTCAATCCCACAATGTTATACCATATATATAGTTTAAAACCCACAAAATATACAATTTCACCATATATATAAACAACCACCCCGTCGATCCTCGCAACGAGGCTATCCATACTCTCGGACCTAAGATTAGTCGTTTTACCTACTCCATACTCCCGGATCAGAAATGAACGAATTTACCAAATCCATACTCTCGGACTAGGGACGAATGAATAATCCATACTCTCGGATTAATGATGAATGATTATGCCTAATCCATACTCTCGGATTAGGGACAATTACTAATCCATACTCTCGGATTAATGACGAATGATTATGCCTAATCCATATTCTCGGACTAGGGACAATGATTATGTCTAATCCATACTCCCGGATAAGCGACATATACTAACTTCTATTCTCTGAGTTTAACTCACTTGTACTCGTAAGAATATACTACCCAATATTCCTCATATTTAATTTAGGTCTACTCTTTATCCTAAATTATCAAATATAATCAGGTATGTTCTTTAGCACGAATTTCAAGCAACATCAATTAACTCGCACATAAACATATAATTAATACTTCAATCAATACTTGTATTAAAATCATGTTCATGAAAGGGACTATGCACTCACTTGATAGGTGGTGACTCAGCACTCGGACAGCGCTTCGATACTCTCAAAACAACTTTCCTTCGATAAAACCTAGTACCAATACCACTAGGGTTTAGTCTAACGATAACCGCGACAAATTAATTAGTCTGACTATTATTAAGCATTAATAACGCTCAATACAACTCATAATAATAGCCCAAATAATTATTTTAAGGACCTAATAACATTCTTATAATTATTTGAAAGCTATATTAAAAACTGCGTAACCGTAGCACACTTACAGTGAATTTTATCGAAAACCGGAACTTAATTGGAGCAGCGTTTCGAAACCGAAAGGCTCTTTTTCTCGGGACTCCGGAAGCCTCGGGCTTCCCTCAGGGGCTAGGGGTTTTATCTAGGGCTTAGGGGGGTTTGGGGAGCTAGAGAGAGAAAGAATATAGAGAGAGAAGGAGATTTTGGTGTGAAAATGGAGGCAGCCTCGGCCTCCTTTTATAGCTGCGAGGCCTTCACTACGCGGGGCGTAGATCCGAAGTACGCAGCGCGTACTTCCGATGCCGTACCGACATGTCGATGATCAGCTAGGGCGACGTGGGCGAAGCTGGACCGAGAATGGCTAAGCGAACGCGGCGCGTACGAGACCGAACGTTGGGCGTAGCGAGGGCGACGTGTTCTTCATCCGAAGCGAGATCTGATCAGCGATGGACGGCCCACAATGCGCCACGTCATCAGCTCCTTATCAGCCTTCGCAAATTGCATTCTCGACTTCTAAAAATCATAACTTTCACATACGAGCTCCGTTTTCGACGTTCTTTATATCCACACGAAGGTGGGAACGTACTCTACAACTTTCGTTTAGACTTCGTCGGCTAATTTTTTCTCAATTTTAAATTTTATATTATTAACGGGCCGGGACAAAATTGGTCCGTTAAATTCTCATAACTTCTTCATCCGACATCCGTTTTCGCCCATCTTTTTCTCGTTACGCTACTCTCAATGAGATCTTTGATTCTCGTTTAGGTCGTGTCGACTAAAAACCGCTCGATCAAATATTCGAATTTCGGGCTGTACATTGCTAGTCCGAAACTTCGAAAAATCATAACTTCTTCATACGAAGTCAGATTTGGCGTTCTTTTTATCGATGTTCTTAGTTTAACATATTCTACGAGTTCCATTTAGATCGCTAAGGCTAAATCTCGCTCTATCATAAATTCACTATTTACGCTTTCCGGTATCGTGCCGGTTTTGTCGCGAAACTTCGACGGGTCATAACTTCTTCGTTATAACTCGGATTTCGGTGTTCTTTATATGTAAGGAAACCTCGTGACATATAATACAACTTGGTTAAGATTATTTTTTTTCTAAATAATCTTTTGTCGAAAAGTTGTTTTTTGACCCCTATTGCCTCTAATTTGACTAGCCCGGATCTACGGGCGTTACAATTATCTCCCCCTTAGGATGATTATGTCCCGGAATCATCAATGAAACAGGGCTCGTATAATGACTCCATACGTCATCTCTTCATCCTAGGTAATAATTTATAACTTCTACATTCCTTCAAGTCTATCTCTTAATCTCATTGACTGTAAGAGTATTCGATCGTGCACCTGCTCTCCACCACAGGCTAGATTCCCAATTATGACCTTCAAGTCACAATCTCAATCCTTACTGGATACGAACTTGAGATGATTGCTTTTATTACTACTATGCATCGATGTGTCATATTCTAATGACCTATCATCGTATGTTGCAACACTTAGACTTAGGTCTCTTAGAGTTAAACAAGCTATGCCTTCCTTCATGTTCTAATGTGATATAATCACACTTTAACATTTGGCATTTCTAGCTACCAACTTCTTTAACAACGAGTGCGATACTTCTATTGATCGCTTTGATTTCAACCGTTTGGTTTAAGTCGGACGCTACATCAAAATTGGTCCTCTGAACCATGTAACCTACTCATCATAGTCGGACTTAATGTGATATGACCACTAGGGTCGGGATATTAACAATCTTCTTAGTCATTACCGAAACAATGGTAACGACATACTTGAATAAAACGAAATCAATTACTAGCTTCTTGGTAACCTTGTGACTTTCCCTGATCCAAGTGTGAGTCATGTGCTTCCGGTGGTATAGGCCTCTACTACCCTTCACACCTACTCATACTCGTCCCAAGTATTGTCCTGCAGTTTCCCAAGTCACCATACAAGAAAACCATACAACAACTTAACACATCAGATAATAAAGGTTTTATATTATTTCTTGAAACTATTACATAGGTGTTCAAGTTCACCCTAGACTGTGCCTCTAACGGGCTACATCGTGAGGTACTATCTACACGATTACTCCATAATTCGATCATCGGATGTCAAGCCTTCACTCTTGAATTCTCGCATTGTCATCTGCTTCGTCAAGGATCATTTGAAATGCTCTCGCCTTTGGCTTTGGTGGCACATTTGGCTTTGTAGCCCCTTCTCTCTTTGGGCAGTCTTGTTTGAAGTGTCCTTCTTCTCCACACTTAAAGCAGACTTCTCTCTTGGTTGTGCATTCGCTGGCGTAATGACCAGTCTTCCCGCATTTAAAGCATGTCGTATATTTAGAGCATTTCCCGATGTGCTTCTTTCTACACTTGTCACACCATTGCGTTCCTTCTTCAGACTTCGAGAATTTTCTCTTCTCGCTGGACCTTGAAGATCCTTCAAACTTTCTCTTATCGCCAACCTCCATCTTGCTGGCGGCTCTTCCCTTGATCATATCCTCAACAGACTTGGCAGCCCAGATAACTGCCTCTAGAGTAGGTGCTTGACGCACTGGCACCGCGTACTCCCATGGAAGTCCTTTTGCGTACTTGTCGATTTTCGTCAGCTCATCCGGAACAAGACGCAAGGCAAACTCCATCTTCTCTGTGAAGTTGTTGGTGTATTCATCAATAGACGTGCTTCCTTTCTTCAAGGTAAGGAATTGGTTTTCTAGCTCAAGCAAATTTTGGGTTGAGCAGTATTTACGTTTGAACTGCACCAAAAAATCTGCCCATGTCAGTTGCAAGGGCTCATTGGAGCTTAGATTCTTCCCCAGAGTGTTCCACCAACGAACCGCACCTCCTCTGAACTGCCATACCGCAAACGTTGTTTGTAGTTTGCCTCTGCAACCACACGTCATGAAAGATAACTCCATCTCTGAGATCCAATCCATGACCCCGATCGGATCTTCCTTTCCAGTGAAAGTCGATGGCTTGCAGGTCGGAGAATCCTTGTACTAGCATCCATTCCTCTTGACTTTGCAATCTTGATTGTTCCTTCTAATCACCGATGGATCAGCTTGACCAACGGTCCTGCTGTCGTTCCCTTCCTCAGACTGCCCGTCATTCAGCTCGGGCTGCTCAATAGGCATCGTAAGTTCCTCTCGAGCTTGTTGAAGTAAACGCCTTGTTTCCTCCATTTGACGATCCAACATCACCTGGATCCAGCCATCGTTATTGGCTCAGCAGCGGCTACCACAACCGGTATCTGCCCAATCACTGGGGGTTGGTTTCTGTTCCCATTTGCGTTCACGTTTCCACTACGGGTCCTTGTCATCTTGATCTATACACCAAATAAGGTGAATCTAGATCTTTATTTAGGATTGACGTTTAAATCATCCTTATCACTCCGAAACGTTTATATGCTAGTTCTAATATCGTAGTTAAACGCTTAGAATCCTAAACACATAAGGTTTCTAGATCCGGTCGGCAACAGACCATGGATCCGAACAAATAATAGCATGTCAGGCACAAATCATTTAGCACATAAAAGCATTTTAGGCACAATCCCTAAAATAATCTAGTGCTCACACCTCACAATCATCGCTTAGCATTCGAAGTTTAAGACTAGAAATAAATCCATATTCCTAGTTCGCTTAAACTAATGCTCTGATACCAACTGTGACATCCCCAAAATCACGGCCAGAAAAGATCGATTTTGTTTATGCTTTATAAAAATCAGAGTACTTCTTTTCATAAAAACGTTGCGGAATTTGTTCCAAGAAAAATACGATAAATACGTTATCAAAACATTTTCGAAGAAATGTATTTTATTTATGTTAAAAATTTTGGGATGTCATCGTCAATACAGAAACATAAGCATAAACAGAACTTACATTTATTTACACTAGTGGTCTACATCTCTTTAATCTCTCAGTGTGACTTCATATCAATACCTGTGATGTAAATAATCTGAGTGGGTCAGGTTGGGAAACCTGGTGAGTACATAGGGATTTCAGTCCCACAATGTTATACCATATATATAGTTTAAAACCCACAAAATATACAATTTGACCATATATATAAACAACCACCCCGTCGATCCTCGCAACGAGGCTATCCATACTCTCGGACCTAAGATTAGTCGTTTTACCTACTCCATACTCCCGGATCAGAAATGAACGAATTTACCAAATCCATACTCTCGGACTAGGGACGAATGAATAATCCATACTCTCGGATTAATGATGAATGATTATGCCTAATCCATACTCTCGGACTAGGGACAATTACTAATCCATACTCTCGGATTAATGACGAATGATTATGCCTAATCCATATTCTCGGACTAGGGACAATGATTATGTCTAATCCATACTCCCGGATAAGCGACATATACTAACTTCTATTCTCTGAGTTTAACTCACTTGTACTCGTAAGAATATACTACCCAATATTCCTCATATTTAATTTAGGTCTACTCTTTATCCTAAATTATCAAATATAATCAGGTATGTTCTTTAACACGAATTTCAAGCAACATCAATTAACTCGCACATAAACATATAATTAATACTTCAATCAATACTTGTATTAAAATCATGTTCATGAAAGGGACTATACACTCACTTGATAGGTGGTGACTCAGCACTCGGACAGCGCTTCGATACTCTCAAAACAACTTTCCTTCGATAAAACCTAGTACCAATACCACTAGGGTTTAGTCTAACGATAACCGCGACAAATTAATTAGTCTGACTATTATTAAGCATTAATAACGCTCAATACAACTCATAATAATAGCCCAAATAATTATTTTAAGGACCTAATAACATTCTTATAATTATTTGAAAGCTATATTAAAAACTGCGTAACCGTAGCACACTTACAGTGAATTTTATCGAAAACTGGAACTTAATTGGAGCAGCGTTTCGAAACCGAAAGGCTCTTTTTCTCGGGACTCCGGAAGCCTCGGGCTTCCCTCAGGGGCTAGGGGTTTTATCTAGGGCTTAGGGGGGTTTGGGGAGATAGAGAGAGAAAGAATATAGAGAGAGAAGGAGGTTTTGGTGTGAAAATGGAGGCAGCCTCGGCCTCCTTTTATAGCTGCGAGGCCTTCACTACGCGGGGCGTAGATCCGAAGTACGCAGCGCGTACTTCCGATGCCGTACCGACATGTCGATGATCAGATGGGGCGACGTGGGCGAAGCTGGACCGAGAATGGCTAAGCGAACGCGGCGCGTACAAGACCGAACGTTGGGCATAGCGAGGGCGACGTGTTCTTCATCCGAAGCGAGATCTGATCAGCGATGGACGGCCTACAATGCGCCACGTCATCAGCTCCTTATCAGCCTTCGCAAATTGCATTCTCGACTTCTAAAAATCATAACTTTCGCATACGAGCTCCGTTTTCGACGTTCTTTATATCCACGTGAAGGTGGGAACGTACTCTACAACTTTTGTTTAGACTTCGTCGGCTAATTTTGGCTTGATTTTAAATGTTATATTATTAACGGGCCGGGACAAAATTGGTCCGTTAAATTCTCATAACTTCTTCATCTGACATCCGTTTTCGCCCATCTTTTTCTCGTTACGCTACTCTCAATGAGATCTTCGATTCTCGTTTAGGTCGTGTCGGCTAAAAACCGCTCGATCAAATATTCGAATTTTGGGCTGTACATTGCTAGTCCGAAACTTCGAAAAATCATAACTTCTTCATACGAAGTCAGATTTGGGCGTTCTTTTTATCGATTTTTTTAGTTTAACATATTCTACGACTTCCGTTTAGATAGCTAAGGCTAAATCTCGCTCTATCGTAAATTCACTATTTACGCTTTCCGGTATCGTACCGGTTTTGTCGCGAAACTTCGACGGGTCATAACTTCTTCGTTATAACTCGGATTTCGGCGTTCTTTATATGTACGGAAACCTCGTGACATATACTACAACTTGGTTAAGATTATTTTTTTCTAAATAATCTTTTGTAGAAAAGTCTTTTTTTGACCCCTATTGCCTCTAATTTGACTAGCCCGGATCTACGGGCATTACAAAAACTGCCACCCTCGTGGAAAGATTTTTCTAAGAGAATGATGCACAAATCTGAGGACTACTCCTTGGATGATCTGATGAAACAACTCCGCATTGAGGATGAAACTCGTATCAGGGACAAGCGAGGTAAAGTTGGACAAAGTGTGCATCATGTGTCAACTGGGAGTTCTAGCCACAAAGGCAAATCTGGGGGACAGAATAAGAAGAATTTTGGGCCCAAGAAACAAAGCTTCAAGAAACCGGGTCATCAAAATCCTAACTCAAAGCCAAAAAGGGCCGGTCCTTGCCACGTCTGCGGAGAGATTGGGCACTATACGAGAGAATGTAAAGATCGCAAATCAGTACTGGTTGCACATGCAGTCGAGAAGGTAACTGACATGGTGGCTAGTGTGAACCTTGGAGAGATTTTCATGATCTCCTCTCTTACTCGAGCAATCTGTGCTCGAGGTTAGTTTGTGGACACTGGAGCCACTGTGCATGTTTGTGGGCAACGAGAGAGCTTTCGCACCTACCAACCCATGCCTCATGGGACGGTTGTCGTCTGTGCTGATGGCCATAGAGCTGAAGTTCTAGGAAGGGGTGATGTTCGGTTGAAATTCACACGTGGTGAATGGGTGACTCTTCGAGATGTTCTTCATGTTCCTACTATCTCGAAGGGTTTGGTTTCTGCGGACAAGTTTGACAAGGGTGGGTTCAAGATGGTGCTTGAGAGAGGCAAAATTGTGATCACTAATGGCAGAAGATATGTTGGGAGGGCTAACAACACTTCGGGAATGTATCGTTTATGTCTTAGTGATGAGGGTAATATGAGTGGTCCTAGTGTTGAGAGTGGTGTTGCTAGTGTGTCGAGTGTTGGTAATGATGTAATTGATGGATTGGTTGCTAATGTGAATGAAGTGAACTTTTCTTGTTATATTGTTTGATCAATTTCTTTATGGCATAAACGTTTAGCTCACACTAATGTTAAAAAGATTGAAAAAATGCAAACTAAAGGTATGTTAAAATATGACACAAAAGATTTTGAAAAATGTGAAACATGTGTAAAATCAAAGTTCACTAAGAAACCATTTCCATCAGTTAAGAGAAACACTTCGTTACTTGAGTTGATTCATTCTGATATATGTGAGTTAAATGGAATCCTTACCCGAGGAGGAAGAAGGTATTTCATCAAATTTTGTGATGACTTCAGTAGATATCTACATGTTTATTTGCTGAGATCAAAAGATGAAGCTTTTGATGCATTTAAACGATATAAGGCTAAGGTCGAAAATCAACTTGAAAGACACATCAAAATTCTTCGCTCGGACAGAGGCGAAGAATATTTCAACCAAGAGTTTGACACATTCTGCAAAGAGAATGGAATCAAACATGAGAGAACATCATCATACACTCCCCAACAGAACGGTTTGGCTGAAAGAAAGAACTGAACCCTTTGTGAGATGGTCAACTGTATGTTGAACCAATCGGGTCAACCAAACAATTTGTGGGGGGAAGCACAATTGACTGCTTGTTATGTTCACAATAGGATCACTAGTCGTGTGATTCCTACAAGCCCTTATGAGTTGTGGAAAGGTGGAAAACCTAACCTAGACTATTTTAAAGTGTGGGGTGTGTTGCTTATTATCAAACTCCCGATCCTAAGCGAACCAAATTGGGAGCACGAGCTAATAAGAGTATATTTATTGGATATGCTCAAAATAGCAAGGCTTATCGGTTACTTGTGTCACAGCTGGCATTTTGCTAGGAAATTCTATTCCCATGTAAGCATCATCCATTGTAAAATCCTATACTCTATTCTCATTCAAATACATCTCATATGTTCAACTAAGGGTTGAAAACCCTAGACATCCCGGTTCAAGTTCACTATGGACTAGGACTCTCTTATTGGGCCTAATGGACCAAAAACCTTCAACTTGAACTATTTTGGGCCTAAAGACCCTAATTGGGCTCTAAATAGACCACATCCATAAAACTTTAGCATTTTGGGTCTTGTGGACCTAAAATAATCCATCTTATCTCTAATGAGCCTTATTGGGCCATAAATGAATTAATTAGCCTTAATGGACCACAAACCCATTCCTTGTACCATCTTGGGCCGTGAACCACCTTAAGAGACCAATGGGCCGAAAAATATTAATTGGGCCTCATAATTTCGAACTAAGTCAAGATATGGCCCAAAAATTATCTCAATTCCTTTTCTTTTGGCCCAATCTCGGCCCAACAAGAACAATTAAAAAAAAAAAAAGAGAAAATGAGGATTCATCTATGCTTGCCACCACACCTTTAACCAACATACTCCTAAGCTTTTAACTTCCATACAACAATGCACATCTAATCACCTTTTAAGAAGTCAAACCTCTTCATCTCTCCTCCCCACTCTTTCTCTCGGCCAAAGAACACAAAAACACACACACACACACACATTTCAACTACAAACTCTCTCAATTACTCACTCAAGAACTCCTTCAATACTCTCTCAATTTTCAAGACTATAGGGTGCCTCAAGGGAAATTCTTCATCAAGAACTCTATTATTTTGGTAAGATCTTACAAACTCAAGTGTATTACTTCATCTTCGTAGAGCTCGAATATCATCTCCATAACACATCTAGGGCCGAGATATCTTCACTTCTTCATCAAAACCGACTTCCAAACCCCAAGGTGAGTTCATACCCCCTTGTTTTTGGTTTTTACTTGTTTTTAGGGGAGAATACAAGTTGATTTGTGTAGATCTATGTGTATATGCATGATTATGTGTGATTTCCTTGAAACATTTGGTGATTATGTGTGATTTCTTCACTAATCTACAAATATGTTAAGAAACATGAAGTGTATCACTTGGATCTTTATATGAATTTTGAGAGAAGTATGTTTTATCAAACATAATACATGTAAACTAGTATATACTGGATTTATACACTTGATATAGCAAAAATGAGTGTTGTGGTTAGAGATCTATAAACTAAACTCACAAAACAGCATTTGACAGAAAAGTTTTGGTCCAATCTCGGACTGTTTTGACCATTCAAATGGAAGTATTTTTTCAAAACTGTTTTACATGGATAAAGTTCAGGTTTATACCTTTAAAATGACTACTCGCACGTTTTCATACGATTTTTCTACAATTTTTGGCGAAATTTACAAAACTGGCTATCATATTTGAAATAATTTCGGACCAACCTGTGAAGATGAATAATTTCACACTAGTTTGAAGCCATTAAAAATTATGAGAAAATTGTTTTAACAAATTAGACAAAATTTCCAAACTTCCAGAATTTACAGATCCAAATTTCGACTTACAATGAATTTTCTACAAATTTTCTAAAAACTAGGTCGGAAAAGCCAAAAACCAGAAAAATGTGCATTTTCACAAAAATCAAGCAAAAATGATATTTTTTGACAAAAGTGAGTTTATAAATGTTATTTTTACCACAAAGTAGTCATCAACACAAGTTTTTAACAAAATTGGAGATCAAAGTGTTATTCTTACAAAAATTGGGCCTAATTGTAAATTTTATGCTTATTGGGCCAAGAACGTCATTTTTACAAAAAGGAGGGCCTTTTATATCAAATTTGTAAATAATCAAGCTAAAATAAACAAAACAATAACAAACGGGTTAAAAACGATATTCATATCCTTATTGGGCCTGGAAATAATAGATACGTATAGTGAGCCTTAGTGGTCCACTTACATGTTTATTGGGCCTGAGAATGGGTTTTATATGCGTTCTTCTTTTTATGCTATTTTAGTGAATACTTGAACTAAAACCAATGATAAACCAACAAATGGATTTAATTTGATCATTTTCTAGGTTATTGGGCCTTAGTGACCCATTTCTATGTGTGATAGGTCATGTATACTATTTACATGTTTATTGGGCCTCATTGACCCATTAACATGTGCGACGGACCTTGGATACTATTTGTGTGCTATTTGGGCCTGTAAATACTTTATATGTGAAATGGGCCTTAGTTGTCCTTTCATATATATTTCGGGCCCATGTTATATAATCTCATTCCATTTGGGTTTTGAAATGATTTACATGTTTAACGACGCCTTAGTGGTTCACTTACATGGATCATTGGTCCTAGAATGAGTTTATACATTTTCTTCGCGTAAATTCGATTAAGGATCTAGCGAGTTTTTATCGGTTGGCAGCTATTAAGTGTATGATCGTAGCCTGTAGTTATAACCAGAGTCTCCTGGAGGGAGAACAAGGATTTGTGTATAGATCTATACGGGGTTGACACCCCACACCTCAGTTGTTCGCTACAGTTAGACTTACTCGGTCTAGGGTGACGAAAACCTTATTCTATTTTCCGCCGGCGTCCAACGACGCCAAGACAGGTGAAATTGTCATTATTTAGTATGGTTATGACGGCTCGCTTAGAGAAATTAACGTTATGAAGTTTACGGAAGACATCTACATTTTTTTTAGGCAACGTCGGGTTGTCTGGGAACATTTTCTTTACATGCTCTTACATTCTCTCTACATTCTCTTTACCTTTTTAGTCAAATAAATAATAGCATATATGCATTAATACAAGATCTAACACAAACACACTAAACAGTTTTCAGAAAATATCGGATTTTCTGGCGGTTTTCAAAGTTATACAAATCATTTTCACAAACATGCTTATGAACTCACCAACATTTTTATGTTGACCGTTTTCAAAATAACTTGTATTCTCAGGATACCGTTGAAGCAGGATGAATGAAACAAACTAATGGATATTGTGTGATATTTTGTTTCATCATACTCTTACTATTTTGACATGTAATATTCAAATACAATACTCGATGTAAACAATGAATGTTGTAATATTACATGTGTGATGATGATGATGTTATGTTTCAATTATATTCACTGTAATGATATTTCAAGATGAAGTCACGCGCAAGCCCCCGGACGTTTCCGCCGTCTGGTTCGAGGGTGTGACAGATTGGTATCAGAGCATTGTTTATAGTGAACTAGCATATCTAATCATACAGGATATGAAACTATAAATACAATGGGACTAAACAACTCTGAACATAATAATTAAAAATACATACCTTTGTGTGCATTTTAGAATAATAACACAACAAGAACAGTAAAAGTCTTTGGAGGATTTGAACATTGCTATTAAACCCGGGCAGTTATGTAGTCGTATTGGGGGTGAATGTAGCCTGATCAACTACATTCATTCAAAATACGACCAACATGTGTTCGGGATTAATTGTGATGGGCAATGAATCAAAAACTTACCATTTAATTATCTAAAGAGCTTATAGAACAAAACCTAAACAAAATTAAAATTTCTATAGGAGTAATTGGTATGCTATTTGTTTCTAGTATTTATACCCCTTTGTGAAATACACAATAGACGAGTATCATTAGCCAAGAAACCCCTATCTCCCTAGTCAGGGAATAGCAATGTGGCTCGACTCAGAGGAGGAACACAAAATAGAACTCGCAGATGGACCCGCTGAGTCAATAGTGGGCCTCGAAGGGGAAAAGCCAGAGGGAAATGGTGATGATGACTCGGATGCAGAATCCGATGTCATCAATCCTCCATGTAAAGCTAGAGTACCGACTTATCGTGTGAGCCCCGGTAGCCCCATGCCCCCTTGAGCACACGATCTTTGGAGATAGAGTCACCAGCAGGGGATACAACCACACTATGGTAGGAACCAAGGTCTCTTCGATCTTAGTCATAGAGGACCAGCTGACCGGGCCCTCCCAGTCATGGTCCGGCGCACCTGATGTATTGATAACCAAGCTCAGGACACCCCAAATCGAACAGAACAAATGTGGTTTGCTATTGAGAGAGATGAGAGGCAAACACAGGAAGTGAATAGAGACTCTCGAGCGAGATAGTTAGTTTGGGAAGTACGACTACGAGATACCGAACAACAAGTAACTCGTCTCTGAGGTGCATCCACTTCATCAACACCACCACCAGACACTTCCTGCCACAATTAGGATCAGCCTTTTCTACTCCCCCTACTATCCGACATGACTCTCTTTCGTGTACTAAGATGGTACTTACCACTGGAACAATTATGTGCTATCTTTATTTCATATTACTACATAGACTCAATTATATGCACAAGCAAACCCTCAAAACCACTAGGTACTTAAGGGTCTCGAAACCAAAACAACTTATATACTCTAAGGATAGACGTGAAGATCGTGCCAAATCTGTGATTACCTACTACCGCAAATACATCATAGGGATGTAGATGGAAGCAGTGAGAATTATGCAACAAGATGCAAAATTTATAGAGTACAACCAGGAATGATGATCATTACTTACGATCTGGATTATCAACGTGAAGCAGGAAAATGCCATCCCGCAAGAATAACAAGTGCACCCGCGAGACACCGCTCCTGCAGATGGACTCTGCTACATTCCAAGCTACTGTAACGACGGCAGTAACCGTTCCGATGGCGCAAATCAATGCAAACAACCCCATTGGAGGCGGGAACAATATTGACAACTCCAGCCAAAGGAACGAACATGGAAACCAACAAGTGACAACCTATCAAGGAACTCCAAACCCCAAGCTTAAGAGAAGGAAGCTGGGGTCTGGAAGTAAGAGAAAGGGACAACACACTCAAGGGTTCTCAAGGAAGAAACATGTTGATGCTGTTCATGCAACCATGACCCCTATTATACCAACACCAACAAGACCATATGCTGGAAGCCTTCCAAAATGCAACCAGTGCAAACTCCATCATAATGGAGCCTGCCGAGAGATGTATTGTAACAAATGCAACCGAAAGAATCACACCGCCAAATTCTTTAGAACTTATCCATGTCATAATCGTCAGCCAAATGAAAACGACAACAATCGCAACAACCCTAACAACAACACCAATGATAAGACCAGTTACACCTACTATAGGTGTGGAGGAACCGGACACTTCAGGCGCAATTTCCCCAAGGATAACCATCAAGGAGCAGAAGGATCAAAAATGGTCCTGACCTGGGGACAAGGTGAAGCAGTCCAAGACCCGACGGTTGTTACTGGTACGTTCCCACTTAACAACTCTTTTGCTTACCTCTTATTCAATAGTAAATCTCAGTGAAGTTTCGTTAGTAACATATTCAAACACTTACTAAAACCACAACCCCGGAGGCTAAACTAAGCCTTAACGGTGGAGATAACTAAGGGGAAAACCGCATCAACTAAAGATAATTATGTAGGAAACATCTTAACACTAAACAACCGTTCATTTCAAATAAAAACTTAATGCCAGTAAATATTAGGAGTTTTGATGTGATAATCAGCATGGTTGGGTTAAGCCCCCACCGTGTTGATATTATGTGTCGCGAGAAGGCCGTTTGCCTTCACTTTCCCAATCACAAAACTCTAATAATCCACGGTGATAAATCTAACGTCAATCCTCGTCCTATCTCGTGCATCAAGGCACGGAAGTGCCTGTACCAGAAGAACTACGTTTTCCTCACTCTTGTTATGGACAAGACCAAGGAAGAAGTAAGCGTACAAGGTATTCTAGTAGCATGCGATTTTCCGAATGTACTTCCCGAAGAACTTCCGGGAATACCTCCAGAAATACAAGTCGAATTTCAAATCAACCTAATACCGAGAACCACATCAATTACCAATTCACACTATAGGTTGACTCCCGCCGAAAATTCACAAGTTATCCAGTCAATTGAGAAGAATTGTTGCGCAAAGGATTCATTGGACCAAGCTTCTCACCCTGGAGAGCTCCGATCTTGTTCTTCAAGAAGACGGATCCTTTAGAAAGTGCATCGATTTTAGGAAATTGAATAAGATCACTATCAAAAATCGATATCCACTCCCTCGGACTGACGATCTATTTGGCCAGCTCCAAGGAGCTAGTTACTTCTCTAAAATAGATCTAAGAACCGGTTATCATCAACTTCGAGTCCGAGAAGACGACATTCCAAAAACTGCCTTCTGAACTCATCGCGACCATTTCAAATTCATTGTGATACCCTTCAGTCTAATGAATGGCCCCACAGTATTCATGGACCCTACGAACCAAGTTATTCCAACCATTCCTAGTCAGCCTTTTTAATTATTTTCATCGATAACATACTCGTCTGCTCACGAAGCAAGAACAAAACACTGTCAACACTTATGACCGGCCTTGAAAGCATCGAAGCCGGAGAATAACGCGGAGGAATCACTGCATGGATGGATAAAACCCTCAAAGTCGAAAGACGAAGCTTATAGTTATAAGAGTTGAGTTGGGCGTTACCCGGGTGATCGTCGATAGGTTAACCCAATCTGCCCATTTCCTGCTAATATAGATCGTGAGACTCCATGAAGTATCAGTGTCTACTATCTCGGATCGAGATAACGGGATTACTTCAAGACTTTGACAGTCATTTCAGAAGACTATAGGAACATAGCTACGTATGAGCGTTGCTTACCACCCTCAAACCAATAGTCAAAGCGAATGAACTATTCAACCACTCAAATTCACGCTACAAGTCTAGGTATTTGAGTTCAGCAAGTCATGGGATACCCGGTTGCCCTTGATTGAATTCTCATACAATAACAACTATCGCACGAGCATCAAGATTGATCCTTTCGAAACTCTTTATAGTCATAAATGCAGATTACTCGCCAGTACTCTCATGATACCAGAAACCATTTGCGAAACAACAGAGAAGATAATCCATATCAAAGCTTTACTTCAAGCATCGCGAGACCGACAGAAGAGCTATTCTGACAAGCGGCGTAAGCCATTAGGATGTCAATTCGGGGATCGCGTGTTATTAAAAGAATCTCCTTGGAAAGGAATGATTCGCTTTAGGAAACGAGAAAAATAAACCCATGATACATCGGTTTGTTCGAGATTCTTGCTCGGATTGGTCCAAAGACTTATGGGCTGCAGCTGCCTGTAGAGCTCAGCAACGTACACCCTATGTTCAGCATATCGAATCTGAAAAAGTGTCTCTCAGGCAAAACTCTTATCATTCCTTTATAAGGGATCGAAATAAACAAGAATCTCGTGCTCATCGAAGAACCAGTCAATGTATTGGATAAGGAAGTAAAGCATACAAAACAATGCCGCATTCCGATTGTGAATGATCGATGGAGCGCCAAGTATGGATCGAAATTCATAAGTGAACGTAAAGACTAGATTAAGCAGAAGTACCCTCACCTATTCTCTCATTCATGAACCTATCTTTCGAAATAATTTTGGGACGAAATTCCCTCTAACGGGGGGATGATGTCACAACTAGCATTTTGCTAGGAAATTCTATTCCCATGTAAGCATCATCCATTGTAAAAGCCTATACTCTATTCTCATTCAAATACATCTCATATGTTCAACTAAGGGTTGAAAACCCTAGACATCCCGGTTCAAGTTCACTATGGACTAGGACTCTCTTATTGGGCCTAATGGACCAAAAACCTTCAACTTGAACTATTTTGGGCCTAAAGACCCTAATTGGGCTCTAAATAGACCACATCCATAAAACTTTAGCATTTTGGGTCTTGTGGACCTAAAATAATCCATCTTATCTCTAATGAGCCTTATTGGGCCATAAATGAATTAATTAGCCTTAATGGACCACAAACCCATTCCTTGTACCATCTTGGGCCGTGAACCACCTTAAGAGACTAATGGGCCGAAAAATATTAATTGGGCCTCATAATTTCGAACTAAGTCAAGATATGGCCCAAAAATTATCTCAATTCCTTTTCTTTTGGCCTAATCTCGGCCCAACAAGAATAATTAAAAAAAAAGAGAGAAAATGAGGATTCATCTATGCTTGCCACCACACCTTTAACCAACATACTCCTAAGCTTTTAACTTCCATACAACAATGCACAACTAATCACCTTTTAAGAAGTCAAACCTCTTCATCTCTCCTCCCCACTCTTTCTCTCGGCCAAAGAACACAAACACACACACACACACATTTCAACTACAAACTCTCTCAATTACTCACTCAATAACTCCTTCAATACTCTCTAAATTTTCGAGACTATAGGGTGCCTCAAGGGAAATTCTTCATCAAGAACTCATTTATTTTGGTAAGATCTTACAAACTCAAGTGTATTACTTCATCTTTGAACACCTTTACTCCCCTTACACTCTTGTTTTCGTACATAATGTTCTTAGAACATCGTAGAGCTCGAATATCATCTCCATAACACATCTAGGGCTGTGATATCTTCACTTCTTCATCAAAACCGACTTCCAAACCCCAAGGTGAGTTCATACCCCCTTGTTTTTGGTTTTTACTTGTTTTTGGGGGAGAATACAAGTTGATTTGTGTAGATCTATGTGTATATGCATGATTATGTGTGATTTCCTTGAAACATTTGGTGATTATGTGTGATTTCTTCACTAATCTACAAATAGGTTAAGAAACTTGAAGTGTATCACTTGGATCTTTATTTGAATCTTGAGATAAGTATGTTTTATCAAACATAATACATGTAAACTAGTATAAACTAGATTTATACACTTGATATAGCAAAAATGAGTGTTGTGGTTAGAGATCTATAAACTAAACTCACAAAACAACATTTGACAAAAAAGTTTTGGTCCAATCTCGGACTGTTTTGACCATTCAAATGGAAGTAGTTTTTCAAAACTGTTTTACATGGATAAAGTTCAGGTTTATACCTTTAAAATGACCACTCGCACGTTTTCATACGATTTTTCTACAATTTTTGGTGAAATTTACAAAACTGACTATCATATTTGAAATAATTTCGGACCAACCTGTGAAGATGAATAATTTCACACTAGTTTGAAGCGATAAAAAATTATGAGAAAATTATTTTAACAAAGTAGACAAAATTTCCAAACTTCCAGAATTTACGGATCCAAATTTTGACTTACGATGAATTTTCTACAAATTTTCTAAAAACTAGGTCGGAAAAGCCAAAAACCAGAAAAATGTGCATTTTCACAAAAATCAAGCAAAAATGATATTTTTTGATAAAAGTGAGTTTATAAATGTTATTTTTACCACAAAGTAGTCATCAACACAGGTTTTTAACAAAATTGGAGATCAAAGTGTTATTCTTACAAAAATTGGGCCTAATTGTAAATTTTATGCTTATTGGGCCAAGAACGTCATTTTTACAAAAAGGAGGGCCTTTTATATCAAATTTGTAAATAATCAAGCTAAAATAAACAAAACAATAACAAACAGGTTAAAAACGATATTCATATCCTTATTGGGCCTGGAAATAATAGATACGTATAGTGAGCCTTAGTGGTCCACTTACATGTTTATTGGGCCTGAGAATGGGTTTTATATACGTTCTTCTTTTTATGCTATTTTAGTGAATACTTGAACTAAAATCAATTATAAACCAACAAATGGATTTAATTTGATCATTTTCTAGGTTATTGGGCCTTAGTGACCCATTTCTATGTGTGATAGGTCATGTATACTATTTACATGTTTATTGGGCCTCATTGACCCATTAACATGTGCAACGGACCTTGGATACTATTTGTGTGCTATTTGGGCCTGTAAATACTTTATATGTGAAATGGGCCTTAGTTGTCCTTTCATATATATTTCGGGCCCATGTTATATAATCTCATTCCATTTGGGTTTTGAAATGATTTACATGTTTAACGACGCCTTAGTGGTTCACTTACATGGATCATTGGTCCTAGAATGAGTTTATACATTTTTCTTCACGTAAATTCGATTAAGGATCTAGCGAGTTTTTATCGATTGGCACTTATTAAGTGTACGATCGTAGCCTGTAGTTATAACCAGAGTCTCCTGGAGGGAGAACGGGGATTTGTGTATAGATCTATACGAGGTTGACACCCCACACCTCAATTGTTCGCTACAGTTAGACTTACTCGGTCTAGGGTGATGAAAACCTTATTCTATTTTCCGCCGGCGTCCAACGACGCCAAGACAGGTGAAATTGTCATTATTTAGTATGGTTATGAGGACTCGCTTAGAGGAATTAACGTTATGAAGTTTACGGAAGACATCTACATTTTTTTTAGGCAACGTCGAGTTGTCTGGGAACATTCTCTTTACATGCTCTTACATTCTCTCTACATTCTCTTTACCTTTTTAGTCAAATAAACAATAGCATATATGCATTAATACAAGATCTAACAAAAACACACTAAACAGTTTTCAGAAAATATCGGATTTTCTGGCGGTTTTCAAAGTTATACAAATCATTTTCACAAACATGCTTATGAACTCACCAACATTTTTATGTTGACCGTTTTCAAAATAACTTGTATTCTCAGGATACCGTTGAAGCAGGATGAACGAAACAAACTAATGGATATTGTGTGATATTTTGTTTCATCATACTCTTACTATTTTGGCATGTAATATTCAAATACAATACTCGATGTAAACAATGAATGTTGTAATATTACATGTGTGATGATGATGATGTTATGTTTCAATTATATTCACTGTAATGATATTTCAAGATGAAGTCACGCGCAAGCCCCCGAACGTTTCCGCCGTCTGGTTCGGGGGTGTGACAACTTGATACTGATTCAGGTGTTGTTGTGGAATCCAGAGATGTGGAATTCTTTGAGGACAAGTTTTCTAAGGATGAAGAAAACTCTAGTCATACAATACCTACAAGTACCTCTCGAGAAATACTCCCACCTCCTCCCGTTGTGGAGGAACCAAGGAGAAGTACTAGGGCTAGAATTGAGAAAACCTTTGGAGATGATTTCTATTCTTATTTGGTCGAAGGAACACAAAAGAAAGTGATGAGAGAGGTCATCCTTTCAATTAATTTGGATGATGATCCTAAGACCTTCACTGAAGCCATGACGTCTCGGGATGCTCCTCTGTGGAAGGAAGCAATCAATGACGAAATGGATTCAATTATGGGTAATGGAACTTGGGAGTTAGCTGATCTACCCAAGGGGAGAAGACCCATAGGATCCAAATGGATATTCAAGAAGAAATATCATCCTGATGGATCCATATCTGCCTATAAAGCAAGGTTGGTTGCAAAGGGCTATAGGCAGCGAGAAGGGATCGATTATTTTGATACCTATGCCCCAGTTGCTAGAATTAGTTCAATTAGAACTCTCATAGCAATATCAGCTTTGAAAGGATTGTACATTCATCAAATGGATGTGATGAAACGACCCAAAAACACGACCCAAAAATTTTCGTTTTTCAATATAATCAAACCCATAAAATAAGTATCATAACATAAAACATACGCAATGTATCCCCAAACATAATAAAATATTGTGCGGAAAACTGTATCATACAACATCAATCCAAAACATCAAAAGACATCCCCAGGATAAAAGCTATGTTGTGGTGTGTGCGATGCTGTCACCCCGAGCTCTTCCCTTTGCTTGCGGAAGTACCTGAAACCAAACTGAAACTGTAAGCACGAAGCTTAGTGAGCTCCCCCAAACTACCACATACCATACAGTAACATGTAAACACATATTGGGCCTTGCCCACTGCATCGGGCCGAAGCCCGGAAACTGCATCGGACCGAAGTCCGGAACTGACCGGGACCTTGTCCCCTGCATCGGACCGAAGTCCGGAACTAACTGCATCGGAACGTAGTCTGGAACTGACTGGGACCTTGTCCCCTGCATCGGACCGAAGTCTGGAACTAACTGCATCGGACCGAAGTCCGGAACTAACTGCATCGGACCAAAGTCCGGAACTGACTGACTGAACATGGCATAGCATAACACATCAACTAGCATAAACACATATACGGCATACTACATCGGGCCGTAGCCCGGAACACATAATACTTAACGCATATAGCACACAAAATCCTGTTCGAGCCACGAAGGCATCGAACATACTAACTACTGCATTGGACCTAAATCCGGAAACTACTGCTAACTGAACGGGTCGGCATTGTGGCCTTAGACCCGTTCCTACTGGAAGGAAACTCACCTCGTAAGCTGGCTGCTGAGTGTGTGGCTCGGGAAGCTAACAGCGGCTGCTCCTGAATCTCCTCGGCTACAAGTCCATAAACACACTCAATCAAATACTAAACACTGCGCTTGGGGTAGAATGACTCTTTTACCCTCGGTCAAAGTCAACTCTCTTTTGGGCTGACTCGCCGAGTTGGGTCACCCAACTCGCCGAGTCCTACTTCTCACTTTTCACTCTTACTCGCTGCCACTCGTCGAGTCTGGCATCGACTCGACGAGTACCCTCTTGATCCAAGAACTCAGACAATCTTCATCCAACTCGACAAGTTGTTCTTGATCCCAAGAAGATTGCCTTGGACTCGCCGAGTTGATGAACAACTTGCCGAGTCCCTCCATCACTGAGTTTTACCCTCAACTCGCTGAGTCCACTCTCTAGCTCACTGGGTTCACTCGACACTGGTAAAAATGAAGGAATCGGGAACTCGCGACCCAACTCGCCGAGTCGTTCTTCCCGACTCGCCGAGTTGCCGCCATGCAACTGATTTTTACTCGATTTTGTTTGAATCCAATGCATACAATTGATAGATCTGGGTCCAATAAGCTGATTTACCACGTAAAGTTTCCAACTTTACGTGCACAACCTCATGAATAAGGGAAATAAGGCTAAAAGATGCATAAAATGGGTAGATCTATGGTTAACATGCAATATAACTCCAAAAAGACAGTAGATCTGGGCTCTACAACACCCCAACATTCAGATCCATAGATATTTCGACTCAATAAGACGTTCATGCAAGTGTAGGGCTTGGAACAAGCATCAACTAGCTCTTAGGAGAGCTCTAATGGAAGTTTAAAGCATATAACAAGATGGAACTCCGAAAATACCTCAATTAACTCTGATTTGGCCTTGGATCTTTGCACTACAACACTTCTCCTTGCTTCTTCCTTCTTCTCCTTCTTCACACCTTCACAAAATGGCACCAAAACACATATAAGCTCTTCAAGGGAGGATTAGGGTTCTATCACTGCGTTCTCAGGGTGAGGGAGGTGAGAATGGGGGCTATAAGGTGGTATAAATAGTGGGCAACCCGGGGATT
This sequence comes from Lactuca saligna, assembly GCF_052625555.1. Lineage (NCBI taxonomy): Eukaryota > Viridiplantae > Streptophyta > Magnoliopsida > Asterales > Asteraceae > Lactuca > Lactuca saligna. The sequence continues at coordinate 144,400,580 of NC_136425.1, forward strand.
TAGGGTTTCACCCAGACGGATGGACTCGCCGAGTCCCCGGCTCACGCGTGCCCTCGGGCGCGACCCTACTCGGCGAGTCAGGCTATGAACTCGCCGAGTCCCTCTTGTAAAACTCACTATAATTACCAATAAATCAACATACCGGGAACGGGTCGTTACAATTCTCCCCCACTTGTCTCAGACTTCGTCCTTGAAGTCTGCTACGGCTGGATCTGCAAATAACTCCGGGTAGTGCGCTCTCATTTCCTCTTCAGCCTCCCACGTCCATTCAGACCCCTTCCGGTGCTGCCACTGCACCTTTACTAGCTGAATTACCTTGTTCCTCAAGGTCTTGATCTTCCGTTCCAGAATCGCGACCGGCTTCTCGATATAATTCAGGCCGCTATCAACCTGAATGTCCTCTAAGGGAATGACTGCCGTCTCATCCACCAAACACTTCCTTAACTGCGACACGTGGAAGGTGCTGTGTATCTGACTAAGCTCCTCAGGGAGATCTAACCGATAAGCAACCCGACCCACCCGGGCCAAAACCCTGAAAGGACCAATAAATCTGGGGCCCAATTTGCCCCTCTTCTGGAACCTAATGACACCTTTCCAAGGTGAGACTTTCAGAAGAACCATATCTCCCACCTGGAACTCCAAGTCCGAACGCCTCCTGTCGGCGTAGCTCTTCTGCCGACTCTGCGCAGTCTGTAGCCTACTACGGACCTGCTGGATCAATTCCGTCGTCTTGAGCACCACTTCGGTGCTCCCGATGACTCGCTGACCGACCTCGCCCCAACAAATCGGGGTCCTACACTTCCTCCCATACAACATCTCAAAAGGAGGTCGATCAATACTCGCATGATAACTGTTGTTATACGAGAATTCCGCTAACGGAAGATATGTATCCCAACTGCCCCCAAAATCTAGAACACATGCCCTAAGCATGTCCTCAAGAGTCTGAATCATCCTCTCGCTCTGCCCGTCAGTCTGCGGATGAAAAGCGGTACTGAAATGGAGACGAGTACCCATCTCGTCGTGGAACCGCTTCCAGAATCTGGACGTGAAACGAACATCTCGGTCCGACACCACCGATACCGGCACTCCATGACGTGCCACAATCTCCCGCACATAGATATCGGCTAACTTTTCCGCCGATATACTCTCCTGAATCGGAATAAAATGGGCGCTCTTCGTCAACCGATCCACTACTACCCATATCGAGTCCACTCCACGTGCGGTCCCGGGGAGCTTGGTGACAAAATCCATGGTGATGTCCTCCCATTTCCACACGGGAATGTCTAACGGCTGCATCTTGCCGTGAGGTCTCTGGTGCTCCGCCTTGACCTTCCGGCAGGTCAAACATCTCTCCACATACCAAGCGACATCTCGCTTCATGCAGGGCCACCAATAATCAGATCGAAGATCTCGATACATCTTCGTCGCTCCTGGGTGGATAGAAAATCGAGACTTATGAGCCTCGTCCATCAATACTTGCCGTACCCCACCCCAGTACGGTACCCATATCCTACCATGAAGCATCAACAAACCCCGACGGTCGTAATCAAATGAAGCTACTCGGCCCACTATCCTCTCACACTTTTGCCTCTCCTCCTTGAGGCCCTCCCTCTGAGCCTCCTTGATCCGCTCCAACAACGGAGTGATCACTGTCATCCTCATACACAGATCTCTGATAGGGGCCGTCGACACCTTGCGGCTCAGGGCATCGGCCACTACATTGGCCTTCCTTGGGTGATAAAGGATCTCACAGTCATAGTCCTTCAGCACGTCTAACCATCTCCTCTGCCTCATGTTCAAACTCGGCTGATCCATAAGATATCGCAAACTCTTGTGATCCGTGTATATAGTACAGCGGACCCCATAAAGGTAATGTCTCCAAATCTTGAGGGCAAACACAACTGCCCCCAGCTCCAAATCGTGGGTAGGATAATTAGCCTCGTGAGGCTTCAACTGCCTCGAGGCATAAGCTACCACATGGCCTCGCTGCATCAACACCGCTCCCATACCTGTGATCGATGCATCACAATAGACTACGAAATCCTCTACTCCTTCTGGCAAGGTAAGGGTCGGAGCCTCGCACAATCTCTGCCTGAGAGTCTCGAACGCCGCCTGCTGCTCAGGCCCCCAACGAAAAACCACCGACTTCTTGGTTAGCCGGGTGAGCGGCACTGCTATCTTGGAGAAGTCCTGAATAAATCTCCGATAATACCCTGCCAATCCTAGGAAGCTCCGAATCTCAGATGGAGACCTCGGGACCTCCCACTGCATCACGACCTCAATCTTGGCCGGATCTACCAAAATACCCTTCTGGTTGACGAGATGACCAAGAAACTGCACCTCGCGCAACCAGAACTCACACTTGGAGAACTTTGCGAAAAGTCTCTCCCTCCTCAAAGTCTCCAACACCTCCCGCAGGTGCTCCTCGTGCTGCCCCTGTGTCTTGGAATACACCAAGATGTCATCTATAAACACTATCACCGACCGATCCAGCATCGGTCTGCACACGCGGTTCATGAGATCCATGAACGCGGCTGGGGCATTGGTGAGCCCAAATGGCATCACCACGAACTCATAATGACCATACCGGGTCATGAAGGCAGTCTTCTGTACATCCTCATCTCTAACCCTCATCTGATGATAACCAGAGCGTAGATCGATCTTGGAGAACCAAGACGCTCCCTGAAGCTGATCAAACAAGTCATCAATCCTCGGAAGTGGGTAACGGTTCTTCACCGTTACTTCTTTCAACTCCCGATAATCAATGCACATACGATGCGACCCATCCTTCTTCCTCACAAATAAGATCGGCGCTCCCCAAGGCGAACTGCTCGGCCGAATGAAACCCTTGTCTAACAGCTCCTGAAGCTGTGTAGACAACTCCTGCATCTCAGGGGGAGCAAGTCGATACGGTGCTTTGGCTATCGGAGCCGCACCAGGAACTAGGTCGATCCTGAACTCAACCTGCCTCTCTGGAGGTATCCTCGGCAAATCCTCGGGAAACACATCCAGGTAGTCACGAACAATAGGAACATCATCAATCATCGTCTTGCCCTTCTCCCGGGCATCCAAGACGTAAGCTACAAAACCGGCGCAATCCTGCTGAACATAGCGCCTCGCCCTTGCGGCAGAACAAAAGATCGGTCCTCGCTGGGGCCTCTCACCCTGAATCACTATCTCTCCCCCACTGGGAGTGCGAAACCTCACTAGCTGAAGCTCACAATCAATCACCGCCCCATTGGGGCTTAGCCAATCCATGCCCACAATAACTTTATTCCCACGCAGGGGAATAGGAACCAGGTCCACTGAAAACTGCTCATCAAATATCTGAAGGGAACACCCTCTATGTACTCTGCCGACCCTCACGGTCCTATCATCTGCTATCTCAACCTCTAGTGGACAATCCAGCTCCCCTGGAGCTCTGCTAAATCTCTTGCTAAGCGCAAGCGATACAAATGATCGGGTAGCCCCCGAATCGAACAATACCAAAGCAGAAATGCCGTTCACAGAGAACGACCCTAAATAAAACATACCCACATAAGTAATACTCAACCGATATAATAACAATTAAAGATAAAGGAAAGATTCATACCCGTCACCACATCAGGAGTCGCTCGCGCCTCCTCTGCTGTCATCTGAAATGCCCTGCTCTTCGCCACTGGCGCATCAGCTCGGCCCTGCCGGCCATCCGTAATCCTCAAGGTGGCAGGGGCAGGCGCAACCACCTTCCCTGCTGCAGCTAAACTGGGACACTGGGACCTTTTATGTCCCCTCTGATTGCACTGAAAGCAAATCAGATCTGATGCTGTAACCGTAGTAGCAGGGGCCGTACAATCCCTACTCAAATGCCCAGTCCGACCGCACTTGTAGCAGCCGGAACTCCCTGCCTTGCACGCCCCCTCGTGCAATCTCCCACACTTGCCACACCGACCGTGGCTCTGCTGACCCCTAGACCTGTGATCTGAAACCTTGGGCTTTTTGCCCACACCGCCTGAACCCGAAACCACCTCCGATTTCCTCTTCTTCTCCATCTCGAGATCAATCTCCCTCTCTCTAGCTCTGGCAATCATGTCGTCCAGCGTTCTACAACTGGACCGGCTCACAAACATGAGGATTTCACTCCACAACATCTCATGATAACGGGCCTTCTTCATCTCCTCATCGGCTGCATACTGAGGAACAAGAAGGGCCCTCTCCCTGAACTTGGCGGTGATCTCCGCCACTGTCTCTGTAGTCTGGGTAAGGTCCTGAAACTCCCTAGCTAACTGCTGCACCTCAATGACTGGTGCAAACTCCGCCCTGAACCTGGTAGAGAAATCAGCCCAGGTCATGGCATCCAGTGCCGCATCATCCCCGATGGCATGTCCGACCTCCTCCCACCAATCCCGTGCCCTGTCCTTCAGAAGACAGGACGCCAATCTGACCTTGTCCCCCTCGGGACACCTGCTAGTGCGGAAAGCGTTGGCCACATCCGCCAACCATCTAGTACTCGCTATGGGGTCCCGCGCCCCATGATAGTCTGGAGCCCCGCATGCCCTGAACTCCCTGAACGTAAGTGTGCGCGACCCCATCACGGCCGCCATCTCAGCATGGAAAGTACTCAATCTCTCATCCATCAGCTCCAGAATACCCTCCTTGATCGAACCGAAGATCACAGGAGTCTGCTCTAGTATGATGCGAGTAACCTCAGAAGAAAGGAACTCTCTAGTCTGCTCATCCATCTGCCCGACCTCCGGGCCTGATCCCGATCCTGATCCCCCTCCGGCATCTGAGCTGCCGACTGCTGGTCTCGGATGCAAAACTACCATTCTGAAACATTTCATAACAACATCAGAACACTGAAATATTTCAAGGGATCATGATACTACTACTAGCTTCCTGGTCTTGTCTTGGCCTTCCTTGATTCGAGTACGGATCCTCTGCTTTCAGTAGTACGGGCCCATACTACCTTCCACATCTATCCGTACTTTCCTCAAGAACTGCCTTGACTCCACCAAGTCACTTCTACTACTGCCATTCTCTGCTACTCTCATCCTAGGCTTGCCCTAGGGAAACCTCAAGCTCAACACGACTGGTCCTCAGCTGCTGTAGGTCTCCTCATAATGCCAGCTAGCCACCACCTAAACACCATCACATGTGATGAGGATCAGATAATCATTCAAGTAAAAGATCCGTCCCTACAACGGTTGGACTCAAACAAGAGCTGCGCAATAGGGCCAGTTCCCGCACTCTGGGATTATTCAAACCTGATTACATGTGGTGTGACGTGTTCACCTAATGGCTAACTCCCAGTACTCAGAACCCCACCAAGCACGAAGCAAACAGCATTCGGATAAGGGAAACAGACTCCGACAAAATCTATTCTCATAACAAGAAACTGCACTAGCATAGGATGCTAAACTCATACTATCAGGCATAACCTAAACAGGCTATCCTACTGCTGTCTACTCAATTCTAGCATGCAATACTCATAAACCTGTAACACATAAGCAGGCACATAAGGCATTCTCCTAGATCCTTAGCTCTATACTAGCATGTTGTTCTACTGAAACTGAAACTGAACAAATAACTTGTATGGGTAATTTGGGAGTACTTACTTGAGCTCGGCTAACCGCATGCACACACCTCTATCTTGTTAAAAACAATTCTTTCTTTCTAAGTGCTTTCAAAATTCTTTTTGTAAAACATTTTTATTTTACTAAAATCTTTTATTTCCCTTAGTTTGAGTTCAGATACACCCGGAAGTGTATCCGAATCCCTCAAACAGGGCTCTGATACCAACTTGAAACGACCCAAAAACACGACCCAAAAATTTTCGTTTTTCAATATAATCAAACCCATAAAATAAGTATCATAACATAAAACATACGCGATGTATCCCCAAACATAATAAAATATTGTGCGGAAAACTGTATCATACAACATCAATCCAAAACATCAAAAGACATCCCCAGGATAAAAGCTATGCTGTGGTGTGTGCGATGCTGTCACCCCGAGCTCTTCCCTTTGCTTGCGGAAGTACCTGAAACCAAACTGAAACTGTAAGCACGAAGCTTAGTGAGCTCCCCTAAACTACCACATACCATACAGTAACATGTAAACACATATTGGGCCTTGCCCACTGCATCGGGCCGAAGCCCGGAAACTGCATCGGACCGAATTCCGGAACTGACCGGGACCTTGTCCCCTGCATCGGACCGAAGTCCGGAACTAACTGCATCGGACCGTAGTCCGGAACTAACTGGGACCTTGTCCCCTGCATCGGACCGAAGTCCGGAACTAACTGCATCGGACCGAAGTCCGGAACTAACTGCATCGAACCAATGTCCGGAACTAACTGCATCGGACCGAAGTCCGGAACTAACTGCATCAGACCGAAGTCCGGAACTGACTGACTGAACATGGCATAGCATAACACATCAACTAGCATAAACACATATACGGCATACTACATCGGGCCGTAGCCCGGAACACATAATACTTAACGCATATAGCACACAAAATCCTGTTCGAGCCACGAAGGCATCGAACATACTAACTACTGCATCGGACCTAAATCCGGAAACTACTGCTAACTGAACGGGCCGGCATTGTGGCCTTAGACCCGTTCCTACTGGAAGGAAACTCACCTCGTAAGCTGGCTGCTGAGTGTGTGGCTCGGGAAGCTAACGGCGGCTGCTCCTGAATCTCCTCGGCTACAAGTCCATAAACACACTCAATCAAATACTAAACACTGCGCTTGGGGTAGAATGACTCTTTTACCCTCGGTCAAAGTCAACTCTCTTTTGGGCTGACTCGCCGAGTTGGGTCACCCAACTCGCCGAGTCCTACTTCTCACTTTTCACTCTTACTCGCTGCCACTCGTCGAGTCTGGCATCGACTCGACGAGTACCCTCTTGATCCAAGAACTCAGACAATCTTCATCCGACTCGCCGAGTCGTATGAACAGACTCAACGAGTTGCTCTTGATCCCAAGAAGATTGCATTGGACTCGCCGAGTTGATGAACAACTCGCCGAGTCCCTCCATCACTGAGTTTTACCCTCAACTCGCTGAGTCCACTCTCTAGCTCACTGGGTTCACTCGACACTGGTAAAAATGAAGGAATCGGGAACTCGCGACCCAACTCGCCGAGTCGTTCTTCCCGACTCGCCGAGTTGCCGCCATGCAACTGATTTTTACTCGATTTTGTTTGAATCCAATGCATACAATTGATAGATCTGGGTCCAATAAGCTGATTTACCACGTAAAGTTTCCAACTTTACGTGCACAACCTCATGAATAAGGGAAATAAGGCTAAAAGATGCATAAAATGGGTAGATCTATGGTTAACATGCAATATAACTCCAAAAAGACAGTAGATCTGGGCTCTACAACACCCCAACATTCAGATCCATAGATATTTCGACTCAATAAGACGTTCATGCAAGTGTAGGGCTTGGAACAAGCATCAACTAGCTCTTAGGAGAGCTCTAATGGAAGTTTAAAGCATATAACAAGATGGGACTCCGAAAATACCTCAATTAACTCTGATTTGGCCTTGGATCTTTGCACTACAACACTTCTCCTTGCTTCTTCCTTCTTCTCCTTCTTCACACCTTCACAAAATGGCACCAAAACACATATAAGCTCTTCAAGGGAGGATTAGGGTTCTATCACTGCGTTCTCAGGGTGAGGGAGGCGAGAATGGGGGCTATAAGGTGGTATAAATAGTGGGCAACCCGGGGATTTAGGGTTTCACCCAGACGGATGGACTCGCCGAGTCAGGGATATGGACTCGCCGAGTCCCCGGCTCACGCGTGCCCTCAGGCGCGACCCTACTCGGCGAGTCAGGCTATGAACTCGCCGAGTCCCTCTTGTAAAACTCACTATAATTACCAATAAATCAACATACCGGGAACGGGTCGTTACTTGTGAAGACAGCCTTTTTGAATGGTTATCTCAAAGAGGAGATTTACCTGGAACAACCTGAAAGTTTCGTAATACCTGGACAAGAAAACAAAGTGTGTAGACTTGTTAAGTCTTTGTATGGATTGAAGCAAGCTCCCAAACAGTGGCATGAGAGATTTGATACCACTGTGATAGCATTTGGTTTTCAGCACAACAGTGCTGACAGGTGTATTTATTCTAAATATACACCTACTTATATAGTAGTTATATGTCTTTATGTTGATGATATGCTGATCATTGGAATTCATCTAAAAGGTATTCTTGAGACAAAGAAATACATATCCTCAAACTTTAAGATGAAAGATCTTGGAGAAGTAGATACTATTCTTGGTATCGAGGTGAAGAGGACAGGTGGTCAGATTTATCTAAGTCAATCTCATTACATAGAGAAAATTCTGACATAGTTTCAACATTTGAACATTAAGGAATTCAGTACTCCTTTTGATTCAAGTGTAAAACTGAAGGTGAATTCTGGTCGAGTAGTGGCTCAATTGGAATATGCTAGTGCAGTAGGAAGTATGATGTATGCTACTCACTGCACGCGACTTGACATCGCATTTGTTGTAAGCAAATTGAGTCAGTACATAGTTAATCCAGGGACGGAGCACTAGAAGGCAGTGGGTAGAGTACTAGGATACCTGAAAAGGACAAGTACTTTTGAGTTGACATAGTCGTCATCTAATGGAATACTTGAAGGTTATTCTGATGCCAGCTAGATTGATCACACTAGTGATTCAAAATCAACAAGTGGTTGGATTTATACTCTAGTTGGTGGTGCTATTTCTTGGGCGAGCAAGAAACAAACATGCATAGCTCATTCAACGAAGGAAGCGGAGCTAATTGCCTTAGCAGCAGCTGGCAAAGAGGCAATTCGAGATCTACTTATGGATATTCGTTTGTGGGATGTTTCGATGCCTTCAATACCCATGTACTGTGATAGTGAGGCCACACTGTCTAAAGTATATAATGCGGTATATAATGGGAAGTCAAGACATGTAGGTCTGCGACACAATTTTGTGAGACAACTAATTGAAAGTGGTACCATCAAGGTTGTCTATGTCAAGACAAGTAATAACTTGGCAGATCCGTTTACCAAACCTCTGACGAGAGATTTGGTTACATCTACCACGAGAGTCATGGGTCTAAAACCACAATAGAATCGTTTAGTGATGGAAACCCAACTTGACATTAGTGCTCCTAATTTTCAAGTTTAACGGGTAACAACGAAATCACTATCGATAGAAGGTACTATCATTCATGATAGATCCATGTGAGGTAGGATAGTACGTTGTTGCCGAGAACGAGGTTGAGTTACGACTCTTAACATAGTTTTGGAGACATCTAAGCAACGAAGATGTTGTAAAACTTTGCCTATATGATCTAGAGGTGGTGCCGCCTCAAGTGAAGACTAGTGGTTTATCTTCTAGAGGGTCATGAAAAGGATTTATAGCGCATGGACATAATAGCGCTCAGGGAGAACACAAATATGACTTGTGATGTGTGGGGGTAAACCGGAGAGGTCATTTAGGTTCATGGTTTAAACCTATAAGGATACCATTGAATCGGTCTCTTCTTGTTTGTTCTCATTAAACTAGGGTTTAATCTTAGTGACACCCAAGTGACATCATCTGTCTGAGTGAAAGGAAACTTACCAACTTGGTGGGGGATTGTTGGAACTTTATATATAAAGGAATTGCAAGTTGGCAATTTCCTTTGTATCCCACATTGGCGGGGGGAAGAAACTTTTGTGGGTTTATAAGTCTATTCCCTTAGTAAGCCTTCAAAGGCTTTAGTGGATCGAAGGAATGGGCCAAGCCCACGCGCGCGCCTAGCCTATCCTAGCACTAGCTGACGCCGCGAGTGCGCGAAATGGGGCGATTTAGGCGCACTTTGCACTTCGCACGATGCATCGGTCGCTGGGAGCTGAGGAGCTTTTATTTTTGACGAGTTCGGGTCAAGCCGGTTTGACTGATCCGGTCAAATGGTTGGCCGCCGTTGACTTCGTAGAGGCCAAGTCAGGGTATTCTAGAAGGATCAGGAAACGGCTTGCTTGGAGAGCAAGCTGTCGCCCTAGGGTTTCTGGGGCCGGCCTATGGGGGCCCGTTTGATGCCTTCTAGGGTTACGATACCTATAAATACAGCTCCCTAGGAGCCATATGGATACTCTCGAAATCTGAAAGCTTCCTCCCTCCCTCTCTGCGTTTTTCCCTAGTTTCCAATTAGTCGGTTTTTGTGTTTATCGATTTCCAGTGTTGTTGGACTATCGATAAAGCTGCATTAAATCATGGGGTTTTACTCTGTTGCTTACAGCCAGTACAAGCGAAGTAAAAACCTTTAAGGACAGAAGTCTGATCCGTGCAGTTGTTTCAAGATCAAGATCAGCAATCAACAGGTCGGTTTTACTTTTCTATCTTGTGTTTAATTCGTCCAATAATAGGACAGTCTTCTTCTACCTTTCTTATAATCGAATGTAATCGAGAAGGATAGATCTGGTTTCTGGACGAAACTCGGTAAATATAATAATAATTGGATCTATTATTCGCAACTAATCGATATATAACTCTCAATATTATTTGTCGGTTTCCTTGCGCGTCTATTAGTTTGTTATTTACAACACTTTATTTATGTCATGTCATTGCAAAGTAGATTAAAGATGCTATGTCATTGTCACGTGTGTGTGAGTAAATGAAAACCTAATATTCGTTTAAACCCTCCTGAAGTGTCATTTTCATTTACTTTATTCTACTATCCTTTTCTCAAATCGTTCTTCGCATGAATCCGCTTCTTAAACTCCTCCTCGTTCAAATCAACCAACATAATCATTGATATGGCTGTTTACACGAAGATAGATCTTCATTTTGCTCGAAACGGGGTGTTAAAAAGTGACCGATCATTTACAAGTATAAGCCCTTTAAAAGCAAAAAATAGTCACAAGAGAGCATTTAAACCAAAATACAAAAGATAGTTGGGCTACAGTGATAATTTCTTCAATTAAAAATTAGTCGCTATCTAAAACTTGCCACTGAAACTGCAGACGAGGCTAACTTGCATGTTGTATTGTACATCATCTGTTGTTTGGTTGTAGTCTATAAATTTTTTTTCAAATTTTCCCACGAAAACGCAAATGGATCATGTGTATCGTCTTGCTTTTCAACCAATGAGAAAACGTATTTTATAACAGTATATAGAAAAAATGTATTTTATAATAATATATAGACAAAATATAATAAAAAATTAATAAATTAAATAAAGACAAAAATATTATATTATAAAATTAGGTTAATGACTTAAAATTTAAAAAGATAATATATTTTTTTATTTGTATATATTTTGTTACTGAATATGTAAAAATATATTAAGGATTAAATATGTACAAAATGAGAAACATTTTAAATAATATTAATGTAATCATATAAAACTTAAAGGACTATAATTGTTAGAAATATAAATTATAAATTGCAATTAACAAAAAGTCCACTGTATTCCATTAATTCAGGTGCCACTATTGTAAATTTGATATTTTAGCGCACAATAGCATACATTGTAAATATTAAAAGTGTTTAAAAAAAAAGTAAAAGGAATGATAAGACGTGAAAGACATAGAATGTCAAAATAGACGCAGCTATAAAACCACCTTATAGGTGTACCATTAAAATCCCCCTATCTTATCACAAAATATCCGACTAACCATGTAAATCTAAAAAAGACCACTAAAAGCATATCATAGTTGAAGTGTTAGATGATGTTTTTGTTTTTTTGTAAAAAAAAAATATTTTTAGATTTTTTATTGTTGCACGGCGCAGCACATGCGTAACATTTTTCATCTTACAGTTGTTTGTTTTTCAGAAGTTTTCGGATTAAAAAACATTTGCACGTGTTTTTCTTGGCACAACACTTGTTTTGCCTCTTCCAACATCTTCTTATTTTCTTGTTAAAACATTGATTATATATTACTGAAATCTTATTTCACATTTTTTTTTTCGTTTTTTTTTTGTTTTTTTTTTGTGAAAAAAAATTCCTTTTTTTATATTGAATAATAATAATTTGTTGATGAAATATCATTATTTTATGATAAAATATCTTTATTTTTTTTGTTAAAATATCATTATTTTTTTATTGAAATATCATAAATTCTTGCCGAAAAATCATAAATTATTAAATTTCCGGTATTAAAAAAAACTATTTTCGGATTATAAAATCAATTTATTTTAATTTTTTAATATCTGCAGCTGTATGCAGATGTGAAAAAAACAAACACGTTTCTTATTACAATATGCAGTCGTTTGGTCCACCTCTTCTACAGCAGAGAGTTGCAAAGATGGTCCGCAGACTTTATGGATTTTTGCTTCAAAAAAACAAACAGCACCTTAATATTTGCAACTCGTTTAGAGTACCTAATGTGAAGCCATTTTTGCTAAACATGGTTATAAATATTTGTTTGTAATTAAAGTTGCTAGCTGAAAAATAAATTGGTTTAAAAAAACTACTCTAATTTTTTTTATTATTTTTTTTAAAGTTTATAATTTACTTTTTAGTTTGCCAAACAGTTATTCTGAAAAACTTAGAAAAATAAAATAGCTATAAAACATAAACTAAGTTGTTGCCTTGAATATGAAAGTCTTGAGTCTTGATGATCAAAGCTTAGGTCAAACTTAAAATATAGAGCTTTGAAAGTTAACCGCAAAGCATGTTATTTAAAATAGAAATTGGCTATTTAAATTTTCTTTTGATGGTGTTTATCCTTAATTTGATATATATATTATACAAAATAATAAAAATTCAAATTTTGCTAGAATTGAGTATTTTTATTGGTTAGTCATCAAATTTTGGTATGGTACAATTAGGTTGTAAATGAACTGAACATTCAACGAATTGTTCGTCAACCGTTCGACAGAAAGTTCGTTTATATTTGTTTATTTAATAAATAAACAAGCATAAACATAAATTCTCGTTAGTTTAGTTAAATGACTAAACACAAACAATAGTTTCATTCGTTCAGTTATGTTCGTTTGTTTGCGTTATTTTATGGTCGTTTATTTAAGTTCTTTTTATGTTCAATCGTGTTTGATTACATTACTATATTATATGTTCGTTTATGTTCATATATATTAAATTATGTTTTTTTTTTGTCTCCATTCATTTGTGTTTGTTCGTTCGTTTATGTCGTTTAACATGTTCATAAACATGAACAATATAATTTATTAAACGAACGAAAATAAACAATATAACATGAACAAGAAAACATGTTCGCTTATTCGTTCGTTGGACTAATATAAACGAACGAATATGAACAAATTGTCATTCGTATTCATTTATAACCTAGGTACAACTACTACTTCTACTTGACCATAATACTTGTGGACAAAAATTAAACGTAGGTTATGTGAGAAATAGTAATGCAATCAAGAGAGGAAAGATATAGTGGCAAAGCCAAACCAAATGTGGCGCAAAGCAAAACACCCATTTTTTGTTCGACTATTTCAGGCCAAGTAATTGGGCCTAACTCTTTGATCTAGCTATTAGATGCGATTACTAATATAACCACCTAAGGCCCAAGAGTTTCTGCCATGATGCATATATGTCTGTGAATCACAAAAAAGAATGTTTGGAATATTTAAGGGTTGTTATAATTACCTTTTTTTTTTTACCATTTTCACCCTACTCATCTCAATCTAATTAATCATTTACCTTTTAATTTGATATCATTTTTTTTTCATATTCCTTTTAGTTTTTCTATTTTTTTTAATTTTCTTTTATTTATTAGATTATTTTTATTATTTTATTTTAAAAAGAATCTAATTAATCATTTACCTTTTAATTTGATACCATTTTTTAGTTTCTATCCTTTTTTTGTTTTTTATTTTCTCTTATTTATTAGATTACTCTTGTTATTTAAAAAAATTAAAACTTATTTTTCTTTTTTGGAATTCACTATAGGTATCAAGAAATTAAAAATAACATAATTAAAAATAACACAGTTACATTAACATAAATTAAGTAATTAAAAATAAAAATATTATATTAAGTTTGATTAATTAGAAATTTGATTGATTAGACTAATACGAAAAAAATAATAAAAAAACCCTCAAAAGAGGTTTTTTTTAGCATCACCCTATGAGAAACATATAGATACTATAAATTTTCAACAGAATCAAAATATTTCTCAGAAGATAGATTTCAAAGAGGTTGTGTCACAGTATTTCTCAGAAAGAGAAATATTAATTTTTTTTTCTTAATGCACAACTAAACATTCACTATGCCTATTTACTACTAATTAATCATGGGGTGTGCTATAACACCCCCCCCCCCCCCCCCCCCCCCCCCGGTTTTACCATTTTTACCCCGTTAACCTCAGTCTAATCATTTATTTACCTTTTAATTTCACATCAATTTGTTGTTTCTTTCTCTTATTGTTTTTGTTGTTTTTGCTTTTCTTTTATTTATTAGATTATTCTTGTTATTTTAAAAAATTAAAACTTTTTTTTTGGGATCACAATATATATATATATATATATATATATATATATATATATATATCAAGGTTCTAAAAAGCTCGTCATGGCTCCGTCATGGCGCGCCACGACTCCAAGGTTTGCACTTGCCGTCAAGCTTTACCAAAATGCCGCATTAACTCATATATGTGCGTAAAAATGAATAATAATTGAAAATACATATAAAAATATTAATTATATAGAAAATTCTTATCTTAACTCATGCCTTACAACGGTGTGACTCGCCAAGGCAAGGGGGGAACCAATTAAGAGCCAGGGGTAGCACGGGCTACCCCTCAAAAATTCCCAAGAAGAAGGTAGGATAAGGCACATCAATTGAATGTATGTCAAGTGATACTCCTCAAATAAATTTGTATACCTCAAAAGCTCACCAGAAACCCTAAATCATCATGGTGCTATTTGCTATGGAGGAATCATAGAAAGAAATGAATCATGTATTTATAGTGAATGAAAATATAAATATTTGGTTGATTTCGGAAAGGAAAGAAGCTATCCAGTGGTGATCGGATTCCCTCAAAACATGTATAATTCATTCAAGTGTGCCCCTTGATTTTTTTTATTCCATTACCTTCATGAGATGCATCTTCTGATTTTGCCCTATTTGTAAATATCAGTGGTTCAAATTGCAAGCATAATCAAAATCACAAACGATTTCTACAAAACAATGCTCTGATTTCTGCAAACCGATTTCTAGTAATTCTTCAATCCCTTTACAATTTAGTCAATTTCCATTTTTGATTTATATATGTAGATGCTAATTTTTAAATAGTAATTAGTTAGTCTGATCATAGTTTAGGTTTCTCCTTTTTCTCCAAAACAAAGGCAATATGATATCTTCTTAATTGGGGCTTTATATGTGTTTGATAAATGATGTGAGTTTGTTTATTTGTGTTATGGGTCTGGTTCCAAATCAATAATTACTTGAAAATTGTGTTCATGAAGACTTTGCCCGTAAGGTGTTTGATTAATGTACAACTTTTTCATGAACATTAAACTGTTAAGATGCTAAAAAAAATCATTTCTTTGATGTTAGAATACCAAACTAGGGAGAGTTAAAATGATTAAAGTCAACATCCAAATTGATTTGATTTGTAGAGAAACACTAATTTGGTTGAAGTTTTTTGTCCTGCTGGTTACGGTTTGGAGATCTTCTGCTATAAATTTAGGTATTATTGATGATAGATATTGCATACAAAATCTTGTTGCTACAATGTTGTCATTGTTTGAATGCAATTCTTAATAAATGTTATATAACTCTTGATGATAGATGGCTGCAGAAAAATTCTTGATGATAAATATTGCATAATTCTTGATGATGTTTGAAACTTCCAAAACAAGTATACTACTATTCAAGGTTTTCTTTAATTTTTGTTTTTGTTACTATGTGAGATTGTAGGTTTATTTATAATTACGTTGTCTTTAATATAGTCTTTGAATCTTCCAGGGACAATTCAGTTATAAAGTTGTGTAATGGTTTGCTTTGTT
Organism: Lactuca saligna; assembly: GCF_052625555.1. Classification (NCBI taxonomy): domain Eukaryota; kingdom Viridiplantae; phylum Streptophyta; class Magnoliopsida; order Asterales; family Asteraceae; genus Lactuca; species Lactuca saligna. Next base: position 144,416,526 of record NC_136425.1, read on the forward strand.
GATCTTTGGTTGTAATCGTAACTACAAATTCAAATTATAGGAACCTTAGTGTCGATGGTGGCAGAACTCATTTGGAGTTGGAGATCATTATTTTATCTAATGCATCAAGCTGTGTTTTTGTGGATCAAACTTAAAATATGTTGTAGTTCTTTATTAATGTGTTGGAGTGTCGTTCACTAGGCAATTATAATGGAAAAAAATCAAATAGCAGCCAAAGGCCAGGATTTTAAATAGCGGTTATCGCGGTGGTACACTGGTTGTACAACGGTTTTTTAATATTTTGTGCTACCCTTTACGAAACTTTCTAGTTCCCCCCTGCGCCAAGGCTCAAAAAAGCTTGAGGCTTGACATTGCCGTCAAGTCACGTCTTACGTTATTTAGAACCTATATATATATATATATATATATATATATATATATATATATATATATATATATATATATATATATATATATATATATATATATATATATACATACCCTACAAACCATGTAAATCTAAAAAAGACCACTAAAAGCATATCATAGTTGAAGTGTTACATGATGTTTTTGTTTTTTGTAAAAAAAACATTTTCAGACTTTTTATTGTTGCGCGGCGCAGCACACGCGCAACACTTTTCATCTTACAGTTGTTTGTTTTTCAGAAGTCTTCGGATTAAAAAACATTTGTGCATGTTTTTCTTGGCGCAACACTTGTTTTGCCTCTTCCTACCTCTTCTTCTTCTTCTTTTCTTGGTAAAATATTGATTATATATTGCTGAAATCTTATTTCACTTTTTTTTCGTTTTTATTTTTGTTTATTTTTGTTGAAAAAAAAATTCTTTTTTTATATTGAATAATAATAATAATATACATATACATAGCGAGTGCTAAATCATCACTCCTAGAGAAATGCTAAATATCTCATAATTGTCCTCCCGGCCTCTCACTACCCACCCATCCATGAAACTTCCACCAACCCCTATAGCACTAGTGTATGCTAGTCATACATAACGCTGGACCCTATAGTCTTTTGAATATTCAATCCTACCCTAAGCCTTAACCAACAAGAATAGAATATAAGGCCATATCAAACATTCTCAGGCTATAAGATCTTAATTATATACAATTGTGATACATACACAAGTAACTACAGTAATGATGTCAATCTCATATAAGGAAAACCTTAGGCTAACAGGCATCATATAACGACCCGTTTCCGGTATGTTAATTAATTTGATTTGGGCTAAAGTTTTCAAGAGGGACTCGGCGAGTTCTAGCCTGACTCGCCGAGTCGGGTCGCGCATCTTGTGCACGCGGGAGCCGACGACTCGGCGAGTCCATATCCTGGACTCGGCGAGTCCGTCCGTCTGGGTGAAACCCTAACTCCCCGGGTTTGCTCACTATTTAAACCCCATTATAGCCTCCATCTCGTCACTTTCCCCCTGAGAGCACTGTGAGAAACCCTAAACCTTCCTCTTGTGAGCTTATAAGTGATCTTGTTCCATTTTGTGAAGGGGTGAAGAAGGAGAAGAAGAAGGAAGCAAGGAAACGAGTTCTAGTGCCAAGATCCAAGATCAAGTGTGAACTTATTGAGCCGAGGAGATTCAGGAGCAGCAGCCGTTAGCTTTCCGAGCCACACACTCATCCGCTAGCTTACGAGGTGAGTTTCCTTCCCGTAGGGGCGGGTCTAAGGCCACAATGTCGGCCCGTCCAGTTAATAGTAGTTTCCGGACTTCGGTCCGATGTAGTAGTTAGTATGTTTGATGCCTTCGTGGTTCAGACATAATTCATGTGCTATGTGTTATGTGTTTTATGTTCCGGGCTGCGGCCCGATGCAGTATGCAGTATGTTTGTTATGATATGCTATGCTATGCTCAGTCAGTTCCGGGCTCCGGTCCGATGCAGGGGACACGGTCCCAGTCAGTTCCGGACTTCGGTCCGATGCAGTCAGTTCCGAACTTCGGTCCGATGCAGCCAGTTCCGGACTCCGGTCCGATGCAGTCAGTTCCGGACTTCGGTCCGATGCAGTTAGTTCCGGACTCCGGTCCGATGCAGTTAGTTCCGGACTTTGGTCCGATGCAGGGGACAAGGTCCCAGTCAGTTCCGGACTTCGGTCCGATGCAGTTTCCGGGCCCCGGCCCGATGCAGTGGGCAAGGCCCAATATGTGTTTATATGTTGTTGTATGGTATGTGGTAAGTTGGGGGAGCTCACTAAGCTTCGTGCTTACAGTTTCAGTTTTGGTTTCAGGTACTTCCGCAAGCAAAGGGAAGAGCTCTGGGTGACGGCATCGCACACACCACCGTTTCAGCTTTAGTCTGGATTTGATTTAGTTGTTGTTTTTGGATATAGTATGTTACAGTTTCCGCACAGTACTTTATTATATTTTGGGGCATATCACGCATGGTTTATTTATATGATACTCTGATTATAGTTTTGATGGTATTAAAAACGAAATTTTTGGGTCGTTTCAAGTTGGTATCAGAGCCCTGGTTTGAGGGATTCGGATACACTCTCGGGTGTATCTGAACTCAAACTAAGGGGAAATAAAAGATTTTTTTCATAAAATGTTTTTACAAAAGAATTTTGAAAACACTTAGAAGGAAAAGAATTGTTCTAAGATAGAGGTGTGTGCATGCGGTCAACCGAGCTCAAGTAAGTACTCCCAAATTACCCATACAAGTTATTTGTTCAATTTCAGTTTAGTAGAACAGCATGCTAGAATAGGACTAAGGGTGTAGGAGAATGCCTTATGTGCCTGCTTATGTGTTACAGCTCTATGAATATTGCATGCTAGAATTGAGTAGACAGCAGTAGGATAGCCTGTTTAGGTTATGCCTGATAGTATGAGCTTAGCATCCTATGCTAGTGCAGTTTCTTGTTATAAGAATAGCTTGCGTGAGTCTGTTTCCCTTGTCCGAATGCTGCTTGCTTTGTGCTTAGTGGGATTCCGAGTAATGGGAGTTAGCCATTAGGTGGACACGTCACACCACATGTAATCAGGTTTGAATAATCCCAGAGTGCTGGAACTGGCCCTACTGCGCAGCTCTTGTTTGAGTCCAACCGTTGTAGGGACGGATCTTTTACTTGAAGGATTATCCGATCCTCATCACATGTGATGGTGTTCAGGTGATGGCTAACTGGCAGTGCAAGGAGACCTACAGCAGCTGAGGACCAGTCGTATTGAGCTCGAGTTTTCTCTAGGGCAAGCCTAGGGTGAGAGTAGCAGAGAATAGCAGCGGTAGAAGTGACTTGGGGAAGTCGAGGCAGTTCTTGAGGAAAGTACGGATAGATGTGGAAGGTAGTAGGGGCCCATACTACTGGAAGCAGAGGATCCGTACTCGAATCAAGGAAGGCCAAGATTAGACCAGGAAGCTAGTAGTCGTATCATGATCCCTTGAAATATTTTAATGTTCTGACGTTGTTATGATATGTTTCAGAATGGTAGTTTTGCGTCCGAGGCCAGCAGCCGGCAGTTCAGATGCCGGAGGAGGATCAGGATCGGGATCCGACCCGGAGGTCGGACAGATGGATGAGCAAACCAGAGAGTTCCTTTCTTCTGAGATTACTCGCATCATACTTGAGCAGACTCCTGTGATCTTCGGTTCGATCAAGGAGGGCATTTTGGAGATGATGGATGAGAGACTGAGTACCTTCCGTACTGAGATGGCGGCCGTGTTGGGGTCGCGCACACTCACTTTCAGGGAGTTCAGGGCATGCGGGGCTCCTGACTATCACGAGGCACGGGACCCCATAGCGAGTACCAGGTGGTTGGCGGATGTGGCCAATGCATTCCGCACTAGCAGATGTCCCGAGGGGGACAAGGTCAGATTGGCGTCCTGTCTCCTGAAGGACAGGGCACGTGACTGGTGGGAGGAGGTAGGACATACCATCGGGGATGATGCGGCATTGGATGCCATGACCTGGGCTGATTTCTCTACCAGGTTCAGAGCGGAGTTCGCACCGGTCATTGAGGTGCAACAGTTAGCCAGGGAGTTCCAGGATCTTACCCAGACTACCGAGACAGTGGCGGAGATCACCGCTAAGTTCAGGGAGCGGGCCCTTCTTGTTCCTCAGTATGCAGCAGATGAGGAGATGAAGAAGGCCCGTTATCACGAGATGTTGCGGAGCGACATTCGTATGTTTGTGAGCCGGTCCAGTTGCAAAACACTGGACGACATGATTGCTAGAGCCAGAGAGAGGGAGATTGATCTCGAGATGGATAGGAAGAGGAAACCGGAGGCGGTTTCGGGTGCAGGCAGTGTGGGCAAAAAGCCCAAGGTTTCAGATCACAGGTCCAGGGGTCAGCAGAGCCACGGTCGATGTGGCAAGTGTGGGAGGTTGCACGAGGGGGCGTGCAAGGCAGGGAGTTCCGGCTGCTACAAGTGCGGTCGGACCGGGCATATGAGTAGGGATTGTACGGCCCCTGCCACTACGGTTACAGCATCGGATCTGATTTTCTTTCAGTGCAATCAGAGGGGACACAAAAGGTCCCAGTGTCCTAGTTTAGCTGCAGCAGGGAAGGTGCATGCACCCGCCCCTGCTACTTTGAGGATCACGGATGGCCGTCAGGGCCGAGCTGATGCGCCGGTGGCGAAGAGCAGGGCATTTCAGATGACAGCAGAGGAGGCGCGAGCGACTCCTGATGTGGTGACGGGGTCGTTCTCGGTGAACGGCATCCCTGCTTTGGTATTGTTTGACTCGGGGGCCACCCGATCATTTGTATCGCTTGCGCTTAGCAAGAGATTTAGCAGAGCTCCGGGGGGACTGGATTGTCCATTAGAGGTTGAGATAGCAGATGATAGGACCGTGAGGGTCGACAAAGTATATAGAGGGTGTTCCCTTCAGATATTTGAGGAGCAGTTTTCAGTGGATTTGGTTCCGATTCCCCTGCGCGGGAATAAAGTTATTGTGGGAATGGATTGGCTAAGCCCCAATGGGGCGGTGATTGATTGTGAGCTTCAGCTAGTGAGGGTTCGCACTCCCAGCGGGGGAGAGATAGTGGTTCAGGGCGAGAGGCCCCAGCGAGGATTGACCTTCTGCTCTGCCGCTAGGGCGAGGCGCTACGTTCAGCAGGGTTGCGCCGGTTATGTAGCCTACGTCTTGGATGCCCGGGATAAGGGCAAGACGACGATCGATGATGTTCCTATTGTTCGAGATTACCCGGATGTGTTTCCCGAGGATTTGCCGGGGATACCTCCTGAGAGGCAGGTTGAGTTCAGGATCGACCTGGTTCCTGGTGCGGCTCCGATAGCCAAAGCACCATATCGACTTGCTCCCCCTGAGATGCAGGAGTTGTCTACACAGCTTCAGGAGCTGTTAGACAAGGGTTTCATTCGACCGAGCAGTTCACCTTGGGGAGCGCCGATCTTATTTGTGAGGAAGAAAGACGGGTCGCATCGGATGTGTATTGATTACCGGGAGTTGAACAAGGTAACGGTGAAGAACCGTTACCCACTTCCGAGGATAGATGACTTGTTTGATCAGCTCTAGGGAGCGTCTTGGTTCTCCAAGATCGACCTACGCTCTGGTTACCACCAGATGAGGGTCAGGGATGAGGATGTACAGAAGACTGCTTTCAGGACCCGGTATGGTCATTATGAGTTTGTGGTGATGCCATTTGGGCTCACCAATGCCCCAGCCGCGTTCATGGATCTCATGAACCGCGTGTGCAGACCGATGCTGGATCGGTCAGTGATAGTGTTCATCGATGACATCTTGGTGTATTCCAAGACGCAGGGACAGCACGAGGAGCACCTGCGGGAGGTGTTGGAGACTTTGAGGAGGGAGAGACTGTTCGCTAAGTTCTCCAAGTGCGAGTTCTGGTTACGCGAGGTGCAGTTTCTTGGGCATCTCGTTAATCAGAAGGGTATTTTGGTTGACCCGGCCAAGATTGAGGCCGTGATGCAGTGGGAGGTCCCGAGGTCTCCATCTGAGATTCGGAGCTTCCTAGGATTGGCAGGGTATTATCGGAGGTTTATTCAGGATTTCTCCAAGATAGCAGTGCCGCTCACCCGACTAACCAAGAAGTCGGTAGTTTTTCGTTGGGGGCCTGAGCAGCAGGCGGCATTCGAGACTCTCAGGCAGAGATTGTGCGAGGCTCCGATCCTTACCTTGCCAGAGGGTGTTGAGGATTTCGTGGTCTATTGTGATGCTTCGATCACAGGTATGGGAGCAGTGTTGATGCAGCGAGGCCATGTGGTGGCTTATACCTCGAGACAGTTGAAGCCTCACGAGGCTAATTATCCTACCCACGACTTGGAGCTGGGGGCAGTTGTATTTGCCCTCAAGATTTGGAGGCATTACCTGTATGGGGTCCGCTGTACTATCTACACGGACCACAAGAGTTTACGATACCTTATGGATCAGCCGAGTTTGAATATGAGACAGAGGAGATGGTTGGACGTGCTGAAGGACTATGACTGTGAGATCCTGTATCATCCAGGGAAGGCCAACGTGGTGGCCGATGCCCTGAGCCGTAAGGTGTCGGCGGCCCCTATCAGGGATTTGTGTATGAGGATGACGGTAATCACTCCTTTGTTGGAGCGGATCAAGGAGGCTCAGATGGAGGGTCTCAAGGAGGAGAGGCAGAAGTGCGAGAGGATAGTGGGTCGAGTAGCTTCGTTCGACTACGACAGTCGGGGTTTAATGACGCTTCATGGTAGGGTGTGGGTACCGTACTGGGGTGGGGTACGGCAGGTATTGATGGACGAGGCTCATAAGTCTCGATTTTCTATCCATCCAGGGGCGACGAAGATGTATCGAGATCTTCGACCTGATTATTGGTGGCCCTGCATGAAGCGGGACGTCGCTTGGTACGTTGAGAGGTGCTTGACCTGCCGGAAGGTCAAGGCGGAGCACCAGAGACCTCACGGCAAGATGCAGCCGTTGGATATTCCCGTGTGGAAATGGGAGGACATCACCATGGATTTTATCACCAAACTTCCCAGGACCGCACGTGGAGTAGATTCGATATGGGTAGTGGTGGATCGGTTGACGAAGAGTGCCCATTTTATTCCGATCCAGGAGAGTATATCGGCGGAAAGGTTAGCCGATATCTATGTGCGAGAGATTGTGGCACGTCATGGAGTGCCGGTATCGGTAGTGTCGGACCGAGATGTTCGCTTCACGTCCAGATTCTGGAAGCGGTTTCACGACGAGATGGGTACTCGTCTCCTTTTCAGCACCGCTTTTCATCCTCAGACTGACGGGCAGAGCGAGAGGACGATTCAGACTCTCGAGGACATGCTTAGGGCATGTGTTCTGGATTTTGGGGGCTGTTGGGATACGTATCTTCCCTTAGCGGAATTCTCGTATAACAACAGCTATCATGCGAGCATTGATCGACCTCCTTTTGAAATGTTATATGGAAGGAAGTGCAGGACCCCGATTTGTTGGGGCGAGGTCGGTCAGCGGGTCATGGGGAGCACCGAAGTGGTGCTCAAGACAACGGAACTGATCCAGCAGGTCCGTAGTAGACTGCAGACTGCGCAGAGTCGGCAGAAGAGCTACGCCGACAAGAGGCGTTCAGACTTGGAGTTCCAGGTGGGAGACATGGTTCTTCTGAAAGTCTCACCTTGGAAAGGTGTCATCAGGTTCCGGAAGAGGGGCAAATTGGGCCCCAGATTTATTGGTCCTTTCAGGGTTTTGGCCCGGGTGGGTCGGGTTGCTTACCGGTTAGATCTTCCTGAGGAGCTCAGTTTGATACACAACACCTTCCACGTGTCGCAGTTGAGGAAGTGTTTAGTGGACGAGACAGCGGTCGTTCCCTTGGAGGATATCCAGGTCGATAGCGGCTTGAATTATATCGAGAAGCCGATAGCAATTTTGGAACGGAAGACCAAGACCTTGAGGAACAAGGTAATTCAGCTGGTAAAGGTGCAGTGGCAGCATCGGAAGGGGGTCTGAATGGACATGGGAGGCTGAAGAAGAAATGAGAACGCACTACCCGGAGTTATTCGCAGATCCAGCCGTAGCAGACTTCGAGGACGAAGTCTGAAACAAGTGGGGGAGAATTGTAACGACCCGTTTCCGGTATGTTAATTAATTTGATTTGGGCTAAGTTTTCAAGAGGGACTCGGCGAGTTCTAGCCTGACTCGCCGAGTCGGGCCGCGCATCTTGTGCACGCGGGAGCCGACGACTCGGCGAGTCCATATCCTGGACTCGGCGAGTCCGTCCGTCTGGGTGAAACCCTAACTCCCCGGGTTTGCTCACTATTTAAACCCCATTATAGCCTCCATCTCGTCACTTTCCCCCTGAGAGCACTGTGAGAAACCCTAAACCTTCCTCTTGTGAGCTTATAAGTGATCTTGTTCCATTTTGTGAAGGGGTGAAGAAGGAGAAGAAGAAGGAAGCAAGGAAACGAGTTCTAGTGCCAAGATCCAAGATCAAGTGTGAACTTATTGAGCCGAGGAGATTCAGGAGCAGCAGTCGTTAGCTTTCCGAGCCACACACTCATCCGCTAGCTTACGAAGTGAGTTTCCTTCCCGTAGGGGCGGGTCTAAGGCCACAATGCCGGCCCGTCCAGTTAATAGTAGTTTCCGGACTTCGGTCCGATGTAGTAGTTAGTATGTTTGATGCCTTCGTGGTTCAGACATAATTCATGTGCTATGTGTTATGTGTTTTATGTTCCGGGCAGCGGCCCGATGCAGTATGCAGTATGTTTGTTATGATATGCTATGCTATGCTCAGTCAGTTCCGGGCTCCGGTCCGATGCAGGGGACACGGTCCCAGTCAGTTCCGGACTTCGGTCCGATGCAGCCAGTTCCGGACTCCGGTCCGATGCAGTCAGTTCCGGACTTCGGTCCGATGCAGTTAGTTCCGGACTCCGGTCCGATGCAGGGGACAAGGTCCCAGTCAGTTCCGGACTTCGGTCCGATGCAGTTTTCGGGCCCCGGCCCGATGCAGTGGGCAAGGCCCAATATGTGTTTATATGTTGTATGGTATGTGGTAAGTTGGGGGAGCTCACTAAGCTTCGTGCTTACAGTTTCAGTTTTGGTTTCAGGTACTTCCGCAAGCAAAGGGAAGAGCTCTGGGTGACGGCATCGCACACACCACCGTTTCAGCTTTAGTCTGGATTTGATTTAGTTGTTGTTTTTGGATATAGTATGTTACAGTTTCCGCACAGTACTTTATTATATTTTGGGGCATATCACGCATGGTTTATTTATATGATACTCTGATTATAGTTTTGATGGTATTAAAAACGAAATTTTTGGGTCGTTTCACATCATGTACTCAGGCAATTCTATCATACAATTCTTGAAGATCCCTAGCCTAGTACTAGCATGCTTTTCTAACATATCACAATATCAGATAAACGTACGGTATTTTGGGGTCTATTTACTGGCTCCGGCTGATCGTACACTTCGCATCATCGTTTACTTATTTTGAAAACCATTTAAAATAATTTTGAAAATCTTTCCTTGATTTGAGACTGGAGTCACATGAGTGTCACTCAAACCAAGGCTCTGATACCAACTTGTAACACCCATAAAATTCGAGCAAATTTAAAAAAATTTAAATCATTTGAAACCATTCAATTATTACAATTTGTTTCCAAAATAGTTTATACATCAGAGTTCCAAGAAATCATAATTGTTAATCGAGGAAGTGTACGGTCACGCCTTCGCCTACCCGCGGCCATCCGCTGAACCTGAAACAATAAACTGAAACTGTAAGCCCGAAAGCTTAGTGAATTACCCCCAAAATACCAACCTCATATAACCATAATCATAATCATACCATATCAACAAATACTGAACAACATGCATAATGAGCCTTCAGCCTGACTGGACCGCTCCCGAGCCTTCGGCATGACTGGACGGCCTCACAGGGCCTACAGCCTATCCTAACCGCTCACCGGGTATGTTGGCCTACAGCACAAAGTAGGACCGCCTCAACCCAACCCCCAACCAAACAAACATGTGCACATAAGTATCATACTCTAGCTCATATCATATAACAGTCAAACCGATCTAACAGATCACTAATCATAACAACATCCCAATAACCGGGGTACAGACCTAACCGGTCACTAACATAGCATCATCCTAACCAGGACAATCATGTGCACATAGATATCATATAACACTAGCATGTGTGTGTGTGTGTGGGTATATATATATATATATATATATATATATATATATATATATATATATATATATATATATATAACAGTTAAACTAATCTAACAGATCACCAAGCATAGCAACAATCCTAACCAGGATACCGACCTAAACCAGATCACTAACATAATACCGTCATAATTTACCAAGACACCGATCTAACAAATCAATAAGCATATCAAACAAATACAAGTATACAATCCGAGAAAAGGCCCGATCTTGGTGTCTTAGACCCTGTTGATATAGTGAGGATAACTCACCTTGCAATGCCGGACTAAACCACAAAATCACGCTCCCGAAACACTGCTCTAAACTCCAACACCTATAACCATCAAAGATCCAATTCATAAATACCCGCTTACCAATTATCCTCAAAAGTAAAAAACGGTCAACCCTTGGTCAAAGTCAAAGTCAATTATCAAGGTCTACAGTCCATGTTGACCTCAACTCGTCGAGTACCCTCAGCTACTCGTCGAGTTCCTTGCATAACTTGCCAACTCGCCGAGTCACCATGCCACTCGTCGAGCCCAAGGAAATCTTCATCGGACTCGCCGAGTTATTCATCCAACTCGTCGAGTTCATGACCATCTTCATGTGACTTGCCGAGTCTACCATGTGACTCGTCGAGTCACTTCAGTCCTTCATCCATACAGAAGCTTTTTAAGTCATGTTAAGGCTCCATACTACAGATCCAACTTCCCAAGGCATGTTTATCACGTAAAGTTGCAAACTTTACGTGCATGCAAGGCTCTAATGACTCAAAATGCCAAAACCAAGCTTGAAATGGGGTTTTACACTTAAGGAGGGGTCCATACTTTCCCAAGCTGATAGCTTTATAGACTTACAAATCAAAGAGAGTTCAGATCTGAAGTTACAACTTCAGATCTGAGCTCATACCCAAGAATAGATTCATAACCAAGCCAAGAAGCCCTAACTTCATCCAAAGAGATCTAGAAAGGAATGAGGCCAAGATCATGAATTGATACCTCAAATGAAGCTAGCTGAGATAAACTTCAGACCCACAAACGTTCTTGCCTCCAACTTGTTGATCTTCAAGTTTCTTGCATCAAGGTATTCCTTCCAATCTTGCAATTTACACTAATATGGAGCACACAAACGAATTAGGGTTTCTGGACTCTCAAGAGGCTGCAAAGGAACTAAGGGAAGCTAATGATCCCTTAAATAGCGTGCCAAACCCCGGAAATTAGGTTTCACCCTCCAGCTCCAACTCGTCGAGTCACTCTTCCGACTCCGCGAGTTGGTCACTTAAACACATGGCCCAAACCCGTTGTTACTCGACGAGTCATGCAACCAACTCGTCGAGTAGATCTTGAATTCATGAGAATTTATAACCATAAATTGGTATTCGAGAATCGGGGGGTTACAAAAGATTTATGATACTTTATATGCTATTATTTGATTGGATCTATGGTTTATTGTCAACCGGATTCGGAAACTTTATGTGTTCAAATTTCTAAACGTCTAGTTACGGTATTAGAACTAACATGTAACTTTTCGGAGTGACAAGGAGGATTTAAACGTCTATCGTAAATAAAGATCCAAATTCGCCTATTTTGGTGTATAGATTGACATGGTAAGAACTTGAAGCAGATTAGGAAATGCTAATGGAAACCTGAACCACAAGTGATTGAGCGTGCACCAAAGGTAGCAGATGTACCCGAGCCAATCACGGTGGCATAAGTACAAGCAATGATACAAATGGTATTGGATCATCAAATGGAAGAGACAAGACGTCTACTTCAACACCTGAATTGAACATCGAACAGTCAGAAAAAAGTGAATTACAATAGAACCGTTAGTCAAGCTGAATCACCAGTGGTTAAAAAAAATAACCTAGATGAAGGAATTGAAAGGAACGGATGCAAGTATTCACGACTTGCAAACCATCAACCTAGATGAAGGAATTGAAAGGAACGGATGCAAGTATTCACGACTTGCAAACCATCAACTTTTACTGAGAAAGAATATCCAATTGGAGTTATGGTGTGAAATAATAAAAATAAAACTAATAATATAGGTATTAAGAAATTAAAAATAACATAGTTATAATGTGTAACAAATTAAATTATATATATATATATATATATATATATATATATATATATATATATATATATATAAACTATATTTTTTCTTAAAACGGCTACGTTTATGTGCTTCAGTGTATATGTAGTTTGTCTCCCACAAGAACCTACAAACATGTTTAACAACACCCATAAAACTAGTATTATGAAAAATGGAAAAAACACATTTTATAAAGGAACAATATTATGAAAAATATAGTTTTCTTTTTAATGGCGTTTTTTCCCGGAATGAAAATCAATGGGAAAATGAAAAACATGATGTAGAAATTTTTGAACGTTGCATCTACATCCATCCAGCATCCATTCTGACAGGCGAGATGGAATTTGGTTTTCTTAGGTTAGGTTTAAGAAGTAACCATCAAAACTTAAATAGAACTAACCATCAAAACTTAAAGTACTAGGTCAAGGTCAACCCGTGTCACTTCTTTATATGTAGATGAACCTCAGATGATAGAAAGAAAGAAGGTGAAATTAATCCAAATACATTCTTTTGTCCTTTTCTTATATCTCTAATAAACTGTACCATATATATATATATATATATATATATATATATATATATATATATATATATATATATATCCACAAAGAAAAGAATATTTGGGTATACTTAGCAAAGAAAGTTTGACAAAGCTTATAGGTAGCTAAGCCAAGGGTAAAGTGAATGAATCACAAAACCAAATTGGAAGCAGGCAAAAAATAGGTAATAAAATTTACTTACATGAAGCCAAGCAAGCCAGTGGATCTTTAATGTTTTTTCAAGTTTCCATCATCATTATATCATTTTATTATTCTACTACTAAAACTAAAACTACTAGGAAGGAAGCAAAAGCAACCCATAAGACCACAGCATTTTTCCATGCTTACAAATAGAGCCCCAAAAACCAACCAACCAACTTGTTCAACATAACAAGAATATCATCAGTCTTTCTCTTTCTTGTCATGAATTGTTCTTCAAAATTCACGAAGGCATCACGATTCATAACCAATCTTTCATTTCTTTATCTGAAAAAAACCAACCTAACTTTCTTCATTACACGAAACAAAATCGGAATCAAAAGTAAACAAATGAAGGAAAGTACAAAGGAAGGGTGATGCAGGGAGACTTACATCTATACATAATAACAGACAGCAGCAATGACTGAAACAAATTGACATGACTAGCCGAACCCAAAACCTTCACTAGCTTCATGGATCGCAAGCAGCAACCGCTCTTGAAGCTGTTCCTTTGAAGTGTACTCAGGAAGATCTAATTGGTTGAAGCTGAAACAAAAATAAAAATAAATATATATACATATAAATTTAATCAAATAAAATTCCAAATTCCAAATTCTAAATTCTAAATTCTAAATTAAACTAACCAGGTATGAGCAGATGGCAGCCTCTCTGGTGCTCCATAAGCTTTATGGATTTGGAACCTTTGTGGACCCGATATACCTTGTAGTGCTTTAAAACCTTCCAATGGAACCTAACCAATCACCAATGTTATCGTTAGATTGTATTATATATACAAAATCATTAATAATTATTATATCCTCAAATATACCTTTGATGTACCAGTGACAAATTGAAGCAATCTCGCCCTATCTTCTTTATTAAATGCTTTCACAACCTCCCAAAACCACACAACAACACCAGAACCTACTGTGTATCCTGTGTATTCAGCATTCGCCTTCAGATCATCCACTGCATTAAAAACAATTAACAAGGCCAAGGTTGGTTAAATTTAAATTAATCATGTAAATATGTTAATAATTTTTTTTTTTAACAAAATATACTCACAGTCAATCTCTGGGAGTCCACTGATGAGCAGCTCAAGCTCTTTATCGTTAAAAATAGAAATAAGGTCACGTGGAATCAACTCGTTAAAACCCTCCAAGAATGAATTTATTTGAGGGCGTATTGCATTTGTCAGAATATGTTCAGCAACAAGATCCACATATTCATGCTTTGTTTCTTCTGTCACCCTTATGTTCCGTCCTCCCGGTTTCAGCTCATAATCGGTAACCTTTTTTTTACCATATACAAATAAACCACATCTCAATATTCCATTCTATAAATAAATAAATAAATAAATCTAATTTACGAACCTCTGTCTTCTCATAGAGAATGTGTTTTTCTTCATCAGCATCCATGCTAAATGTCAAGTCCAGTATGTCGCTTACATCGTTCTGAACCAAGTAAAAAACAAACCATGATATTATATTGCATGCAAATATTAAATATTAAATATATAAATAACGTATAAAACAATGTTGTCGCTTACCTCCAGCAACCACTTTAAGTTCTTGTAATAATCAGGATCAACAGCCTCTATGTCATGATATGTTACCTTCACACCGAGGATATGCTTATAGAAGGATCGTGTGAAGTAAACATCCAACAGTTGCCCATCAAACAAGGCTTTAGCAACCTATAACATACATAATTAGGGTTAAAACCTTATTCCACAACATTTCAATTCTATTTTGAAAAAAGAAAAAGGGTATTTTCGGAAAGTACCACACGGCCAACGAATTTGAAGTAAGAAAGATGCTCCGTCTGGTATACAGAATTAGGGTTTGGCTGGAAGGTTGCATTGTTCCCTCCAGTTGTAAAAAGCAAAGCACCTTTGTCAAATATGACCCTGGAAAGCAACTGATACCATTCTCTTGTCAAACCACCAGCATCGATACCTTCTTCACCTTGAAAATGGACATTTAAGCGTCCTTTCAAATCCTGACTAGGTCGCATCCGTAACTGATTATAGGAATCTTCTAGAACATACGCCCGTCGAACACTTATCCGGAGTGGACCAGTCAAATGTTGATCGTGTTGCTGTCTGATTCTAGAACGGAAATATGATCTTTTGTTGTCAAAGTCGATCAACCTGGGTGCTTTCAGCATCATAGAGAGTGATTTCTCCAACAAGCCTGGGTTTTGTCTGACAAAAGCGTTCAAAAGCCGGCGATGCTTCTCAGCAAATCTAGAAAATGTCACAGCACCATCAACCCCACTTGGTGATGAGCTTCCAGAAAGTTCCTTCACTTCCCTTGCGGTTGCATACGTGTCTTCTTGCTGGAGAGATGAATTGGAATTGGAATTGTTTGCTTGAAGCTTCTCGCATAGAACCAAAAATGCTTCAATGAAGGGCAAAAGTCGTTGGGTCCCAGGAGGGAGTGGAGGAGATAGAGATGAAGAACCCTGACCCTGACCCTGGACATGGTCACCACCAGCATTGGCATTGGTGTTGGACATAACTGAAGAGAATGAGCTTTGTGCCAGCTGTGTTTCAGTCACACTTATGCATTCGCTTAATTCTTGCCATAAAGGCTCCAGTGAAACGTTTAGCTTCCACATAGTGACATGCTCCTGATTATTGTCATCATCATCAGCATCACTCTTTTCGCTGGATACAGTGAGAGAGCTCAGTGTCTGAAGGATTCTTAGAACAGCAGCTCCAGCCATGGATCCAGCACTCAGACCCAACATTTGTGTGTTTCTTAAAGTGATGAGTTCTTTGATGGCGGAACTGCTCAGACTATGAGCTAAATCTGAAAGCTCCACAATAAAGAATTTTCTATGTAAAGGAGCAACCGATGCCAACTTCTTCAGAACTTCTCCAGTAAGCAGGTAAACTTTATCCGATAGCCTAGTCATTCATGGTGGACAAAAGAATTAACATTTTCATCTTTGAAATGGTGGACAGAGATTGGATTATTTAGGATAGTAAATATTACTTACCCCTCATGGCCAAGAAGGCTGCATAGATTGTGTAAATCAGGCTGTGGTAGCTTCATGAAGATGTCATACATGTTGACACTTTTCTGGTCATCTGAAGTGGATAATCCATCACTCACACTTTTATCATCCTGACTTGGTTCTGCTGCTGCTCCTGCTGAGGAAGAATCTCCCTGAGCAGGAGGATTGTCACTAGCAGGTG
Source organism: Lactuca saligna (assembly GCF_052625555.1). Classification (NCBI taxonomy): domain Eukaryota; kingdom Viridiplantae; phylum Streptophyta; class Magnoliopsida; order Asterales; family Asteraceae; genus Lactuca; species Lactuca saligna. The sequence goes on from NC_136425.1 coordinate 144,432,664, forward strand.
CAGTTTCAATGGCGGGAAGAGCTTGGGAGCTAGCTGTAGCTGCTGTTGCTGCTTGTTCTTGTTCGGTATGAGATTGGGAATCAACTTTTGAAGCAGCAGTGTATACAACCACTTGAAGCAGACCCATAACCTGATGCATCATTCATTTATATAAAAAAATGTATACTGGTGTGGTGTTGTGTTCAACAGGGATGACTAGCTATGGTCTAAATATGCATACCTGTTCTAGATGGGCAATACTGCGAAGGAAAAGGGGCTGATTCAAAAGCTTTACAAACAATAAAATAGGTATATCACCATCGGATCCAGATCCTCCTCCTCCTTCAACAACTTTCTCTTTTCCCTTATCGTTCTTTTTATCATGGTATTTGAGACTCAAGGAGTCCGGGACAAGTGAAGAATCAAAGTAGAAGAGCAAATTAGCAACAGAAGAATGGTTTGTAGCCAAGTATGTCAAAATTTCAAGGACCCGGCGCAGTACAAGAGGTGGGAGACCTGTAATTAATATATGGAAAGATATTAGATTTTAAAGCAAAAAAAATCAAGTGTCATGTTAAGAGGAAACCATAGTACCATCCAAGAGCTGTGATCTGCCATAAACAACATTAGACTGACAGCCATAAAGCCTCTGAGAGTTTACTGTTGTTAATCCACCTCCACCTACAGGGCCTTCAGTCTCTATCTTGATCATGTAAAGCAGCAGAAAAACAAGGGTTGCTCTTGTGTAACTATGAGCACATAAGTTCAAAAAGAGTCTCTGCAAAAGGCCTTTCCCAAGGGGCTGACATCAAGAAAACGGTCAGGTCAAATTCTCCACATTTCAAAAGGAAAATAACCTAAGGGACTAGATTGAGATGGAGTAACTAATTATTACCTGTGCTAGTCGTAGAAGCCTGATCAATGCTTTCAATGCCTCAGGATCTAGAAGCGGGTCCCCCTCAACTTCCTTGACTTTGAGGTTTTCTAGAAGAGCAGAAGATGTCCTTCGTCCTATAGTAACACCCACACCCCTATCAATTACAGTCTGCCTATCAAATCCCAAGCCATTCCTACGATTATTATTCAGTCTATGGCTATTTCCAAACAAGCTACGGGCCTGATAGTGACTCATAGCTCTATCCCTCAGCATCTGTGCTTCAGCAAGCAATGGAGATGGCAATGCTGAGAGAACAGCCTCTGAAGAGGTCAACAGGACCTACAAACAAATAACAATCAACCATCCATATTAGAGTATGTATTGACAATTTTTAACTTCTTCTGGGGATGCAATGCAAACCTCCTCGCGTAAATCAGCTGGAAAAGTGGCTATAATTGATGCATTGTCCATATCCACAGGTTGCCCTTCAGCTTGATGTGCGACCCTCTGTGCGCGTTGTTGGGCTAAAACTTCTGCTTGAATATCTGGAGGAAGGGCGGCTAAGAATTCTGGATCAATATCTTCAGCAGTAACAGGAGCAGGAGCAGCAACCGGAGGTGGGGGTGGGGCAGATTGAGCTTGTTGTGAAGCCAACACTTCTGCCCTTAGATCTGCAGGGAGTGCCTCCAGGAAGGTTGGATCTATGCCATTTGCATTTGGGGCTGCTGCTGCATCTGCATTAGTTGCACCAGTTTCATCAGGTTGACCATTATTATCCTGCTGAGCAATGTGACTGTCTGACTCCTCCATGACACCTCCTTGATCAGGATCAGCAACGTTCATGTGAACATCTGGTAGCACATTATCACCTGAGGTTACCGACAGATGGTTGCTTGCATCCTCATCATTTGCTGACAAATCCTGAAATGCCACAAATCATAATGTATAATTATCGCATCAGAGAAGTCACCCAAAAAAAACACAATCTCTACCTGTTGCTCGTTTACATTAACATTTCCTTCACCAATTTCCATGTTATCATGACTATTTGGCACGTTGTCTTCAGAGGTGTGTCCATCCGCTTGTTGTTCTTCTACAGCTGTGTTGGGCTGAACTTGAACATTTTCAACCACTTCATTAAGGTCTTGATGGGGGGTATTATTTTGATCAGTCTCACCACCATGCTGATTATCATTGGGCAAGGGGGAATCTGAATGTTGTCTCTGAGACTGAGTAGAAGTGGTGGTGGATGGAGGGCGTAATTGAGACATGAATAGTTCTTCTACAGCTTGTGCAATAGCAGCAGCCTGACCACCTGCTTGTGGCTGCCCATCATCAGTCCACCGCCCATCTCCCGGTCCTCTTCTTCCAGGTGCACGCAACTCCAAACCAACAGAAAAGTCAGACAATGGTGGTGGGGCTGCTCCTCCAATTCCAACTCTGTCACCAAATACACTAGACTGTTGTGCATGATCGAATGGAAGAACAGGAGCATCAAACATATAGAAATGAGCCACATCAAAGCTGCCACCAGATAACGATTCCAATTCCCGAATTGAACCCAAGTCACCAGACTGAGATGGTCTCAATAAAAGAGGATGCTGCAAACCATTCCCACTCCCACTCCCGATTCCATTCCCATCTGTGCCAGATCTATCAAATGAGGTTCGACTCTGTTGACGGCGTCGGTCAAACCCTAAAGGTCTTCGAAGCCCAAAAAGATCATCAACATTCACACCTTCGAAAGGCTCCGCAGCAATGTCGATAAGTCCACTATCTCCTGGTTGACCCAGCACCCCATCCAGAGCCTCTCGCCACCTCACCTCAATAACACGGTTTTCATGATAATCATCGTCCTCTTCATCAACCATGTCGTCCTCCTGATATTCATCTCCTAACCCAGTTTCATCATGATCCTCCACATCCGTGTCAGCCAGCGACATCAAAGCAGTACCATCTTCAGCTATATCCTCATCCTCGTCATCGCCATCCCCTTCTCCATCTCCATCCTCATCATCCTCGTCATCCTCACCGTCATCGCCCATGTCATCATCTTCATCACCATTATCACCACCACCCCTACCCTCAACATGAAAAGTCATTTCAATCTGATCAGAATCACGCAACACACCGCCATCTTCCATCTCTTCAGTTTCATCCATTTCAATTCTCAACTCCTGTTCTGCCGGAGGCTGGTTTAAGTTCGACTGTTGACCACCCTCATCCTGAGTTGTTTCTTCATGATGTTGCTCGGTGTCATTGTCATCTGCAATCTCATGTTGACTGTTATTATTACCCTCAGGTATCTCGTCAACAGGGGTATTATTTTCAGCCATCTGATTATCGGATCCGGTACTCAAACTAACCGATTTTTTCTTGTTACCCAAATCAGATAATGGGAGTTGCTCCACTGCATTGGCGGCCCGTGTTAACCCTTCCATGGCTTTAACAATGATATTTACAACTTTAGGGGCGTCCGGATGGTCTAGATCCAGTACCTGAAGAATGCTGGAGAGACACGGAATCATCCCTCCATCAATCATTCCTTTGGCTATATCAGGAGAGCATCCGGAACCAGGTACATTGCTGGAAGATGAATTTTTAGACAAAATCGAATAAACCAAATCAACAAAAGCAAGAACCCGTTTATCAGGCAATAAACTGCCCTTAGATGAACTGTTGGCTGAGTTTGCAAATGATGACAGGGCTTTCACAAGGACATTAATGACACGCCTACGCCCTTCGCTTGAGCGACCACACAAAACCACCAAAAACCACGAAGCTTTCTCGGATAATTTCCCTCTCCATTCATCAGATCCTGAGGCTGTAGTTGTACTCTTGTTATCCATGGAAGGGTGGAGAAGTCGATGTGTAACATGATGCACAATCCCACCATGTCCAGGGTATTCTACCTCATTATATCCCCTCAGCTGACACATCTCAAGATCCCGTTTCAGAATTATTCCAACCGCATGTACATACATTAGAAGAATATCACTCAGCAACTTGAGGACAAATGTCACCTTAGCTAACCCTGCTGATCTTTCTGATTGACTGTCTGATTCTTTCCTTGTTTCATCCACTTTCATTTTACCCTTGTTGGCAGTAGACTCGTCTATCTCCATGTTCATGGCAGCATTACCAGATCTAACGCAATCTTCCTCGGAATATTTTGATATAATTTCAAGCAGGTGATCAACAACCTGTGTCAGATTAGCAGGAACCTTTTTCTGGGCTTTACCACACTTTGCTGGCCCATCTTGAGATTTATTTTCAGATATACCAATTTCAACACCAGGTGCTTTTGATTTTTCTTTATCCTTTTCTTTCTCCTTCTCCTTGGACAAAACAACAACAGTTCTCCCACCTGTTGTTTCCAACTGACATACGCTTGCTGCTGCTTTCATAAACACCTCAGGATCTCTAGAAATAAGAGGTGCCATTGATGTCAAAAATGCTCGAGGGGGGACACGGCCAGCATGGCGGGTCCCACTTAATGCCTGTCGTACCTCCAATTCCATTGCTGTTTGTAGAGTCTGGGGATCTTCAATGAGATGCCGAATGATGGCAGAAGCTACTGTGTCATATCCAGGAAAGAAAGAGCTCTTTGGTATACTGAAAAGATCAACCATACCTCCATTTTCAAGAAACTGTAGAGCCAGAGTGTGTGTTTTTGTCAAGCGAGCACATAACAATAGAACTGCTTGCATAACCATAGCAGGGACATGTCGTTTGATAAGATCACATGCAACATTGAGTATCCTGTTACCCTCTTCAATAGTCAGATAACCAGTGGACTTCCCGAATATCTTTTCAAATGCCCCACCCTTTTCTTTTTCTTTATCAACATCAACTGGAGTAGATTTCTCTTCACCACCTTCCTTCTTTTGCTCTTGATCTTGCTCTTGCTCTTGCTCTTGCCCTTGCTTAGAATCAGGTAAAGATGCTTCTTTGCTATCGGAAGAAACTTTTGGCCTGGATTGCAACAAATTGTCCAGGATGAGAAGCAGAGCACTGATGCATTTTGGTACAAGAAGCTCGCTTTGTGACTCGGTTCCTTCCAAGAACTTGATTAAAATATCAATGGATACAGAGACAATGCCATTGTTCACAGCAATTTCTCTAGCAGTAACATCTTCAGCAAGAAGCAATGCCATCGTGTGTGATATCATACATAGTGTACTCGTCTCCTTCGAAGCCTCCAGTGGAGAAAGCTTTAGCTGTTGAATAAGGTACAATATCACTTTCGGCCGATCTTCTCCCTTGTTCCTATTACAGAACGTGACAAGCAAATCAGTCAAGGGAAAAGCCATTGAATCACTACTTTGAAACAACTTCATTGTGGCTGCAAGAATGTCATCAATAGGCGGTGTCTTCGTTTCAGCCACTTCCGTTTGTACATCACTCGTTTTTTCCGTGTTGCTATCTACTTTTGGGCCCTCTGATGAGTTTCCTAGAGATAAAGCAAGTGCTCTTGCCAACTCATCATCCTCCTGAACAGGATCTTCAGCATGAGTAAACAACCATTCCATGGCCATCTCAACACTATTCGTTTCAACTCGTCTTAATGCTTCTTCTGCCCTTGCCCTAGTAAATCCCATCTCCACAATCGTAGCAATAGTGGATTCATCAGGTGGAGGTGGCATGAACCTCTGGCTACCACTCCCGGAAACACCACTCCGGGTCCGTTTTGCGTCCCCAACACCGCAGTATACATGGGTGACAAGTGTCACAATTGAAGTAATGAACCCTGGATTACAATTTGGAAGCATGGGGTGGTTCCAGATGGGAAGTATTACATCAAGAACCTGAGATTGCAGCATACGAACAAACACTTCGGGATCTCGAGGAACAGGAAACAACCCGATTGATAAACCAACAGCAACAGGCTGTACAAGCAACTGAGCTTGAGATGTGGAGGTTGGAGGTAACAGGAAGGTAGAGTTAACAAAAAACTCCAGAAGACGACAGTAGCTCTGTAACGTATCAAGTAACCATGAACCACGAGATAACTTGCTTCCTTCACTGTTTTCATTATCACCACCAGATGTTGAAGCAGAATGAGGTAATGACCAAAGCAACTGACTTGTAGCTTCAAAAGTGGTGAGTAGCTCCTTGAAAGTCCCCTGGACATAGAAGTTATTTATCATTACCGTGTAGCAGATACGCCGCCTGTTATCAAATGTCAATGCCGCCATGTGATCCACAACTTTTCCAAGATAACAACACTTCACAGACAACACATCAAAACCAGGCCCCATGGAGTACCCTTGGAAACCAAGGGCCTCAAGAAAAATCTTTGCTAATGCAGTCCCGATGTTCTTGGAAGCAGTACTTAAGGATCCAGTTTCAGCCCTACGCCGATTAGACGATGGGAATCCTTTTACAAGAGTGGTGAAGAAAGATCGTATAGTAGAAGCAAGTTTGTTGAGGCTTTCCATAACAAGAGCTTCAGGAGTTTTTTTCTTCAGATCCTGGGAAGAGCTTACTTCAGTGTTGCTCATGGAAGCTTCCGGATCAATATGTAAAGCTTCTAGATGTCTACCCGTTCTTCCTCCTCGTATACGTGCCAACCCGTGTCGGCTGCGACGGCTGAACCCTTCACCAGATCGAACAACTGAGACAAAGTCACGCTCTAAACCCCAGTGAGGGTGTGTACTATTGCGAACAGACACTGGGTTCATGTATCTGACAACTGGCATGCTCGCATCATCATCACTTTCCCTTTCATTACTTGCAGCAATGGCAGCATCACCATCACCACCACCATTACTACCACCAGCAGCACTGGTGGCATTTTCAGCCTCTGCTTCACTACTCTTTTTTTCATCCACTTTAGAATCAGAAGAAGCGGAAACTTGCCAGAGTATTTCCCGATAGGCAACTCCAAGATCTTTCAACACGTCAGCATCAGAGGTTCCCAATTCGGACACAAGATTAGTTGTCCCCTTTGATAAAGCATTTGAAAGTGATAAGATACCTTCAAGACTAGAAAGGCACCTCAACACCTTTGTCCTTTTAGACTCTTCTACCTGTGCAAGCTGCATACCTCCAAGAGAAACAAGAAGTTCGTTTGTTGATTTCAAATGCTCTCTCAAGAAAAGACATAATGCTCGAGCAAGTGATGCTGAATGATGTGGAGAGAAGTTTTTAAAAGCCACAGATATGCTCTGTCCAACAGACACAGATGAAGGCATCAAAGGTAGGGTGAATAACTGCAAAACGGCTTCGATTCCCTTTTTATCCACAAATATACGACATGTGTCAGAATTTTGAAGAATTGTTTCAAGTAAACGAGCAGCATTGTTAACACAATCAGGGAGAAAGGTCTCGACATTCAACGAAGATGCATCAGAAGGTTGTTCAGGATTTTTCTCGGGATTTTCAGTCTTATCATCTGCATCGGTTTCCATTGGAACAGAAGAAGAGCTTGGAGCATCAACAGTTGAGGAAGTAGCTTCAGGTCCGGATCCAAGCTTTTCAATGGCTTTCAGAATCTCAATCAGTGTATCCACCCCATGTGCACGTAGAGAAGAAGCATGTCTCATCAGTTCATCAAGACCACTTGACAATGAACTCGGGGTATCACCCATAAGAGCACGTAGATACATTCTTGATGTAAATATCTTCACAAAACACCTCAAAGCATTACGATCTTTCACAGCCTGAAGGCCATTGTTATTAAGGCACAGGGCATCCAAACACTGAGGTATGCATGTTATCGCTTCACCAGAGCAAACCACACCATCCATTATAGCATCCAAAAATGCAGAAGGAAGAGAAGCTTCTTCCAAGATCGAATAACAAGTAGGATCTTTATGGATGAGATCACTCATGACAATCGCCGCCAGTGAAAACATCCCACCACCAAAGTCTTTAGCTTTTTTAAAGATCACATACAAGCAATGTGGCAACAAACTTTCTTCAGAGCCATAAACACGTGCAGTGGTTCCAGGAGCATATGTTCCAAGTGATATAGCACGTAGTAAAGCTTTCATTAAAGACCTCCTATGGTATGACACCAAAGCTTCAGAATAAAGAGGTTGATCATGATCAGATTCAGAACTCTCCATCTCAACAGACGTACTACCTTCTTGCTTTGATCCATTTTCAACATGAGAAACTTCTACCTTCAGTCTATATATCGTATCATCCAACCCTCCAAGGTCTCTAAATAAAGCAGCTGCAGGATTACTGTAATCCATAAAAGCTTCTAGAACATGTACAGCTGTCCCAACCAAATGCAGATGTTGAGGGTCTGTGTTTTTAAGAAGAGGTAAAAGTGTTGGTATAAACCCTGCTTCACGCATAGCAGAACACCCAGAAGAGGAAGAAACCAAAACAGTAACCAAGGAGAGTAAAGCTTCAGCAAAAAGAATAGACCCTTTAGACGATTTACTAACCACAGAATCAATAGCCTTCTGCATGAGACTAGACAGGATGCCACGGTGTCCGCCAGATGTCACAGCAGACAACACAGTCGGTTGGCGGGACCGATCTTGACAGAGGGCAACCAAAGAAGACAGACTCAAAATCCGAATCTTTTCAGGAACTGCATCTTCATAGCTCAATAAAGTCACCAATTCATTGATGAACTCAGGCTCAGTGTTAAAAAAGGAGACCAGATCATCAGTATCACCACATGCTTGAACTAGAACTACAAACGCATGTAAGCGAATACATGTGTATTGTTGTCGAGCAGTGAAAGAGGTGAAAGCTCTTGCGAAACGTAATCTTGTCAAAAGTGAGAATCTTAAACTAGGTGGGACTTTATATTCTTCAACTAACTTGTGCAAAAGTTCAAGATCGGACTTTTCGTATGTATCGATTTTAGGGAGATGGATGATTTGTAGCCCTTGATTTGACTCATTTGATGACTCATTCACTGCATAGAATTCGAAATGGAGAGTGCTACCCAACTCGTGAGCTACTGAATCGGATATGTTTTCAACTGCACATGAAACCAATCCAAGTCCTTCATCTTTCCCACCCCAACCTTGTGCAAAAGCAAATAGCTTTGAATTTAGGGATGCGTCTCTTATAATGTGTTTTCCAATTGATTTCTTTAAGAAAGCTGATAGAGTTTGGAGACAGGCTTCAACCACATCCGCATCAGTGGAAGCCAGTAGAGAAGAAAGATGATGCTGCATCATATTAATCCAGAATAAGTAACTTACCAAGTAAAATAAGAAGTAGCTATGAAGTGCAAAGATAGATTTTTTACCTCGTAGGAGCTATAGAAATGTTTATTTGTGCAGTTTTCCAATATAATTCTAACAACACGCAAAATCTGTAGGACGGATTCCCTAGGGAAGGGAGGGTCAGACTCCAAGAAATCATCCTCAACTTGCAAATCTTTCCTTGGTTTTATGTATTTCTCAAAGAAAGTATCAAAGTGGTTAAATAGATCAATCCAATGATGGAAGTCCCCCTGTATCAACAACAATCATCACAAACAACCCATATATAAGCAGGGTTATATGGCTAAGTCGGATAGGAATGTAGATGTACCTTGTCAAAATCCCAGAAGAAGCTTTTCAAGGGTTCCTCGATACTTTCAAGTGGAGCAGCAGTTACACCATTGATAAATGACTTGATTTTGGGAGGCTGATGCACAATGAAAAGAAGCATACAACATGTATCATCAACATTTAAACAAATCAAAGTATACAGAATTCAACTGTCAGCATGGCTTTTAAAGAATTTTACTAATTCAATTTTCATCATTGAAGACATTATGAATCCAAGGATAAAAGAAGCTGCTAATGGTCATATAGAGTGGGAAACATAAGGAAGTGACATATGGAAACACTTACGTTTAGTTTTGAATCAAAATATCTGATAATTCATGTAAACAGAAAAGCTTCTACCTAGAGGATGGGGATGGGAATTTCTAGGAATCCATAAGTTTTGAGAGTGTGGAGTTTACTGGAATACCAAAATCAAGTATACAAAGCAATCCAAAATTTTACTGATAAAAAACAGCCAAAATGGAAAACATTAAATAAATTAGATAAAAATGCCACAAGTAAACAAAGAATCAATCTTCCAATAATTTAAAAGATCATATGAGTGGGCATGCGTAAAACTGGTACATTCAAATAGTAAAAACACCACTATCGATCGAAAGAAACGATCGACCAAACCGATAGTCTCCATCATGTTAATTCCCGATTAAAAACCCTAAAATAATTGAATAAACCCTAAACTACCACACTCCATTACACAACTTCCAATAAAAAAAGACTAAAAGAATATAATAACTGCACTAACCACTTCTGATGCCCTCCTTCTCCGTAACTTCATATTGAAATCAACGTGACAAATAGCATTGCCCACAAAACACAATCGATCGATTCGTTGATCGTACGATTAGTATTAAATACGATCAATTAGCGTCAAAGACGATCGAATTGACAAAAGATCAGATAGTGGGGAATCAATATTGAAGAAATCAATCAATGGTTCGATTCAAGGGTTTTCGAGGCAAGGGTTTTTTCTTCTTCCCTTGTGGTTTGCCGGCGGTTGATCAGAAAGAGAAATTGAAAGTGTTTGCGTACGATTGTAGATGTCGATATGAAAGATAAGGGAAGAATGAAGAGTGAAAAGGGAAGAACAAAGAGAGAATTGCTCAAGCAAAGAAGCTTACTGTCGTCCTAGGAACGATTTACAAAAAGAAAAAGGCAGCACAGAGGGGGCTTATATATTTCTTTTCACCGACCTACCATTTACCTTTTACCGATACCAACTCAAAATAATTTAACACGTATTTAGCCAAAATATTTGTATTCGGTTATAAATGATAACATCTAAATTAATTTATTTTTTTATAATATCAGAACATTACAAAAACTTGTAAATCATTGATATTTTGTAACTTGTAAATCATTGATATTTTGTAAACATCTCATGTTATATTTTTAAGATGAGGTATAATTGGATCTTACTGAATTCGAGTTAATACCTACTCTCGAGTTCAATTTAACGAGCGAAATAAAAGAAATGAGTGGAAATGAGAATAAAATAAAATAGATTGGTGTTTCCGAGTTTCATTAAATGAAGGAAGTGGAGGGAAATGAGAGGATCATTTTCTCTCCAACTCGGGAACACGAAATAAAATTTTCTTTTCCTTTTCTTTCTCTTATTTTCTTTCGTGACTTTCTTTTCTTTTCTCTTCTTTTCTTTTGTTAAACTCGGGAACGAGACGTAAAAAGAATAGAAGAGGAAAGAAAGGAAAAGAAATTTGTATTTTGTGTTCCCGAGTTTGAAAGAAATTGAAGGAAAGTTAAACATTTTGCTCTTTCTCTCCAAATTCTACCAATTCAAATGGAAAGTTGGGAGGGAAAGTGATCCTTCCATTTCTTTCCGATTTCTTCCTTTAATGAAACTCGGGAACACCAATGTCTCTTACTTTCCTCTCACTTCCACTCATTTCCTTTCTTTTCTCTCCTTAAGTTGAACTCGATAGTAAGGTGATAGTTTTTAATGTTGATCAGAAGGAAACATATATGATTGGTTTTGACCCTAACTTTGTTAGTTATGTTTATAAAATTCATAGATAGTAATTTATTAACTATGGTATATTACATCCACTTTGCGAGGGAAGTATTCTGTAAATTTTCTATTAGATAGGGGTTATTTTTTAATTATTTTAAAATATAGACTGTTTTAGTAAAAAAAAAATCTGCATATAGCCCTTCTATGTAAGGTACAGGGACAGTTTTTGTAATTTATTTTTTACATATGGACCAAACAGGCCAACATATAAAAGTCTTAAACACGTGGATCGTTTCTATAAAAAAAAAATATACACAAAGATATTTTATGTAAATTTAATACTAGGTTATTAAATTAATAAGGTAAATAAATAAATGGTGGTATATATATATATATATATATATATATATATATATATATATATATATATATATATATATATATATATAGCTAAACAATCAAGGAATCGAAAAAATAAGGAAAGGGGCGACGATTTGGCATATCATTAGTTTATATGAAGTTTAGAAAGTTATAAGTAAAATAATGATAATTTAAAAGTTAAAGGGCTAACAATGTAAAGTTGACAATGTTAGTTTGACCAAATGGTTGACTGAATTAATGGAAGGGACTATTATAGTTATATAATGGATGGAGGAGGACTTTATTATGTCAACCTTTTAGTCATATGCAAAAAATAAATGAAATAATGATAATTTTGACAAAAGATGTAAATTAGAGGGACCAAATGTGAAAATATTAGGAAATAAGATGCATACTCCCACATTCTCTCTCCAGGTCGTGATTTGCGAAGAAGAGACTCTTTGATTGTGATTTTCTTCTATCTTACACCTAAAGATTAATCCAATACAAGATTGGAGCATCCAATCAAAGGAAAGATGACTCAAAAGCTTTTAGGTATAATCTCTTTCTCTTCTACCTCTGAATTTCGAATTCAAGGTTTGGGGAAAACCTAATCTCGATTTTGGCTTCAGTTGATGACTATGATTTGGTTTTCTAACCTCCTTTGATTGGTTTCAGTGGTCCTAATCTTAATCTAATCATTACATTTATGGATTTGATGATTTTGATGGAAACCATGTTAGGCGTGTCAAATCCAACAAATGATAGGGGTACGATATACTCCTAAGAACACTACTATATTGCACTAATAGGTAGTACAAGGGAAGTAGGGTCGATCCACATAGACACAAGACAATCGTTCTAATACCTCTTTGCACAAGGTACTTGTTCACAAAAGATTAAAGAGGGAGTTTTGAATGCAATGATTAAACATACAACTTAAAAACACAAGTAATCAACTAAATGAGTGAACTAAATTTAGAATTTGTAAGGGCTCCAACTTCATGTATGACAACTTAGCAATGTGATTCAAAGATGACTCAATATTCGTTCAGCTCCATCTAAGTTGGTACTTGAAAGTGTTAATAAGCTCTAACACTTCCCATTCACCACATTAATTAACCAAAACAAGCTCTTTGATTAACCCTAACCTTACTAACCTAACCTAAACAAGCTCTAAGAATGAGATTAAAAGATTACATGAAGCTTTATGTAAATGTTCCCAACAACACCCAATACTCCTCACAAGCTCGGGAGTGTAAAAGTGTATGGATAAGACGTACACTAAATTCATTCAACAGAGATCAATTTAATGTTTGTTACTTGTTCAATTTCACAAAACAATTACGGAATTTGTAAAAGAGATAACTTGAATGACCTAACCCTAATTCAAATGGCCAGTAAAAATCACGATTAGAATCAAACATTCGATTAAAGCAAAATCAAATTCACTAGATAGAAATTAAGAACGAACATCAGTTCATATGATTGAAGTCACTACCAAGAAGTCAAAACATTAAATTGGAGAAACTATGGTTATAGTCACACATGGTTAGAACAAGATCACAAGTTTAAAAACTAGAAATAATGTGTAATTACAACATACAAATACTAGAAATGTTTCCAAATGATTACTGATCAAACCCTTGCAAAAACCTTCGAAATCCCCTCTCAAAATGTGCTCTGATATGTTGTATGTATGTTAAAATGGCCCTCAACCCGTAATATAAAATATATGAAAAACTGCCAAAAGTTGGTTTTTGGGTCGAACATGGACCGTATTAAAATAAGCTAAATTGACACGGTCCGTGTTCAGCAGCCAACACGGCCCGTGTTGATTTTCAATAAACTGACACGACTCGTGTTCAACATGGTCAACAGCTCCCATTTTGGTCAACACGACCCGTGTTGATTTTGTAGTGTAAATCCAACACGGCTCGTGTACCTCTGACTTTGAATCTAAACTTGATTTTCCAAATTTTTCGTTCTTCGCCCGATCATCCCAAAATCTTCACCAATGCTTCCCGGCACCTCCCAAAGCGCATTACAAGATCCGGATTACCTAAAAAAGAAATGAAAGTCTGCAATTAAGGTTATTCTAGAGACTAACATGAATACGATGAAATGCAAGAAAAAGGAAGAACAATTATGCTAAATAAATGTATGAAATGGGACTAAAAGGTGTGCAAAAGGGTGCACAAATTGTACCTAACAAATATCTCCAAGCTTAGACTTTCTTATCCTCAAGAAAGAAAAAGAAAAATCTAGATCAGAGAAAAAAAAGACAACAAAAAAAAGAAACAAAAATCAAAATCAATAACCTTTTGAAACTTAATGCAAAAATCAAAACAGTCATGAAAAAGATTCAACCCAATTAACCTCGTTTTTGTAGCATAGTTGAGAATGTATCTGTCGTACCTTGAGTCAACTTGGCATTGGTCTCAAAATATTATATGAAAATAGAAATAAGACTTTGGCCACTCCCTAACGCAACTCAACAGAATCAAAGATCACAACACTTGTTCCCTTTCAATAGCATCAAGTCAATTCATGGAACACATTATGGTCTTACTCTCGTGAAAATGTATGTGACAAATATATGCTCAATCATCTTTGTTTTACAAAATGTAACAATGACTGACTCCAACTATTTGTTGATTAACAACAATCTTTTTCTAAAAAATATTTTCTAAGAATTCCTTAAAATTTACCCAGATTGGTTACAAATTTCAAACCACTTACACTAGTTAAAGTAATTAACAGTCAGTCTCAATGTCATAAGTTCAAGTCTAAGTCCAATGGAATCTTTTTGCAGCCAAGCATTTTTCATAAATATATTATTCAATTAAACTATAACAATAAATATATACAAACTATCTAATTATGTTTTTCCTACAAATAAAGCCCGTGACTTTCTTTAAAATCCATATAACGGACTTCCAACTAACACATCCAGACCATATGACCTTAGTGTGCTAGATTTAAAGAGATCCCACGGGTTTACTCGCCCGAACCTCAAAGGCCACAAATTATCTTTATTTGGATACCTATACATATCTAAAAAAAATCTATTATTAGGTTCATGACTTTCTATGGAACCCGTATAGTGAACTTTCAACCCAATCAGTCCGAAACAATTCAAATTTAGGCGATTAGATGTAGAACACCCCTCGGAGTTTACTTATTCGAGTTCCAAAGGTGACAGATTAGCTTAATAATTTTATTTTTATTTATTTATTATTATTATTATTATTATTATTATTATTATTATTATTATTATTATTATTATTATTATTATTTTGCTAGGCTTATTTCTTTATATTTCCATCCTTGACTTTTCTATTATGGGGACATCTCATGGTCTATTATCGTGAGGGGCTTCTAAGATATTTTTCAGGGGACTGAAGTCAACATGCAAAGACCCGTAAGTATAGTTGAAAACGATGTCCCTAAGCAAGGTATATAAAAGGGAATTAGTAGAAAGGATTTTTTTAGAGCATCAGAAGGTTCAGAACACTTAAATTTTATATTTTTTTAATGTTTTCTTGAATTTGGCGTTTTAGGACCAGTTGAGCACTTACTACTCGTGAGACTGGTCACATGTCCCAAAGATTGACTCATATATGTCGTTATACCCCGGTGTTGACAACCTTTTCATTTTCTGTTTTGCACAAATAGCTTCGGGAGGTGTGTTCATGAGCAATTAGCTTGATTTGAGATTTTTCAATAAAAACAAGTCTAATCTCAAGGCATACGACTCACTTACCGATTCAACTGTTTTTAGAAGATTAGGCTTCCTTGGGTTGGATCAAAACAAAAATGGAATAAAAATCTTTTGTTTGTTTTTTTGAAAATGCATGAATAAACCTAGTGTACAACTCTACTCATCCCCAAGCTTAAAGATAAACATCGTCCCTGATGCTCGGAGAGGGTGGAACAACCTATTACGGAGGAGGAGACGGGTGGTGCCCGGTTGGGTACGAGTCCAAACAATCACAAGTGCACACAAATTGAATTTTAAGCAAAATATGGACGAGTAAAAATATGGAAAGAAATTACCGAATCGTTCTTGGACTCTTGCAGTTGTTGGTGAGAACCTCCTCTTCAACCTCCCCAAGCTTGCCTACATGAAGTATCAAGCCCAAAAGCACACAAAAATTTGTGAAATTTTCGGACCTATGGGTTCTTGGAAGAGAGAAATTGTTTGGGGGTGAGTTATGGGTGTATGGGGTGGTAAAAACCAATTTTTTAGACTTAAAACACATTTGTTCTGCAGCACGAACACGACTCGTGTTCTTTTAGTGTAAAATCACACGGATCATGTTGGGGGTTTAAAATTATGAAAATGGTTGAACACGGCCCATGTTGGGCATAAGGGAAAAATGACACAGGCTGTGTACCCCTCTGACTGCCAAAGTGTTTGCCTTGCTTGAACACGACCCGTGTTCAATATAAGGAAAAAATAAACACGGGCCGTGTACGACTCTGTTTCCCACTTCCCACTTTTTAAATCCAAAAATTCCATCTAATTCAAACGAAATGACTTTGCATCCCGAGGTCCATTTGGTGATTTAAAAACATGTTTAAATGCATTTGGAACATTAAAAACCAAAAACTTCAAAGAAATGGAATTTTTTTTAAAGAAAAAGACAAAAATACCCCCGGGTTGCCTCCCGGTTAGCCGCCCTTTTTAAAGTCGTTAGCTCGACATGACCCCTGAATATGAATAAATCTAAGTATGTGGGGCTCTCCAACTCACTAAACTTTTCGCCACCTCCTTCAATGGAACACTTATCTTGTACTTGGCTTTCATTTTGTTTGTGAACCATATTGGACTTAGACCCTTGATGATAACAATCATCCAACTGACCCCTTTCATGTACTTGTCTAGTAAGGTAGTCAAGTCTTCCTTCTTTGATAAGGTGGTCGATTTGATGACCGGTTGGGTGTCTTCCTTCTCGGGGTACATATCATTTGAAGGGTCCAACAAATGTATCGTTTTTGGCTCTTGTGGTTGGTCTACCAGTGAAAGGAGTTTCTCATTGGTAGTGGGTGGCTCAGCCTCTTTTTCATCAACCTCCAACACCTCCTCTACAACTTCCATATCAACATTCTTAATTTCTACAACCTTCTCCACTTCTACTTCTTCCTCCTCTTCCCTATCTTATAATTGCAATCTTGGGCCAGCAACATTTTTCCCATCGTTCAAGGTGATGAAAGAAATGGTATGCCTTGGGTCCTCCTCCGTCTGCGGTGGTTGTTTTCCCCGAGCTTCCAATATACTCATGGATTGAGTAAGTTGTGAAATTTGTTGCTCTAAGCTTTTGAGGCTAGCTTTGGTTGTTTCTTGGAATATCTGGGTAGTAGTGACAATGCTTTTGACAATGTCCTCCAAGGACATGCTCGACGTTTCAGGTTGTTGGGGAGGTGAAGAATATGGTTGTTGGAATTGTGGAGTTAGTTGGTACTGGTCATTTACCCGAGCTTGGTATGGGTTTTGGCATTGGTTGTTTCCCCAGTCTTGGTTGTTTTCCCACCATTGATCATGTTGAGGTTGATCATAACTCAATTGGTTTGGCCAGTAGTAGCTTCCCATTTCATGCACTTCCTCCCATTCTGAAAGACCCAAACTTTCATATTTATGAAAGACCCAAACTTTCATATTATTTCAGAAAAAAAAATTCTTAAGTTACTTCCTCAAAACATGCTACATGCATATTTATAAAACAATATTTTATATTGATAAAGTGATTACAAAAGATTGGATACAAACCGACTAAGTTTTATTACATTTCATGTCTACCCATGAATCTACTATTCATATACATACATGAACATTAAAATACAGAGAAATAGTAATAACTATTGTAAATCTTTCAGCAGTATAAAACTATATTAGATACTCATCACCTGCAATTGTTAAACATTGAGAGGGATAAGCGATAACGCTTAGTGAATTCAATAAACAGATACAATATAATCTTATGCCTTATATATACAAATATGACAGAAGAAAAAGGGAACAAGAACAATAATAACATATGCGTATCATATGTCAGGCTTTCAATATCAACTCAAGATTTGATTCAAAGATTTACAATCAATAAGACATAACGATTTCAATACTTAATATGCATCAATAAAGTTTTGGCCCAAATGACACAGAAGACATATAATTTCTGATTATCAATATGATATATTTCAGGTTTTCACGCCCTGTTTAGCATTTCGGTATATTTTAGGTTTTCACGCCCTGTTTAACATTTCAGTAGATTTCAGGTTTTCACGCCCTGTTTAACATTTCAGTAGATTTCAGGTTTTCACGCCCTATTTAATCCTATGCCAACTCCATTTAAATATAAGTCATTCACTTATGGGGAACATGCTCTACATGGCCAGAGGCTTCGTACCAGTACCAATGTGAATCTAAGTCCTTTCATTGATCACATGATCAAAGGTATTACATTTGCTATAAAAATAGCAAATAAAATAACATGGGAAAATAACCCGGGATAATATCACTGAGAAGCACATAGCACATATAACACATAACATACAATTGTTATTATATATTGGACTCACCTTAAATTAACCGGGGGTTAAAAGAGTAATTTGGACAGCACTTCGGTTTTAAATATGACTTTCTATGTTGAAAATCGGGAGCTTAATTGAAAACCGGGCTCTGCGAAGGTAGGGCTTCAAAACCGAAAAGATAAAATTTTCGGGCTTCTCGGGAGCTTCGGGACGTGTTTCGGATGCTAAAACTGATATCGGGGCTTCGGGGAAAGTCAAAATGAATAAAATATGGAAAAATGAGTAAAAAGTGGCAATTTCTCAAAATTTACCCGAGAAGGTTCGCAGCCTCTCTATTTATAGGCGAGGTCCGAAAGTCGGTTGAGAAGGATGAGTCAGCATCGAGGACACGAGGCAGCAGGAGGAACGTAGCATGTGGCTTGCATGCGAGAGGGGGCGGCGGTGGCGAAGCGAGGCTCGGACATGCGTGCGACACACGTCGACTTCGGACTGGTCCAACGTCTCGGTGACGTAGCAGCTTCGTGCGAGGGACGTGGCAGCAACGAGGGTCTCCAGTGGCTTCGCAGGTTTCGGACACGCAAGGAGGACACGTCTCCGGTTCGCATACGTGGCGCGCATAGAGACGAGTGACGTGATCGGTACTGTTCATGCGAGATTTCTCGGAAAATGTGCCCCAAACTTCTAATATCCATAACTTTCGCATACGAGCTCCGTTTTTGACGTTCTTTATATGCACGCGTAGCTAAAATTACGCTCTACAACTTTCGTTTAGACTTCATCGGCTAATTTTGATTTATTTTTAATATTATTATTTTTAACAGACCGGGACAGGAAAATCCGTTAAAAATTCATAACTTCTTCATCCGACATCCGTTTTCGTCAGACTTTTTACCGTTGTACTACAAATGACGAGACCTTCAATTCTCGTTTAGGATATATCGGTCAAATATCGTTCGATCTAAAATTCGAGTTTTTAGCTATCTATTGCTAAGTTAAAACTTTGAAAAATCATAATTTCCTCATACGAAGTCAAATTTTGGCGTTCTTTTTATCAAACTTCTCGGTTTAACGAATACTACGACTTTCATTTAGATCACTAAGGCAAAAAAAATAGTTTATCAAAAACTCACTTTTTACGTCATTCGGCGTCGTGCTGGTTTTGTCGTGGATCTTCGATTGGTCATAATTTCTTCGTTATTACTCGAATTTCGACGAGGTTTTGCCTAAACACTTCTAACGAGATTATCTACAACATCAAATAATAAAATTTTACTTATTTAAAATTTTATATTTTCGCTAAATTTCACTATTTGGCTTTTAATTGGAATCTCATAAGACTTCCAATATTTTCTGAGTGATTATAAACATAGTTTTACTTCATTTCTAGTAAAACCATATGTTTGAACTCAACACTCAATTTCACATGGTATTTCACAATTTTATTCATTACAAAACACGATTTCAAAACGTGTATGTTACACATTCCCCTTGTAAATATGGACACATGTTGGTATGATGTCCACTTTTAGTGCAAAAATCACAAGGAATAGGTGTGGGTTGCGCACTTTGATCTTTTCCAATCATCAAAACTAATTGAGCTAGCTCAGAAAGTTGGTCTTCAATGTAAGGAATATTCATTTAAGAGCGACACTTTTTGTTTTTTTTTTGTTGTTTTTTTTTTTTTGTTTTTTTAGGGATGTACCTGCTCACAAAAATCTTGCCATAAACAATTAGTAACACCGTGTCCCCGGCAACGGCACCAATTTGTTAGGCGTGTCAAACCCAACAAATGATAGAGGTACAATATACTCATAAGAACACTACTATATTGCACTAACAGGTAGTACAAGGCAAGTAGGGTCGATCCACAGAGACACAAGACAATCGTTCTAATACCTCTTTGCACAAGGTACTTGTTCACAAAAGATTAAAGAAGGAGTTTTGAATGCAATGATTAAACATGCAACTTAAAAACACAAGTAATCAACTAAATGAGTGAATTAAATTCAGAATTTGTAAGGGCTCCAACTTCATGTATGACAACTTAGCAATGTGATTCAAAGATGACTCAATATTCGTTCAGTTCCATCTAAGTTGGTACTTGAAAGTGTTAATAAGCTCTAACACTTCCCATTCACCACATTAATTAACCAAAACAAGCTCTTTGATTAACCCTAACCTTACTAACCTAATATAAACAAGATCTAAGAATTAGATTAAAAGATTGCATGAAGCTTTATGTGAATGTTCCCAACAACACCCAATACTCCTCATAAGCTCGGGAGTGTAAAAGTGTATGGATAAGATTTACACTAAATTCATTCAATAGAGATCAATTTAATGTTTGTTACTTGTTAAATTTCACAAAACAATTACGGAATTTGTAAAAGATATAACTTGAATGACCTAACCCTAATTCAAATGGCCAGTAAGAATCACGATTAGAATCAAACATTTGATTAAAGCAAAATCAAATTCACTAGATAGAAATTAAGAACGAACATCAGTTCATATGATTGAAGTCACTACCAAGAAGTCAAAACATTAAATTGGAGAAACTATGGTCCTAGCCACACATGGATAGAACAAGATCACAAGTTAAAAACTAGAAATAATGTGCAATTACAACTTACAAATACTAGAAATAGTGTTTCCATGTGACACCCAAATTTTTGCAAAAATTTTAAACTTTTAAAACCCATCTTACATTAAATTAAAACAACTGAAATAGTCATAACATAATCCATCTACTTAATAATCTTATAAAATAAGTGCGGAAGTAATAATAATACTAAGGTCCCAACAAAAATAACTAGTAGTGAAGTCCCGGTGCTCCATGTCAAGCCCTAGCCTCTTTAATCTTAACACCTGAAAAGTTATAAGGGAAACCGTAAGCACAAAGCTTAGTGAATTCAAACACAGACATTATACTAACATTCATATTTACTAACCCTAATCCATTTTCCATTTATAGTTGTATAATAAGGGTAAAGAACGAATCAACGCCAATAATACAAGAAGGACTTGTAGGTTTGAGCCGCACCGGGAAGATCCCGTATCACTTGGCCCTAATCACCGCACCTCACGATAAGTATTATGTTGGTGATCTTACCTACCCACCGCACCGGTAAATCCGTATCCTTTGGTGGTGTCCCCATATCCATGATTAGTTACATACAGTGCACATGTACGAATTAAAACAATACTTATATAGCATGCTTTTATAATAAATTCAAATAATCACACAGGAGCTAACTAGCAAACACAATCATCAATACAATGGTGTGAGAGAACTCACCTTGAGTGAGTAGTAAGGATAGCTAAGAATCAAATAATGCTACCAAGCTTGAGCAAACTTCAAAACCTCACCTAAGAAGGACTAAAGGTTAGAAAGGAGAAGTAATGAAGTAATCACAACAAGGTCTCTAAAACAGACTTGCTGTTTAAAACGGATTTACTCCAAAATCTAAAACAGAAACATAGCTTTAACTAAATTTTATAGGAAATTATGATTGCTCAGGATTCCACAATTATAAATAACTCATTCTAACTCCAAAAGATGAATTAAATATGAATTTTACAAAATGGTGTATCACTTCTGTCTTGAATGTTGTACAATCAAGTGATGTAGGCCAATTCTACCTAAGTTGTGAGTAGAATTCGTCCAAACCAAAATTAATAGAAGTAAAGGACATACAAATGAAAGTCTCAGAGTTGGAATTGAATGAAAAGAATCTCTCAAACTCCATATATAAAATTCACATTGTGGACAATCACAGCACTAGCAAAAGCTGGTGACTGCCCACTGATCTGGAGTGTGGATCCATTCTAACCACTTTATAACTGGAAATAACACCCCATCTTCTCCAAATCTTAAATTCATAATATAAGGAACATATAGAAACTTGGAATCACTTTGGATCCTTTTCCAAGACTTAGAAATGATGAAAACAAAATGACATATCAGAACAGACCCGGATCAGACCTAACAGCAAAGATGCCATTCTTTCCCATAGATAAAGTCCTTATCAGTGAGGTTGGCCTGCTTAAGAAAGTTAGCCAACTCAATTTTTGAACGTTTGGAATTGGTTTGGGGTCCGTTTGAGTTCTAGAGCTCAAGATATGAGTTTTATAAAATGACTACAGATCTGATGGAAAATAGAATCGTAGCCACACGTGATTCCTTTTTGGCTTATCCATCCTTCTCCATTCGAAACACATTTTAAGATGT
The DNA here is from genome assembly GCF_052625555.1 of Lactuca saligna. Classification (NCBI taxonomy): domain Eukaryota; kingdom Viridiplantae; phylum Streptophyta; class Magnoliopsida; order Asterales; family Asteraceae; genus Lactuca; species Lactuca saligna. Next base: position 144,455,142 of record NC_136425.1, read on the forward strand.
GTTCATCATCCCAATTTAGTCCCCATGATCATGGTGGTACTAAAAAGGGTTAGGTATCATTAGTATTTCATTTTTCCACAAGATTGTAATAACAATCAACATGAAAATGAACATAAAGCACATAAAATCACCATTCTCCCTTTCAGGGTTTCCATGATCTTTTGCCACATGTAATCCCCTAGATCCATCATCCACCATATATGGGGTGAAGATAGGATCTTGAGATGGTGTATAACATACAATTACAAATCAAATAAGAAGGAGAAGAAGTGAAGATGAAATCATAAAACTAGAACAAGGTTATGAATCAAGTTGTAAGAAATGATAAGGAGGTTCATACCAATATGAATCAATGCTGGAAATGAACAAGAATTAAGCTCGAAACAATAGCCTCTTGGCTGCTCTTGATCCCAAATAGATAGAGGACGATTTTAGAGAGAGATAGGGAGGGAGGGTTTAGAGTGTTTTTCTTGTGTGTGTTCCAAATGACTCAATTAACACATTAAGTACTATTTACTAGATGGACTTTGCAAATAGGCCCATAGTCCATGGACTTTAATAAAAAGGAGTTTACAAGATGATCAAAAGAGTCCAATAACATAAGAAATCAGACATTGGTTAAATAAATTAACCCAAGGTTACAAGGATAATTAAATTAAATTAACCAAACGTACCGAGAAAAATTGGGGTGTTACATTCCAAATGATTATTGATCAAACCCTTGCAAAAACCTTTGAAATCCCTTCTCAAAATGTGCTATGATATGTTGTATGTATGTTAAGATGGCCCTCAGCTCGTAATATGAAAGATGTGAAAAAAAAACTGCCAAAAGTTGGTTTTTGGGTTGAACACGGCTGGTGTTAAAATAAGCTAAACTGACACGGTCCGTGTTCAGAAACCAACACGATCCGTGTTGATTTTCACTAAACTGACACGACTCATGTTCAACATGGTCAACAACTCCCATTTTGGTCAACACGGCCCGTGTTGATTTTCCAGTTTAAATCCAACATGGCCCGTGTAACCCTCTGACTCCGAATCCAAACTTGATTTTTCCAACTTTTTCGTTCTTCGCCAGATCATCCCGAAATCTTCATCAATGCTTTCCGGAACCTCCCAAAGCGCATTCCAAGCTCCGGTTTACGTGAAAAAGACATGAAAGTGTGCAAATAAGGTTGTTCTAGAGACTAACATGAATATGATGAAATGCAAGAAAGAAGGAAGAACAATTATGCTAAATATATGCATGAAATTGGACTAAAAGGTGTGCAAAAAGGTGCGCAAAATGCACCTAACAACCCATATGAATCCTAGAAAACCTTATTTGAGGATATTGCAATTGATGATGAAATTCAATTGTATTCTGTGACCTACATGATATTTGATAGCAACAAATCTAATTGGAATGCTCAAATTCACCCATGATGGTAGGATGTTGCATAAACATGGATTTTAGGTGGGTTTGGGAAAATTATAATGACATCAATGGATTTTATGTATTATGGCATATTTTTTGAGCAAATGAAGTTCACAATCATGAATGGATGCTATTAGAATGGTCTGAATGCATAAACATGAAGACTAGAATGATCTTTAGTTGAATTTATGAAATATTTGGCCATAACAGAAATTTGGGAGCATGGAATGGAATTGAGGATTTCATGGTCAATTTAAGAAATTACAATGAGATTAGTTATGGTTTTATGTACCTAACAACATTCATATGAGTGTATAGTAAGTTGGGAACAAACTATGTGAGTTTTAGAATGCTCAATTGCAAAATAGACTAGTTAGCCCCTTCTTGTAATTTTTGAGGATCATTATGTTCTTAAGGGTTTCAATGAGCACTTAATGGATTAAGTGTAGAGTGTTTTTGGATGATAAATGTGACATCCCCCAATTTCTTGGCAACAAGTCTATTCTAAACTCCACTTGTCTATTAGGGGGCGATCAAGGTAGATTTTCGGGAAAGACTTCCGGATCGTCACATACCACTGGTATGTTTTGCATTTCCTTCTTCTCCTTCGTAGCATCGATCACGAACGCCAAGTATGATGTGCATCCTTTATTCAAAAAAAAAATTGGCCTTCATCAGGGAAATGATTATAGAATTCACTATGTGCTTGTCTCCATACACTAGAAATGTCTCTTTTCCAGGCGGGTTTACCCTTACTATCTTTTTCTTGCACATTATTTCAGCATCATTGGCGCTAAGTCAGTCCATCCCCAGAAAGATGTCGAAACCATTTAACTCGATGGGTAACAGCTTCTCTTAGAATTCATTTCCGTTTAAGTCGATGATAATGTTCTTAATATAATCGCTAACATGTATGAATTTGACACTAGCAACTTCTACAATTAGGGCATCATCTAGCTTTTCTATAGGCAATGCTAGTCTTTCACCAAATTTATGTGATATGAAGGAGTAATTCGCTCCGGAATCAAACAATAAATTAGCAGGCAATCCATTTACAAGAAAGGTACTTGAAGCGACATCTACTTCCTCCTTTGCGGCTTTCAATGTCATCTGGAAAGCTCTGGCTTTTGGCTTTGGTGGGAGATTGGGCCTTGCTGGCTCCTTCTTCTTCGGGCAGTCCTTCAAAATGTGCCCTTCTTCGTTGCATCCATAACACCCCTTTTTTTTAGAAGTGCACTCTTGGGCATAGTGCCCTAGCTTTCCACATTTAAAACAAGTGACTTCTCTATCACATTTCCCAGAGTGCTTCTTCTTGCACTTCTCACACCATTTTGCTTCGGCTCCTCCTCCAAGTTTCCTTGAATCAGACTTCGAGAACTTGCCCTTCTTGTTGGAACCTGAAGTTCCTTCAAACTTTATCTTCTCGCCAACTTCAACCTTGCTGGCGGCTCTTCCCTTTATCATATCTTCAACAGACTTGGCAGCCTAGATAGATGCCTCCAGAGTAAGTTCTTGATACACTGGTACCATATACTCCCATGGAAGTCACTTTGCGTACATGCAATTTTTGTCAGCTCATCTTGGACAATACACAAAGCAAACTCCATTTTGTCTGTGAAGTTATTGTTGTATTCATCAATGGACATGCTTCCCTTCTTTATAGTCAGAAATTGGTTTTCTAGCTCAAGTAAAATTTAGGCCGAGCAATACCTGCACTTGAAATGCACCAAGAACTTTGCCCAAGTCAGTTGTAGTGGATCAATAGGGCTTAGGGTCTTCCCAAGAGTGTTCCCCCATCGTACAGCGCCACCTCTGAACTGATGGATTGCAAATATGGTTTGTAACTTGCCTTTGCAACCACATGTCATAAAGGCTAATTCCATCTCCGAGATTCAATCTATTAATCTGATAGGATCTTCTTTTACAGTGAAAGTTGACGGCTTGCATGTCATAAAATATTTGTACTTGTATCCATTTTTCCCAACTCCTTCATCTTGGTTATTCCTCCTATCCACAAGCGGTTCAGTTTGACCAACAAATCTACTATAATATCCTTCCTCTGACTGACAGTCATTTAATTCCGGTTGTTCAACAGGCATTGAAGGTTCACTCCTATTGTTCGGAAACAATTGTCTCATTTCCTCCTTTTTTTCAGCCATCATGGCTTGAATCATGGCGCACACTCCCTTCATTGTGATTGGTTCTGGTGCAGCTTCTGCTATAGGCACCTGTTCCATCACTTGGGATTGAGGTTGCTGATTTCTATTTTCATTTCCAACCCCACTTCGGGTTTTTTCCATTATGATCTATACATAAAATTAGGCGGATTTAGAACTTCATTCATGATGGATATTTAAAGTCTCCTTATCATTCCGAAACGTTACATGCTAGTTCTAATATCGTAATCGTACGCTTAGAATCCTGAACACATAAGGTTTCCAGATCCGGTTGGCAACAGACCATAGATTCGAACAAATAATATCATACATGGAAAACATATAACATTCAGCACATACAAATATTTTAGGCATCTTTCCTAAAATATACTAGTGCTCGTGTCTAGAATATGGTAGACACTCATCTCACAATCATCACTTAGCATTCTAAGTTTATGTTTGGAAATCCTACAAATTTCTAGTTCGCTTAAACTAATGCTCTGATACCAACTGTGACATCCCCCAATTTCTTGGCCAAAAAAGATCGATTTAGTTTATGTTTTTATAATAAAATCCAAGTAATCTCTTTGATAAAAATATGTGGAATTTGTCCCAAAACAAAATATGATAAAAAAAATTATCAAAGCATTTCTTAAAGAAATGTGTTTTTCATTTCATTACAAAACTCAGAATGTCCACATCGATACAGACCAAAAGCATAAACAATATATTATAGACCTTACAATACTTGTTTACATTTACTGGCATATAATCCAAAAATCCCTCGTCATCATCCAACTATGGTCTGGGTCCACTACCTGTAATAAAAAGTTGAGTGGGTCAGGCTTGGGATCCTGGTGAGCATATAAGGTTTTCAACCCACAATAAACAAATTTATTAATTTCATCAACAAAAATAAATTTATTACTTTTATCAACCAACAATAACCCTGATTACCCTTTCCCATTATCCTCACTTTACGTCCTTAAACATCTATCATAAGGGACCTAGCCTAAGGATTTTTCTTCGGGGTTACAACATTGCTTAGGGTATTCCTCAGCAATACATTTCAAATAAGGCAACCATGGGGGGATGGAGTACATCTGGTGAATACTTAGTTCAAAAACACATACAGGTTGCGAGCCTGCCAGCATTCCATTGGAGCAATAACAACAACGAGGCCTCTCATCATTTTAACACACGTCAACTATTTCATCTACCCATGTTATACCCAACATATTTGTAGATAAACATACATATACAGTTTAAATCATTCTAAACATGTATAAAAACTTCATTCAACATCCATCTCAAATAAACAAACAATATTTATACACATAGCATGTATTTTATAGAAAATACTTCATATCTATGTGTAAGATGAAAGTGACTACACACTCACTTGATTTGATGATAATTGGGCAACACTTCGTCTCTTAAAACACTCGTTTCCGGTAAAACCGAGATGTTTTCTCAAAAAAGCGGGCTTCACGTTTCGACTCAAAAACTCTTTTTCTCGGGGTTTTTGGGCTTTCTTAAGATTCTAGGATAGTATTTAAGGTTTAAGGGTATTTATTGCAACATGCAAGAAAGTATAGGGTAAGAGGATGGAAAATTGTAACCTAAAATCGGATGACATTGCGTTCTATTTGTAGTGGCTGAACCCTAAAGTTACGATGGGCGTAACTTTGTGGTACGTGGGGCATACTTCTTTTTCAACCACTATGCTGGGTGTACATTGAGTACGTTGGGCGTACGAAGGGATCATCTCGGACGTGTCAAGGCTACGAACACATGTGTACCATGCAGAAGAGTAGACTACGTAGCTAATTATGGACCGTGAACACAATAGTACGTTGGGCGTACATATTTATACACTAAGCCTACCACTTAGTACGCTGGGCATTCTTCTAGCCTCGAAGTTTGATACAATCACCAAGAAACCAAAGTTATGATTCACTCTTTTGTATCCTTTAAGTTGCATAGATTTGTTTGAATTAGATCGGCTTGTTTTGAGTCTTTAAAATCAGAAATTGTTATTTATTATGTTGTCCCGATCTGGTCTTCAACTAGGCTCGAAACACATTAGTGGTATTAGAGTGTCTAGTTAACTCACTTATATTGCACTTACACATTATATTGATCGTATGTTAGGGTTTGTATGTGTAGTTTTTCTATGTTTAAATTGTTTAAATTGTCTAGAAATTTTCCTTGTTAAATTAGGATTTGTGAATGCTAGAAAAATGACTTCCGGGTTGTTCTGCATCTTTAACACGTCGTGGTTGGTCCTCTACCATGTTGTGGTATCTATTGGATGCTAAAACGGGATCATGAATGCCTTGTCGTCGAGTTGTGATCCTTACCTAGACACATCGTGGTGAGCTGCTGGAACTTCAATTAATATTTTATAATTATTCTTGTGTTTCGGGTGCCCCACGATGTGGTTGCCCATTCCCCATGTCGTGGAACATGTTGTTCGATAATTATAAAATCTTTTTCTTATTTTTTTGTTACTTTCTTCCTTTTTGATTTTAAAACAAATACTAAATAGCCTTTACACTAAAACATAAAGTCACTTTGATTTATATATAAGATTAATTAAAAATCAAAAGATTAGAACTTTAATGATTTAATTGTTGACTTACATCTTGTTGTTTAGTTTAAAAGACATATAAACTCCAAATATGTATGTATATAGTAAAATTGTATTTATATGTATCACACCAATTTACAAACATTGCATCCTCGTGTGTTTCTTAAATATGAATTGTTAGTCTTACCATGACTAGGCTCGTCTACTTTATTGCTATAGGAGGTTTAAGGTACGTCTCTTTGATTCCTAATGAGATTGGCTTTTAAGTGACATTTATTATTCGCCACCCTCCCCGCCTTCTTGTGTTTGAAGTAGAGGCGTCGGAAGGGTTTGATAGGACAACTGTACAAAGTTAAAAGTATTAACTTAATAAGTAATAAAACAAAATCCTGTTTGATAATAATGTGAATCTTATGCTTCACGTGGAAATTATGTTTTGTGGTATATTCTGTTTGACATTAGCTTGTGTGGTCTGGCTTGTCAAGAGAAGAATATAGTCAAAGAGAGGTATATGGTGATCGCGATTCTCAAGCGTTACTTGATTTGATCTCATTATAACTTCACATGGACGACTCAACATTTGGATTAATGGTCGTCGGCTAATCGAATCATGCATGCTAAATGAGCATTAGAAAAGATTAACATGCTATTTACATAAATCAATAAATCTTGTTTTTTAGGAATCTCATTGAGATTGAGATCAACAATAGTCTGTCCACCGAAATAACTTCATTTTGTAATTTTGGCTTGTCCATTTTACTTTGTGAAGCCAAATATGGATCCTAGCAATTTGATTAATAATTTGATATTGGGTAATTATATTAAATGGATTTCTTGATCAAAGTAACTGTATTTCTTTATATTAAATAGATGACTCCTGGTTCTAGTGTCACTTCTCCTCCTACACCAAGCAATTTCATCAAAATTCTCACTACTTCAACTCCTCTCGTGAGATAAGCTCACTGGTCCAAACTACCTTAATTGGATTCGTAAGCTAAGGATCACTCTAAGGTACGAAAAGAAGGATTATGTTATAGGCAAGTATCTGGAAGAGGAACTTCGTGGCAACTAGCGTGCTACTGAAGAAGAACCAGCCAAACACAAGAAGCATCGATGTCATTTTATCTGGGTCTCGTGTCTGATTTTGGCGACCATCTCTTCTAAACTCCAAAAGAGTTGTGAGAATCTTGTGGCATACGACATGAACGAGCAACTCAAATATATGTTTCAAGAGCAAGCTCGAATTGAAAGATTCAAGGTGATGTAATTAATTCTAGGTTGCAAGCAGCATGAGAATGGTTCTTTGAGTACCCATGTGCTAAAATAAAAAGGGTACTTTCACATACTTGATCGTCTTGGTTTCCATTCACTCGAGATTTGGCTATTGGTTTCGTTCTTAACTCTTTGACTAGTGCGTACAAGCAGTTCACAATAAACTAGTATATGAATGGTTTAGAGAAGAGTATCATGGAGCTACATGGGATGCTCAAGACAGCTGAAGAAAGCATTGTTCCAACATGGAATACAAGTTCAACCACCCATGTTCAGGGGCTATTAGGGAAGGTGGTGTCAAGAGAAAAAGGCCCTTTTATCCCACTGCTAGGGGAAAAGGAAAAGGAAAATTTTATGCTCCCAATTCTAACCCTAAGGACAATTATAACATACCACTAGTGAATGACCCTAAAGAAGTCGTTTGCTACTACTGCCAAGAAAAGGTCCATTGGAAATGAATATGCCCTAAATATTTGGAGGATCTCAATAAGAACAAGGCTAAGGGCATTGACACTTCAGGTATGTTTACAATTAAATTACATTTAGCTTTTGCTTCTAATAATTGGATACTTAACACATGATATGGAACCCATATTTGTTATGATGTGCGTGGACTAAAACGAAGTAGGAAGCTAAGGCATGGAGAGCTTGATTTGATCATGGGGAACAAGAGCAGGGTAGTTGTTCCTAAGATTGGAGATTACGAACTTTCATTACCATCTAGTTTTTCAATTACTTTAGTAGATTGTTGTTATTCACCTTACGTGGTAAGAAACATCATTTCATTTTATGCATTGTGGCATGACAGTTTTACCATTGGACTTGACAAAAATAATCCTATTATTTTGGTTTGCAAAGATAATTCTCTTTAATTTAAAGCACATACTTGTAATGGAATATATGAATTTGTGATTGGTGTAAGTAGAAACAATAAATTAGTCTTCAAAATTAATTAATCTACTTTAGATAAATCATGTCTATGACATTGTCGCCTTGGCCACATAAACAAAGAGAGAATTGCCAACCTCTAACCATATGGAATCTTGGAACCATTTAACCTAGAGTCCAATGAAAATTGTAAATCTTGTTTACTTAGGAAGATGAAAAAGTCTTCTTTCACCTGTATGTAACACTCGATTTCAGATTGCTTCCTTAATCGGGGTTATGGCCCACTCATCAGTTGTCACGAGGCTTAGGGCCTTGAGTAAGAAAGGATTTGGCCCTTTTTGTATATGGGTGTGATGGTTTTAGTGACCCAAGAGTTCGATCGCGTTTCAAAGCCTAAGGGTATAATCATAATTTGGGCAATTTGGGTCTTCGTAAATTTTGGGTTTTTGTTCGGGAGGTTTTAAATGTGAAGGTGAGTTGTTAGAAGTGTAGGGCTTCACGTCACCTTTCTGTGGATATAAATTTCGTCAGAAACGAACTTAAAACGAAAAAGTTAGAGCCAAGTGAAGTTTAGGGTTTTAAAGGTTCAATAAGTACGCAAGGCATACCCATTTTGAACGCAGGGAGTAGTGGATTAATTAGTCGTGGATGATCTTAGAGTACGGCGAGTGTACTAAGGGGTACGTTGGACGTACTCCTTTCATAGAAAACCCCTAATTTTGTGGTTCCGACCCTGTATAAACATCATTATGGTCTTCCTTTGAGTCTTTTAAGTCAACCTCCATCCCCTTTCATCTACCTTGAAACCCTAGAGTGCCTTAAGTGAGTCTTGGAGCTTAGGAGAGTATTTGTGGTGGTTTGTGTAAGAGAAGAAGAAGGTTAAAGACTCACTATTTTGAAACGATCTTAATGATCCAAAAGTTGCATCATCATTTCGTGATCTTGATGGTATAAAGTCTCTATTGTGACATCCCCAAAATCTCGGCCAGAAAAGACCGATTTCATTTATGCTTTTTAAACATTTTCAGAGTAAATCCTTTTGATTTTTAAAAGAGATGCGGAATTTGTTCCAAAAAACAAAACATGATAAAATAGATTTTTATCAAAACATTTCATAAAGAAATATAATTTCATTTCATAATAAAAAATCGGGATGTCATGTTCCGATACAGACCATAAAGCATAAACGATAACATTACAAGTCATTCAACAAATATATTAATATACAGACTTGTAAACAAAACAACTTGATGATTCATTTATCTTATGCCCTTGCGCCACTTCCTGTAATACAAACAAACTGAGTGGGTCAGGCTTGGGGGCCTGGTGAGCATATAGTGTTTTCAACCCACAATAAATAATTATATTTAATTCAGCAGTCAACAATAACCCAATTACCCATTCCCATTATCCTCACTTTACGTCCCTAAAAACAACATCTATTATAAGGAACCTAATTTAGGATTTTCATCGGGACGGACATTACTGCAGAGGGGTTTCCTCAACAATAAGTGTCCTAAACGCAACCATGTGGGGGATAGAGTACACCGGTGAACACATCGTTCACAACAACTACAAGTTATGAGTCTGCTAGCGTTCCACAGGACTGTCTAGAATAGTCTGTGGTCGTCATCCATACTCTGCTGAATGACTAGAATAACACCAACAACGAGACCTCTCATTAGTTTTTTTCATTGCACACCAACTGTCTACCGTATGTTCTACCCAACATATTAGTAGATAAAAATATACATGTTTTATACATAATTTTTAAAAGAAAAACTATATAGCATGCTCTTTCAATACTCCATCCAAATAGCAGGTAACATGTAAACACATAACAAGAAATTTCAAGGAGAGTCATATAAGTCTATGTGTTAGAAGGTAATAATAATACCCTCACACAACCCGTATTCTTAAATACATTCAACGATTACTTGTATAATATCTTGTATTGAAAGGGACTATACACTTACATGATCAGAAGATGATCGGGCAGCACTACGACTTGCAGAAGTAGTATTCTTCGGTAGATCTGGAAGATCTTCACAAAAAACCGGGCTCCTCGCGGGTAGGGTTTCGGCTCGAAAATCTCACTTCTCGGGATCCTCGGGGCTTCAGAACTTGCTTCAGGGCTCGAGAATGATATCGGGGCTTCGAGATATAATTAACACGCAAATCGAGGCAAAAACTAGAGAGAAGAAAGAGTTTGAACAAGAGAAATCGGCAGCTCTCGCATTCTATTTATAGGTTGTTGGTCTGGGATTACGCTGGGCGTAGTTTTCAAGTACGTTGGGCGTACTCAATACGCTGAGCGTAATTTTGGTTACGCTGGGCGTACGCTTCGGATAAGCTTTGGTATGTGTATCACGATCTTTAAAAATTCATAACTTTCTCATACCACATCTGTTTTCGACGTTCTTTATATCCACGCGTAGGTGGGATTATGCTCTACAACTTTCGTTTAGACTCCGTCAGCTAATTTTAACTTTATTTTTTTATTAATTATTTTTAGTAGGCCGGGATAGAAAAACTTCGTTAGAAATTCATAATTTCTTCGTCTCACGTCCGTTTTCTTCTGTCTTTTCACCAATGCACTACTATCAATGAGATCTTTGATTCTCGTTTAGAAAGTTTCAGCTAAGACTCGCTCGATCTTAATTCGAACTTTTGGGCTGTCTACTGTTAAGCTGAAACTTCGAAAAATCATAACTTCCTCATACGAAGTCAAATTTAGGCGTTCTTTTTATGCACGCTCTCGGTTCAACATTATCTACGTATTTGGTGTTGATCACTAAGGCTAAATATCATTCCTTCGTAAATTCACTATTTACGTCACGCTGTGCCCCACCGGTTTTGTCGTGAAACTTCGACAGGTCATAACTTCTTTGTTATATAACTCGGATTTCGGCATTCATTATATCTACGGAATCCTTGTTTCAACCACTACATCTTCATGCAAAGATATTGGGCATATCTCACACTTTAATTTTGACGCTTATTTTATTCTTAATTCATTAAATTATAATAATTAAGAAAATAAACACATAATTCACATAATTCACAAATAATACATTCTTATTATTTCAAATTTGGGTTACAAAGGTTAACCTACACTATTACATTGCTAAAAATGGCAAGCCCAGAAACACAGGCGTTACATCTTTCTTGCTCACTCTTTGGTTAGATCTCCTTTTGGATTTGTTCTTAGTCATTTTAGCCTCTTTTGAAGGTTCTTGTGAGCTATAGTTGTTTCAGAGGATTGATCTTGTGGATCTTGACTTTTTAGGTGTCCCAAAGGCATAAAAATGTGATCTTTATGGTTTATTTGGACTCATGCATGTGTTTAGACCTTTCATTAAGCTCTTTTGAGCTCTAGAGTCCCATTAAGCCATGTATGCAAGTAAAGTTGCCAACTTTACGTAATAAGTCATCTCTGGGAATCAGATTTGAGACTTTGGAGCAAGGCCTTAAGTGATTAAGTGCTCAATGGAGGAGATTTGGGTTCAGGGGAGTATGATGGGCGTACCCATCTGGTACGCTATGCGTACTGGACCCAAAGGGTGTACGATGGGCGTACCAGCTGAGTACACGGGGCGTACTCGACCTGCTTCACCTTTCTTGTTTTGTTGAGTTTTTAGACATTTGACCTTTGACCAAAAGTGGACTAGGGTGGACCATTATATCTTATAGGCCTTTTTGGTTATCGGGCCTTCTCGGGATAGGTCCATGATGGATTTAGGCCTAATTTGGATATTTAGGTTTTATTGGACGTTGTGGTGTCATTTCAGATTTGGAATATCATTTGGGCTTGATTTGTTTGGGTTTTGTTGGAGTAGCTGTGAATATGTGTTTTGGATTAGGAATAAGTTATTGGGTTTTAAGGTAAGTCCCATGTAAGGCCTGGGGCCAATTTGAAAAATTAGGCGATAAGTGGGTTTTGGATGACTTCTGGTTTGTGGGCCTTTTGATGGGGAGTTTGGGCCTTAGTCTTCGACCAAACTAGGTGAAGGGTAAAATGGTCTTTTACCCCATACTTGGATTATTTTATGGTTAGGAACCCAATTGTTAATTGGGTGTTATTTGTTTGATAGTGAGGGGATTTTAGCAGATCTGTCGTCAGAGATATTTTTGTGGGATCAATTGTTGAGGCGAGTCTCCTCACTATTCTATGGGTCGAAGGCACAGTGCTAGCCCATTTGGTTTATTTATTGTAGGAAAACCAGGGGTGGCCCTTGGTAATTTGTATGCTAGACCAGAGTTTAGACTCTGGCAGTTAGTTAGTTAAGTATTTGTAGATTGTTATGTTAGTTGTCTTTGTGATGCTTGCATGGAAGACAAGGAGGTAGCTCCTAGAACTTGTCTGTATGACCTAGGGTTTTGCCCCCGGCCTGGTAGGGAAGACCACGATACGACTCATAGAATAATGGCAAGACTATGGTTGGCACATAGCACTTTTTATTGATTGTTGCATATGTATGATATGTATGGCTCGTATGACCTATATGGTATGTGGCATTTGGGGAACTCATTAAGCCCTTGTGCTTACACCTGTGTTTTCTGCAATTTATGATTTTGGGAATGAACCCTGATAATGGTTTTATTTTGAATTACTTCTAAATATTTAAATAAAGGTTAAATGAATGTCTTGATTATAATAAAAATGATTTTTTTTACAAATTGGCTATATCGTGGGATGATTTCTCGACCATGTTCCGAGCTGAGTTTGCACCGGTGATTGAGGTGAAGCAGTTGATGCGAGAGTTTTAAGATCTCTGCCAGACTACTGACATCGTGGCAGAGATCACTGCCAAGTTCCGGGAGTGGACTTAATTGGTTCCGCAGTATGCAACTAATGAGGAAATGAAGAAGGTGATGTATCATGATATGTTATGGGATTCTATCATGGAGTTTGTGAGTATTTCAGGGTGCAAGACCCTAAATGATATGATTTCTAGGGCCTGAGAGCGTGAGATCGATCTGGAGCACCTGGAAAAGAGAGGGCCAGATCAGGTGCACGTAGTGGTGGGTCCTGGGAAGAGACCCAATATTTATAATCATTGTTTGAAAGGCCAGTAGGGCCAGAGTCAGTGTAGCACGTGAGGGAAACTGTACGATGGGGTTTCCCATTCCAAGGGTTTGGGTTGCTACAAGTGTGGCAGGGTTGATCATGTTAGTGGTGATTTCCCTTGGGGGGAAAGCTCGTTATGTTTTCACTGCAACAAGGTGGGCCACAAGATGGCCTATTGTCCAATGTTGAGGGGAGGAGCAGTGAGTGCACCTGCTTCGGCTACTTTGAGGATCACTGTTGTCATGAGGGTAGGGATGGAGCCCCAACAGATATTAGTCGGGAATTGCAGTATCATACAGGGGATGTCAGGACTCTAGCAGGCGATATTGCGTATATGTTATCTTTTGCTTTTTGTTTGGTTTATATCAGTATTTATGTTGTTGGAATCTTGCATCAGTTTGGGTAAGTGCTATCTTTGGTTCAATTATTTGTTTATGTTTGGATTATATCTTCAAGAATTCTTATATGCCATTTGCATGCCATGAATCATTAGTGGGTCAGAAGGGGGTTGCATATTGTTGTGTAGGTTTCGATATGTCCGATTGTTATTCTGGTTCTTAGTCGAGGTCGGTTCATGGGTATTGTTTAGAAGGTCTATGGTCAGGATTGAGCAGGTTAGTTCTCCAATATTGTCAGGGTTCGGTAGTTATATCTTTTGTGCTTGGTTGCTTACTGGGAGTGTCAAAAGAAGGGTTCTATTGCTAAGGTTTTTGTCTTGACATCATTTCCAAGGACTTCAAGATTTGAGTGTTGTATCGTTATAAACTTATAGGGTTATCAATTTTGCTGGGATTCAGGGAGTGTTCTTCTGGTCTTCAAGGGTTGTGCGGTCTTTTGGGTTTGTCTAGTAATGGATCACTTGCATTGGTAAGCGCAGGTTGTCTGTAGTTCGATAATTAGAGGGTAAGAGGGATTGGGAACCCTTAAAATCTTGTGTGTGTTGTAAGAGCTTAGTTGAATCAAGTGGGGGAGAACCATTCAGGTATTCAAGAACAGAAGCATGCATGAAAATAGGATGAGTTCCGCATCTCCGTCAAGGAGGAAGGCGAACCAAGTGGCTGTCTGGATTGAGGATTGTGTGATTTAGGAGTTCGGGAAACTTCCCAACAACAAGGTAGTGCATTCTTGGTGCTGGATATCAAGTTTTGGTGGACCCAGGTTGGGGTTCCAGTCATGACCCGATTTCAGCTTTGGTGTCTGGTCGGGTGCATGCTCAACTTTAGATGTGTTCAGATTGATAGATTAGCCGTGAGATCATAGGTGGCGGCTATGGAAAAGTAGAAGTGTTGTAAGACTTTGGGGTGGCCCGTAGCATTCACTAGTTAGCAGTTAGTATTGAAGTGTTGTAAGACTGTGGGGTGGCCCGTAGCATTCACTAGTTAGCAGTTAGTGTGGAAGTATTGTAAGACAGCGGGTGGCCCGTAGCATTCACTAGTGGGCCGTTAGTGTGGGAGTATTGTAAGACTGCGGGGTGACCCGTAGCATTCACCAGTCCCTGTGCAACGGTGAGAGTGTGACAAATCTATGACTTAGTCACAAAATTCTCCAAAAGGTTTAGACCAGGGTGGGTTAGTTTGCAAGGCTGTGGGAGGCCCACTTCATTTTTGGAATTAGGAAATGGTAGGTCGTGGGAGACCGGGGTATGATATACGACTACAGCTGGTTATGTAGTGTTTAGTTTAGAATTAGGTATTGGTGGCGAGATGGTTCGGGTGATTATTGCTAGTTGAGGCTTTCCTTCAGAAGTCGCATAGGGCGACTGTGTGGGTGTCTTTTGGCTCAGCAACCGGGCAGGAATCAAGTATTCCAGATAGTTGGCAGATAAGTTGGGACCAGGGAGGTCTCGACTGCTTTCAGAAAGCAGCTAGGAGGCAAATTGATGTTCGGGCAAAATTAGGTATTTAGATTCGGGTGTGTGGAGTATCTTATGGTTCAGGAAAATGATAAGTCATTTGCAGTGTGGATGAAATAATCTTAGAGTAATTGACTTGACCCTGTTGCACATCTCTCATTTGAGTATAACCGTTGCAGGGATGAATATTCTACTCGAAGGATTATCTGAGCCTTCTGTCAAGTATAAGTGTTCTATAGCTATTTAAGGTTAGTGACTTTGTTCCTAATGGTAGCATCAAAATAATAATGGTTGGAAGTGTTCTATTTGGTCTGGTATTCAATATGGAATTGGCATGGTAATGGTTCAGTGTGGGTGGTCTAACTGGGGGTCAGACCAACTTGAGACTTCAGGAATCAGAAAGGTATAAGTGGTTTTATGCATGGGTTAATGGATTCGTCTTCGTTGGGTCGAAGAGTTCTGCCAGGGTTGGGTTCGGTTGCCTTGGAGAGTCCATTTCATACTTAAGATTATCGGTTGCATTCATCAGGTTGTTTGGTATAATTTGAATGTTAGTAAGGAACGATTTCGAGGATCAAATCTAATTTATGTGGGGGAGAGTTGTAACACTCGGTTTTGGATTGCTTCATTAATTGGGGATGTGGCCTAACCATCAGTTGTCATGAGGCTTAGGGTTTTAGGGAAGAAAGGATTTGGCTCTTTTTGGATGTGGGTGTTGTGGTTTTAGTGATCCAAGAGTTCGATTGTATTTTAGAGACCAAGGGTATAATCATAATTTGGGCAGTTTGGGTCTTCATGAGTTTTGGGTTTTTGTTTGGGAGGTTTTAAGGCAGGGTGAGTTATTAGAAGTGTAGTGCTTCTCTTCACCTTTCTGTGTATATAAAGTTCTTTGAAAACGGACTTAGAACCAAGACATTAAAGCCAAGTGAAGTTTAGGGTTTTAAAGGTTCAATGAGTATGCGGGGCGTACGCATTGTGAACGCGGGGTGTACTCATTGTGAACGCGGGGCGTACTCATTATGAACGCGAGGCATAGTGGATTAATTGGTCGCAGAGGATCTTAGAGTACGATGAGCGTACTAAGGGGTACATGGGGCGTACTCCCTTCAGAGCAAAACCCTAATTTTGGGGTTCCTACCCTATATAATCATCATTATGGTCTTCCTTTGAGTATTTTAATTCACCCTCCATCCCTTTCATCTACCTTGAAACCCTAGAGTGCCTTCAGTGAGTCTTGGAGCTTAGGAGAGTTTGTGGTGGTTTATGCAAGAGAATGAGAAGGTTAAAGACTCACTATTTTGAAAGGAGCTTAAAGATCCTGAAGTTGCATCATCATTTCGTGATCTTGAAGGTATAAAGTCTCTATCTTGCTCACTCTTCAGTTAGATGTCCTTTTGGATTTATAATTAGTCATTTTAGCCTCTTTTGAAGGTTCTTGCAAGCTATAGTTGTTTCAGAGGATTGATCTTGTGGATCTGGACATTTTAGGTGTCCTAAAGGCATAAAAATGGGATCTTTATGGTTTATTTGGACTCATACATGTGTTTAGACCTTGCATTAAGCTCTTTTGAGCTATAGAATCCCATTAAGCCATGCAAGTAAAGTTGACAACTTTACGTAAAAGTCATCTATGGGAATCATATCTATGAGTTTGGAGCAAGGCCTTAAGTGATTAAGTGCCTAATGGAGGAGATTGGGGTTCAGGGGAGTACGTTGGGCATACCCATCTTGTACACTATGCATACTGGACCCAAAGGGTGTATGATGGACGTACCAGCTGAGTACGTGGGGCGTACGCGACATGTTTGATTTGTTTGGGGTTTGTTGGAGTAGTTGTGAATATGTGATTTGGATTAGGAATAAGTTATTGGGTTTTAAGGTAAGTCCCATGTAAGGCCTGGGCCCAATTTGGAAAATTAGGCGATAAGTGGGCTTTGGATGACTTCTGGTTTGAGGGCCTTTTGATGAGGAGTTTGGGCCTTAGTCTTGGACCAAACTTGGTGAAGGGTGAAATGGTCTTTTATCCCATCCCTGTATTATTGGATTTGGTTTGGAACCCAATTGTTAATTGGGTTTTATTTGTTTGATAGCGCGGGGATTCTAGCGGATCTACAATCAGAGATATTTTCGTGGGATCAGTTGTTGAGGTGAGTCTCCTCATTGTTCTATGGGTTGAAGTGAAACATCCCAAAAATACAGTCCAAAATTTCATTTTAAATCATTAATAAAACCATTGTAATCCAAACATCATATAAAAACCATAAGTCGTGTATATCAAAATATCATAACATTTGTTAAAATATATCAGAGTATAACCATCCTAGGCTAAAAAAATGGTGTGTGCACTGCAATCATCACGAGCTCTTCCCTTTGCTACCGGAAGTACCTGAAACCAAAACTGAAAACTGTAAGCACGAAGCTTAGTGAGTCTCCTCAAACTACCACATACCATACACATAACATGCAACTAGGATATATGATCCCCGCCCACTCTCATGGAGATTCGGGCCCTTCCCACACTCCGCTGTCTAGGAGATTCGAGCCGCGCCCATACTATGTTGTCTAGGAGATTCGGTCCCCGCCCACACTCCACTACTAACATACATACACATATCACACAGACAACAAATATATCTAAGTCTATCAAGCAGTCACATATCCATACTCAAATATTACTACGAGATTCGGGCCTTACCCACACTCAGCTACTAACATATCACATATACGGGGTGACCTTGGTGCCTTAGACCCATTCCTACTGAAGGAAACTCACCTCGCACTACTTAAATCCTGCAAATAAATCTTGTGCTACTGGCTGACAGATCCCCTTCAACATCAAAACAAAACCCAATTAACCATTTGGGCTTCCTATGCATAACTCTAAAATCCCCACTTGGGGTAAAAGGACCATTTTACCCCTAACCTAGTTTGGTCCAAGATTAAGGCCCAAACTCATACCCTGAAAGCCTAAAAAGTCAAATAGTCAACCAAGGCCCAATTTTCCAAATTAGGCCCAAACCTCCTCATGGTCTTGCCTTAAGTCCCAACCATTTATTCTTAGTCCAACACTTGGCATTCTGATGGTCCAATATCTCATAATCATTATGCCCCAATTATGGCACACCTATGTCCCAATTTTCCAAATTGGACCCAAACCTGTCCACTGGGCCATATCCTTAAGCCCAATATAAGTGTTATAGTCCATTTACTTGTTAATAGTTGCCCCATCAAGAGTCCATACATCTAGGCCCAACAAAAAGGCCCAACTCTAAACCCAACACAATTAGATTTTTCACATGAAATCACGATCATGGTTAATTAGAAACACTTAACCCATTAAGGACTTAATCCATTAAGTTCATCAATCTACTAGGTCAATCATACAGTGTGGTCGGGCTTAATACATAACCAAATTCCAATGGCCCAAAATGTGAGTCCCGATAAGTCCAAATTAAAATCTCCAAGATTAGGGTTTTCCAAACCCTAACTATAGTTTCTAACCCCAATCGCGATCTAATTAGCCCATTTGTTAAGTTTTTAGGTTAATTAATCATTAATTAAGTTGGGAACTACCCACCACCATCTCGGGTAGTGGTGGTGACGGGTTTTTCTTAATTATTCCAATCAAAATAAAAATTTACTACGCAAAATCCAATAAACGCACACACAAAATAACACATACACACACACACCCAACCACCCTTGTGGCGGCATGGGGTGGTTGGAGGTGGTAGCCACCACCTCACGGTGGTGGTGGTTTTTCTCATGAAAACCATCCAAATAACACCACACATAACACACTCTTTTTGATTGCAACATGAATCCAACCATCCACCTGATGGCGTACGACGACGGCGATGAGACAAGACGGCGGCAACAATGGCGGCTAATAATGATAGCCACCATGGCAGCCATGGTGGTTTTCCTTGAGTTTTCCTGTTCAGTAGCCACATACATACACGCACCTGGAACAAAACAACACTGGGTTATGCACTCAATCAACAACTTGTGGCGACATATAGTGGTTGGGAATGACAGCCACCACCTCACGGTGGTGGTGGTGGTGGGTTATCTTGATTCCTGCCCAAAACAACGTACATGCTTCACTATTAGCTCCATATACAACCCTTAAAGGCAAACACACATACATTCAGCCACCTACAAGGTGGAAGGACATCTCCATAATGCCACAAAAATGGCAACCAACAGCGGTGACTACCCAAAATGGCGACCATAGGTAGCCGACAACAGCAACTGATGTACACGACGTCGACTCACCAAGAATAGTAAAGGAAAGGAGAGGGAGAGGTGGAATATGGGCTTACCATCGGTTTTCTGGTCGCTCACGACCCTCGCAAGAACAATACTCAGCTCAGTTTTCGGTCTTGGCGGGCATCTCAGCTGTACACAACGATTCCGGTAGCAGAGCTGCGATGGCGACGATCCTCAGCAAAGCAGCGGCAGATGAAGGCATTCCAAGGGTAGTGGCGGCTGGGGAAATGACGATCTAGGTTTTAGGCTTGAGCAATGTAATAGGAGGGAATAATACGCTTGGTTAAAGTCCCGCTCCACTTAAACCTTTGCACATTTTACTAGATTAGTCCCTCCCCATGAGAATCTTTTCAACCAAAGTCCAAAATTTACCATTTGTACCCTGCTTTCTGAAATCCCTTTCAAATCATGTCCACAATTTACCCAACAGCCCTCAGTTTCCAAAATATCTTCAAGTTAAGTCCCAATAGTTTACCAAGTAGTCTTTGCGTTCATAAATATTTACAAAACCAATTGAGAACTTACACTTTTAACACCCGACTTCTAAAATTGTGACAATTAGCTCCTCGAGACTAACACCTTGCTATAAATTTACTGATTTTAGGGCCAATATTCATTCATTAATTTGTTTATTTATTTATTTAATAAACGGGGTGTTACGTGAAGTCACCAATGTCGGTCCATTTGGTTTGTGTGTTGTAGGAAGACCAGGGGGTAGCCATGGCAATCTGTATGCAAGACCAGAGTCTAAACTCTGGCAGTTAATTAGTTAAGTATTTGTAGATTGTATGTTAGTTGTCTTTGTGATGCTTGCGTGAAAGACCAGGAGGTGGATCCTGGCACTTGTTTGTAAGATCCAATGTTTTGGCCCCCAACCTGGTAGGGAAGACCACGATACAGCTCGTAGCATAATGGCAAGACTATTGTTGGCACATAGCACTTTCTATTGATTATTGGATATGCATGATATGTGTGGCTCGTATGATATGGTGATAACCCGGAATTTCCATACGTACAAACCTTAAATTCAAACACTTCAATTAAAAGTAAATTACATTTATGATAATTGTAAGGTAGTTTAAAGTCCATTTGAGTGTTTTTAACATTTATTCTTCAAACGAAGGAATGAAAGGAAGTACCGTCTCGGCTCTTGGAGTAGCAAACCCACCTTTATCACCATAATAAGGAGTTCGCGGCCAAAATTTTAGAGTTTGGACCGTAAACTCCCATGTGGCCGTGAACTCATGCCTTAGGCATGAGTTTACTCCCCAAACTCTTCATTTCTCACTTCCACTCTCAAGTTTACTCCCCATTCTCTCTCAACTAGCATCCCGTTCTTCACCCGATCTCCCGAAAACATAAGTGTTTCTCGACTTGATTTGTTGTTATAACCTAACATCTAGTAGTTATACATCATTTCATCCACTCATTCTTGATTTTCAACTAGATCTTCAAGTGTTCTTCAAAACACCAAGAACACACACTAGTGTTCTTGGACCTTAAACACCTAATCAAGCTTCTATCTTGTAAGTACACTTGCCCTAGCTTCTTGTGTGCTTAATATGAACTTTATAACACTTGAAAATCATCAAGAATCATAAGAACAAAGGAGTTTACGACCAAGGATGTTCTTGGGCCGTAAACCCTTCTTAAGGTGGTTAAATGGACCCTAGTCCCTTCCTAAGCCTTATATGCCAACCTTGATCCTTCCTAGAAGTGTTTAAGACCTTAAACAACAATCAAAACAAGTCCCCATAATATCTTATGGCCGTAAACACATAAGGTAGGGTCCTTAGGCCGTAAACTCTACAAAGAAGTCTTATTGTGCCCCTAATGCTTTCCTAAGGCTTGGACTTGATCATCAGATGCTCAATCATGACTTATAAGACCTCAAAACACCAAATGTCACTTAGTACCATGAGTTTACCACCATAAAATCATGGGAAAATGACCATGGTCCATAAACTCCATAAGGAGTGGTCCTTGGGCCATAAACTCCAATGCCATGTCATACAACCCTTAGATGCAACCCTTCGATACCTATAGCGCTTGAATCAAAGTGTTTCCATATCCCAGGATGTCTTAACTTGGTTAATTAGTTTTAAAATGACTAATTGGATACATATGTGTTTCATTATATGTTAACTAGGACCATTGTGCGTGTTCAAGTCTCCACTTGACACCTAGCACCTTGTCCAACTCTTTCGTTCAATCCACTCACAACAAGTGAGTTCATACCCCTTAATTAACCTTTTAAATGTTTTTAAATGTTTATAAATGCTTTTATGGGGGGGGGGGGGGAATACAAGTTGAATCATGCTAGTTATTATATCAATCACATGTGATTAATAACTAGCATACAAATGGATTTAATACACTTTTAGCTGTTTTACCAAATATGTTACTTCAAATGACTTTCTCAAATGTTTTTACATGTTAAAACTTTTTTATCAAAATGTATTACATACTGTATGTTTCCTTTCAAACTTTGTTACAATTGTGTTTCAAACAAAGGTTTTTCTTATACTTAAAACTGTCTTATCAAACCAACTACTTTCAAATCGTTTTATAAACTGACATCAAGTCATAAGCTCTTATTTATTAAACTTTTCAAAGGTTTTACAAAACTTCTTTTATACGTTTAATATTGTCAATTGCATGCCTATATATGTATAGTTATATAAGCAATGTTTAAAGGACTTAGGACGGCTAGCTCGCTTTATTTCCTTTTCCTCGCTGGGATGTGGCCTCAGGGTATCGGTTATTCATCCGAATGTCGTCTAAATGTTAGTTATATATCATGTATACCTATATAGACGTAAAAGTTCTATCAGTCAATTCAGTACCTTTGGGTAGCAAAGGCATACTTTCGGTTATTCACATACATTACTAGTAACTATAATAGGTATAGTTAGGAGATACTATTTACTATTCCTAGTACAATTGTTAAAAGCATGTCTATATATGTTTAGTTATATAAATAATGTTTGAAGGACTTAGAACTGCTAACTCGCCTTGTTTCCTTTTCCTCGTTGGGATGTGGCCTTAGGGTATCGGTTAGTTGTCCGAATGTCTTCTAAATATTAGTTATATATTATGTATACATATATAGATATAAAGGTTCTAATCAGCTAGTTTAGTACATTTAGGTAGCAAAGGTATACGTTCATATATTTCTAGTAAACTATTATAGGTATAGTTTTGGGTATATATATATATATATATATATATATATATATATATATATATATATATATATGATTACGTAACATAAATGTGGATTTCGACCTAGCGATTCATTTTGGAAGTCACCTTTAGTTTCCCAGAATCTCTTATAAGGAGAACTTTTAGTATGGGGACTATCAATCACATTATTACTTACTTTCAGCGGGTCTCGTTAGAAGACTACCTACTTACTTACAACGAGTCTCGTGAGAAGACTACTTACTTACAGCAGGTCTCGTGAGAAGACTACTTAGTTACAGTGGGTCTCGTGAAAAGACTACTTACTTACTTTCAGATAGTCTCATTAGAAGCCTATTTACTTACTTTCATTTGGGTCTTGGTAGAAGATTACTATTTATACTAGTAGGAAATATGGGATTTTATAGGGTTTTCATA
This sequence comes from Lactuca saligna, assembly GCF_052625555.1. Lineage (NCBI taxonomy): Eukaryota > Viridiplantae > Streptophyta > Magnoliopsida > Asterales > Asteraceae > Lactuca > Lactuca saligna. Next base: position 144,478,284 of record NC_136425.1, read on the forward strand.
CTTATATAAGATTTTTCTCAAAACAATTACAAGTTTTTTATTACAAGTTTTATTTACAAATAATGACATTAAATACTTATGAATTCACCAGTTTTAGGCTGATACTCGCTTTCAAAATAACTTGTATTTTCAGGTCACCAATAGACATGTACGATGACCATGTTTTGTGAAGACAGAGTAGTGAAGACTCGTCTTTTATTTTTGAATATTCATTATATTGTTATTCTATGAAAGAACACACTTGTTTTTAAAATTATGCTATTAATGCAATGGATGATGTTGTTGGTTGGTTACTACTTTGCATTGTTGTGATACTTTACATGACGTCCTCCGCCCGAGAACGCTTTCGCCGTTCTTGGTTTTGGGGTGTGACAGATTGGTATCAGAGCATTGTTTATAGTGAATTAAGTATATCAACCCATAAAAGATATACAGACTATAAATACAATGAGATTAAAATACTCTGACCAAGAGTTTATACCTTTAAGTGCTAAAATACTTAATTAAAAGTATACATATCTACGTACCTACATACTTACTATAGAACAGTATCATACTAGAACATAACAAAAGTATTTAATTGTTGGGCACAACAGTCAAAACTGGGCAGTTATGTAATCATATCTGGAATTAATATAGCCTGATCAACTATATTTATTTGAGATATGGTGAACGTGTGTTCGGGGATGATAGTGGTGTTGCGACAAACCTAAAACTTACCAAATACTGGGTCCAAAGGAGTCTTTAGAATAAAACAAAAAGTAAAATACTATCTGATTATTTTGAGATACTATCCATTAACAATACTAAAAGTGTACAATAACAAGAAACCAAAAAACCAAACCCAAAACAGAGATAGTATAGGAGTATCTTCAATAACTGTAAATAATTATATGAGAATTAAAAGACCCTTACTGATCGGTCTATAATGGCAAAGTATATACATCCTAGAGTTATATATAATAAAGATCTCATAGACTTAGAATGTGTGGTTTCGCTTCACTTCCTTTTCCTCGTTGGGATGTGGATTTGGAGTAGTATCACATTTTCGAATGACTATTAGATCTGAGATATATATAATTTGTATACCCTATGTGATTATAAAAAGATTCAATAAGGATCTCATGTTAAAATTAGTACTAGAAATAGATTGAGTATCCTCATAGATTCTCTAGACATTTCCATTCTTGCACCGACAACCTGACTAGAGACACCACCTCACTAAAATAGTCAACAAAGAGAACTTCGAGAAGGGATCAGACAAAGAGTACAAAGCTAGTAGGACGCCAGAGGACAACAAAGGGACATAAGTGGACATCGGATTGCTATCGTCAGGAGTAGGACAGAGAATAAGCGATACCACTCGCGAGTCATCCGAGATGGCAGAAAACCATATGTGTCACATTAATAATTAAGAGCCCAATATGACCTAGTGAGTTAGTGATTACACTACTCACCTTGTGTGATAGGCTTAAAGTCTTTATAACTATATCTTGAATATCAATGATCGTGACAGTTGGATTGGTTCCCGACAATCCTTGCCCAAATACTTTCATTCTTCTATCATTAGAACCGTATACCATTCATACTATCTCTTGTTGTTGAACTACGGCGATTTAGTTCACAGGACACGTTCATTTTCTGTACTATTGAATTTTTATCATTTTTTGATTTTTTTCAACTTATAGTTGAAAGATGCCTCCTAGAAGAAATCCAAGACGTAATAATGGTACGAAAACACCGATACCACCCCCACCGCCACCTCCTCAAACGATGTTGCTATGTTTCAAGCAGCAATCACGGTGGCTGTAGCGGCTGCCATGACACATATCAACACTTCCGGCGCTACTGGTTCGGGAATTGGGGTGTTTCCTTCGAACCATGGCGAGAGTCATGGGCACTCATGAGAGTGCACCTAAAAAGATTTTACGAACGCCAAACCCCTGAATTTTAATGGAACTGGAGGGGTTATGATATTAAGACAATGGATAGAAAAGACAGAAGCAGTCTTTTAGATCTGCGCGTGCCTAGAGAACAACAAGGTCAAATTTGCTACTTGTACCTTTTCAGAAAGAGCTTTAACATGGTGGGATGGCCACGTTAAGGCACTGACTATAATAGTGGCAAATTCGATAAGCTGGGAGAGCTTAAAAATAATGTTGATGAGAGAATACTGTCCACGAGGGGAAATTCAAAAACTCGAGCAGGAACCCTGGAATCTTGAAATGGTTGGTTTTGATATATCAACCTATACCAACAGATTTTGCGACCTGGAAATTCTTTGCCCATATATGGTTGCTCCAGAGAGCAAGAAAATAGAAAGATATATTTGGGGGCTGTCATCCCAAAATTCAGTCAAGTGTGTTAGCGTCAAGGCCTGTTACTTTTGATAGTGCCAAACAACTAGCACAATCTATTATTGACCATGGAAACTATTAGAACTCAATGATTGCTGTGCAAGATCAACAGAAGGGAAACAACACCAAAAACAGGAAGCAAGGTTGGAACAAGAAGAAAGACGAGTCCTCTCAGGAATCCTCAAGGAAACAACAGCTACTTACTATCAATGCTGCTACCGTACCTACAATAGTCTCTGCTAACCCGTTACCAGCAAATCCTTATGCTGGTAATCTCCCAAAGTGAAACAAATGCAACTATCACCATCATGGAACTTGTCGGGAAATGCAGTGCTTAAACTGCAACAAAAAGGGACACACCATGCATTACTGCAAGAATCCAGCAAGGCCGATCAACCAAGTACACAACGCTGGTGTGAGCCAGGCTTGCTACGGTTGTGGCGAGGTGGGTCACTACAAAAGAAACTCCCCGGGAACAGCGAATGTTGGCACAGACGGAAGGATGCTAACTATCACCGCTGTAGGAGAGACTACTTCGGGCCCACGTTAAAAATCTATTACGTTCAGTAGTGTTTATGTTAGACTTTTAAACTTTTAAAAACTAGTGCAACTAGAGTCTTATCTTTTGCGAGATCCCATCTGTGGTAGGGACTCTCGTGCTGCCTGTACTGGCTTTTTGCAATATACTTTGTTCACAGCTGTAATAGCATAGCTGAAACTAAAGTATTGAAAACTCTTTCATAGATTGCACCGTATTGTTTTGTAACACCTTTTGATCGAGTCTAACGCTTGTAATTTCGAATAGTTCGACGTCGTCATTTGACTTGACTCGATTTGATCCTCATAGTGCCAGTTTCAAGCGAACATCCTTTTCTCATAATCGACTATCTAGCAAAGCTGTCGTTCCAGAATTTTGAGGTGCTCATGCACAGATTACCTTACAATTCATAGCCATCCCGAAGTAACTTCAGCAAGCCTCTCCGGAAAACTACTCGTACAGTATTTCAAGTTCAATCCAAAGACCCATATTGTGACAACCCGATATTTCAACTCTTTGTAATGGCCTAATAGGTCAAGTATTGTAAACATTTTTGAGTTAATAAAATTAACTTTGATAATAAAATGTCCAAAAAGTTTCTATTTAAATTCTTCTATGTTTAAATCTCATTAAACCATGATCGTACGTAAAAAGAACGCCCAAATCCGACTTCGTATATTGAAGTTATGATTTTTCCAAGTTCAGCTTAGCAACAGACAGCTAAAAACTCGAAACGGAGATCGAGCGACATTTGGCCGGAATGACCTAAACGAGAATCGAAGGTCTTGACAATGGTATTTCAACGGTAAAAAGTCTGGCAAAAACCGACGTCAGATAAAGAAGTTATGAATTTTTAAAGAGATTCCTTAATCACGTCATTTTAATAAATAAATAATAAAAATAATTTTGGAATTTGCCAACAGAATCTAAACGAAAGTTGTAGATCGTAGTCTCACCTTCGCGGGGATATAAAGAACGTCGAAAACGGAGTTCGTATGAAGGAGATATGAATTTTTGAAGTTTGATAAATAATTTATATATAATTTTTATTAAAAATTCGGTATTATCCAAAGAGGAGTCAGCCTAGGGCCGAGGTACGCGCCGCGTACCCTCGTACGCCCCGCGTACTCGAGGGCACGGCCTCGGATCGTCCACGTCGCCCTATGCGAAGCTACCCGACCCGCTGTCCCATCCGAAATACGTAAGCGATGACGTACGGGTACGCGCTGCATACGCCCGTACGCCCCGTGTTCGGAGGCGGTTCAGCACCCCTATAAAAGGGATGCGAGCCTTTCCGAAAAATTTGTTCATTTTCTCTCTTTCTCTCACGATCTTGCCTCGATTTCCGTGCCCGTTCAAACCCGAAGCTCTGGTCTTTTTGCTCAAGTCCCGAGGGTCGATTTTACTCCCGAGATTCCCGAGAATCCCGGGAAAAATCCGTTTCCCGAGACGAAACTCTGCCCGGTTTTTGATCTCGATATCTTCAAACTTCCAAGTGAGTTCATACCCCTTATTTTACCTTTGAAATGCTTTTAAATGTTTTAAATACTTTATGGGGGGGGGGGGGGGGGAATACAAGTTAAACACTTATTGTTATTGCTTCGATCACATGTGATTGCATTAATCACATGTGATTAATAACTAGGAAACCAATGATTTTATCACTGTTCAAACTGTTTTACTTCAAAACGTTTTACAAACTCTTTTACTTATCAAATGCTTTATTGTAAACTTTGTTTTACTACCTATAAATTTGCATGCCCATATATGTATAGATGTATAAATAATGTTTAAAGGGCTTAGGAAAGCCACCTGTCCTATTTCCTTTTCCTCGATTTGGATGTGGTCTGGTGGAATTTCGAGTGACCATCCGAGGGTCGTTTCAATATTAGTTATATATCATATATACATGTGTTGACATAAAAGTACTTCCATATTCATACTTATCAGCACCTCGTTAGTAAGTTACCATCGGGGTAACACGAGATCATACTACTACAATTTCTAGATCAACGAGTCAGTTCATTCAGGAGTCAATACTTATTACTAAGAGAACATATACAACGATACTAGAACAAGTAACATTTTATTGCATATACACGAATACGTTAACAATTGTGATCCACTGTATGGGAGCATGTCTTAATTGTCATGACCCGAGTTGTAGCTAGAGTCTCTTGGAGGGAGAGCGTGAGTTTGCGTATAGATCTATACTGGATTGACTATCCTACACCTCGCTACTAGCTACAGTGGGACCGATAGGTCTGCGGGTGCCAAACGTCATACCTTATTTTTCGACTATACGTTGTCGATGTTACCAGTCGATAGTATGGTGCAATTTATCACACGATACCTTAATATAAACCCGGTTTAAGGTAGTTAGTACAGCAGTAGTTCATATAAAACAAAACTACCGTACTACAATAATTTACCCATTACATTTTGGTGATAACCTCACTTAAACTTTAATGTACAAACTCTATTTTGTTAAATGATAGTTACACTTGGGAAATTACACACTTTTACATCAAACGAGCATACAAAACAGTTAAGCCTTGGTAGAGGGCTACTTTAACAGAAAATATAGGCTTTTCTGAGAGATTCAAACTTTTACAAACACTTACATACATTTACAACTCATACTTGCGACAGGTTCAAACGTTTTGATAATAAACCTCGACACTAAAATACTTATGAATTCACCAGCTTAATGCTGATAAACTCTTTCAAAATAACTTGTATTCTCAGGTCATCAGTAGACAGGTACCGATGCTAGCTTTTGAGAAGATGGAGCGCATTCAAGACTCATCATACTATTTTGATTTACATTATATTTTTGGTGTCTAGAACTGTACGGAACACGCTTGTATTAAAATTTTATATTTAATGCAATGGATGATGTTGTTTGCTTATTTACATTTACTGTGTTGTGATACTTTACATGACGTCCTCCGCCCCGGAACATTTCCGCCATTCTTGGTTTTGGGGTGTGACACATATGGTTAACCAATCACGGAGGAAAGTATACGCTAGGGTGGTACATAATCAAGATTCTATAGGTTTAGAATTGATGATTCTGCTTTAACTTCTTTTTCTCATTGGGATGTGAGCTTAGAGAAGAATCATTTATTTGACTGTCTCCAGACAACGAGTAATTATGCTACCATACATATAAACTTAGAATCCAGACTTAGAACTTCCCATCGATCAAGACAGGAGATGCAGATGGAAGAGAAGTACCTATTCTTTTCATGATTCAGGAGTATTCACTTTCGAATCTGAATTTCGGGACGAAATTCCCTTTAATGGGGGGATGATGTGACAACACGGAATTTCCATTCGTACAAACCCTAAAGTCAAACACTTCAATTAAAAGTAAATTACATTTATGATAATTGTAAGCCAATTTAAAGTCCGTTTGAGTGTTTTTAGCATTTATTCTTCAAACGAAGGAATGAAAGGAAGTACCGTCTCAACTCTTGGAGTAGCAAACCCACCTTTATCACCATAATAAGGAGTTCGCGGCCAAAATTTTAGAGTTTGGACCATAAACTCCCATGTGGCCGTGAACTCATGCCTTAGGCATGAGTTTACTCCCCAAACTCTTCATTTCTCACTTCCACTCTCAAGTTTACTCCCTATTCTCTCTCAACTAGCATCCCGTTCTTCACCCGATCTCCCGAAAACATAAGTGTTTCTCGACTTGATTTGTTGTTATAACCTAACATCTAGTAGTTATACATCATTTCATCCATTCATTCTTGATTTTCAACTAGATCTTCAAGTGTTCTTCAAAACACCAAGAACACACACTAGTGTTCTTGGACCTTAAACACCTAATCAAGCTTCTATCTTGTAAGTACACTTGCCCTAGCTTCTTGTGTGCTTAATATGAACTTTATAACACTTGAAAATCATCAAGAATCATAAGAACAAAGGAGTTTACGACCAAGGATGTTCTTGGGCCGTAAACCCTTCTTAAGGTGGTTAAATGGACCCTAGTCCCTTCCTAAGCCTTATATGCCAACCTTGATCCTTCCTAGAAGTGTTTAAGACCTTAAACAACAATCAAAACAAGTCCCCATAATATCTTATGGCCGTAAACACATAAGGTAGGGTCCTTAGGCCGTAAACTCTACAAAGAAGTCTTATTGTGCCCCTAATGCTTTCCTAAGGCTTGGACTTGATCATCAGATGATCAATCATGACTTATAAGACCTCAAAACACCAAATGTCACTTAGTACCATGAGTTTACCACCATAAAATCATGGGAAAATGACCATGGTCCATAAACTCCATAAGGAGTGGTCCTTGGGCCATAAACTCCAATGCCATGTCATACAACCCTTAGATGCAACCCTTCGATACCTATAGCGCTTGAATCAAAGTGTTTCCATATCCCAGGATGTCTTAACTTGGTTAATTAGTTTTAAAATGACTAATTGGATACATATGTGTTTCATTATATGTTAACTAGGACCATTGGCGTGTTCAAGTCTCCACTTGACACCTAGCACCTTGTCCAACACTTTCGTTCAATCCACTCACAACAAGTGAGTTCATACCCCTTAATTAACCTTTTAAATGTTTTTAAATGTTTATAAATGCTTTTATGGGGGGGGGGGGAATACAAGTTGAATCATGCTAGTTATTATATCAATCACATGTGATTAATAACTAGCATACAAATGGATTTAATACACTTTTAGCTGTTTTACCAAATATGTTACTTCAAATGACTTTCTCAAATGTTTTTACATGTTAAAACTCTTTATCAAAATGTCTTACATACTATATGTTTCCTTTCAAACTTTGTTACAATTGTGTTTCAAACAAAGGTTTTTCTTATACTTAAAACTGTCTTATCAAACCAACCACTTTCAAATCGTTTTATAAACTGACATCAAGTCATAAGCTCTTATTTATTTAACTTTTCAAAGGTTTTACAAAACTTCTTTTATACGTTTAATATTGTCAATTGCATGCCTATATATGTATAGTTATATAAGCAATGTTTAAAGGACTTAGGACGGCTAGCTCGCTTTATTTCCTTTTCCTCGCTGGGATGTGGCCTCAGGGTATCGGTTATTCATCCGAATGTCATCTAAATGTTAGTTATATATCATGTATACCTATATAGACGTAAAAGTTCTATCAGTCAATTCAGTACCTTTGGGTAGCAAAGGCATACTTTCGGTTATTCACATACATTACTAGTAACTATAATAGGTATAGTTAGGAGATACTATTTACTATTCCTAGTACAATTGTTAAAAGCATGTCTATATATGTTTAGTTATATAAATAATGTTTGAAGGACTTAGAACTGCTAACTCGCCTTGTTTCCTTTTCCTCGTTGGGATGTGGCCTTAGGGTATCGGTTAGTTGTCCGAATGTCTTCTAAATATTAGTTATATATTATGTATACATATATAGATATAAAGGTTCTAATCAGCTAGTTTAGTACATTTAGGTAGCAAAGGTATACGTTCATATATTTCTAGTAAACTATTATAGGTATAGTTTTGGGTATATATATATATATATATATATATATATATATATATATATATATATATATATGATTACGTAACATAAATGTGGATTTCGACCTAGCGATTCGTTGCGGAAGTCACCTTTGGTTTCCCAGAATCTCTTATAAGGAGAACTTTTAGTATGGGGACTATCAATCACATTATTACTTACTTTCAGCGGGTCTCATTAGAAGACTACTTACTTACTTACAACGAGTCTCGTGAGAAGACTACTTACTTACAGCGGGTATCGGTTAGTTGTCCGAATGTCGTCTAAATATTAGTAGTTATATATTATGTTTCCTTTTCCTCGTTGGGATGTGGGCTTAGGGTATCAGTTAGTTGTCTGAATGTCGTCTAAATATTAGTTATATATTAAGTATACATATATAGATATAAAGGTTCTAATCAGCTAGTTTAGTACATTTAGGTAGCAAAGGTATACGTTCATATATTTCTAGTAAACTATTATAGGTATAGACTCGTCTTTTATTTTTGAATATTCATTATATTGTTATTCTATGAAAGAACACACTTGTTTTTAAAATTATGCTATTAATGCAATGGATGATGTTGTTGGTTGGTTACTACTTTGCATTGTTGTGATACTTTACATGACGTCCTCCGCCTGAGAACGTTTCCGCCGTTCTTGGTTTTGGGGTGTGACAGATATGTATGGTATGTGGTATTTGGGGAACTTACTAAGATATGTGGTTACAGTTTGTGGTTTATGGTTTCAAGTACATTCGGTTCAAAAGGGAAGGGCCCGACTTGATCGCAGAGCATACACCCGTGTTTTCCGTAATTCATGATTTTGGGAATCAACTCTGATAATGCTTTTATTTTTAATTACTTCTTAATATTTGAATAATGATTTTGGGAATCAACTCTGATAATGCTTCTATAGGGATGTAGAGAAGCAACTAGATAAGAAAATCAAGATACTTCATTATGATAAGGCGGAAGGTATCTTAGTGATGAATTCTACGATCATATTAGAAGTTGTGGGATAGTCTCACAACTAGCTCCACCAAGAACACCACACCCTAATGGTGTGTCTGATCGGGGAAATTGAACCTTGCTAGACATGGTTAATTATAAGATGACTCGTGCTACACTTCAAATTAGTTTTTAGGGTTATGCTCTAGAAACTGTCGCTTACATTCTAAACCGTGTACCAACTAAGAAGTTTGAGACAACACCATTCGAAATGTGGAAAGGGACTCATCTCTTTCTTGAATGAATTAAGGTTTGGGATCGTGAGGTTTTTTTCATCAATAAGCACTTGAAAAACTTGAACCCATATTTGAAAGGTGTTACTTGATTGGTTATCTCGAATATTCTTTTAGATACTTGTTTTACATGTCTGCTGAGAATAAGATCTTTGTTGATCGAAGGGTAGTTTTCCGTGAAAGGGAGCTAATATCTCAAGAACCAAGTGGGAGCCATATTGATCTTAATGAGATTCAAGAATCTGTTGGATAAGGTGTCTTAGTGTTGGATTAATGTCTAAGTCCATAACTATAATTGGTAAGACTTGACCCGACCCAGCATGGTCCATTTGGGTTGCATGACATCATGCACTTGGATAGACTAAAATGAAAGAAATAACACTTAATGTTTATTAATATATTATAAGTTCTAATATATTAATAGATATTATTTAATTAGTATTGATCAAGAATTAATCTAGAATTAATCAAGTGATCAAAAGAAGACTAATTAAACATATGGGTTGATTGTGTAAATCATCCATAACTTATATAGTGGGCTAATGCTCCATGGATTATTAAGTTAGGCTAAAACCCATAGGATGCTCCATGGTGTATTTGAACCCATGGATCCAAGCAAATGGAAATCCATGACAATTAGGGTTTACCCTAATTGTAACAACTATATAAGCATCTTATTGATGTGAGAGATCGGCCACTAGGTGTGTTTGGAGGGCAAACCGATTCATGAAGTGTTCTACTTTCTCTCATGGTTATTCCAAGTGCACCTGATGTTGTGTGAACCATTTGAGGTGTCACATTTGGGGCACTAGGCTCTCGAGCTACATGGAATCAAGCACCGACATGGAGGTATGTAATTCTGCTAGATTTTATATTATATGTACTTTATATTATGCTAGTTAGAACAATACCTTGGAAATTGATATTTGCATGTATAATAGAGAAAACATAGATCCAAGGTATTTAGGGTTGCATGTACACCATAGGAGTGTTAGAATGCTCAAAACCCAACAGTGGTATCAGAGCCTAGGCTTGTTTTCACTTATACTTGATGTAAATTGCTTAAAATCGAAGTTTTTTGCTGCTGGGACAGTGGACTCGCCGAGTGCACTGATGGACTCGCCGAGTCCAAGACAAAATGCATCCAACTCGCCGAGTTGGTTCATGCACTCGACGAGTTGCAACCCCAAACAACATATCTTCGAGTTTTGGTGTTGGAATTGGTCTAGAATCATTACCTTTGACTGTTTTGGTCTTATAAAACCTGTTTTTAATGTGGTAATGATTATGTTAAACCAATTTCAATGCTATAATCAAAGTTTCAAGTTTATATGTGTTTATGTAATTCTTGAAAAATGTTGATTATGAATGTTCATGCGTATGAGTTTTAGTAGATCATAAGAATTATGTGCAAATTATTTGTTGTTATTCTTTGATCTCAATGGATTGACTCCATAATTTGTCCTCAAGTTATGGATTACCAAAAGTTTTTTATGTTTCCTTGATTTATGATTTAGTTTAGATTGATGAAAAAAATTATGTTTTGTTGATTTCAATCCATATTAATCTAAAAGAAGTTCATAAAATATGTTTTTGTAACTTGTCTTCAAGTTATGTAAAAAGTCATATTTATGAATCTTAAAAATCATAAAAGTGTTGTAGGTTACATAAAAATGAAGAGTTTTTCCATTAAATTGCTTAATGACTCCATAACTTGTCTTCAAGTTATGGATGTTGAAAAGTCACTTCATTAAAAATGTTATTAAAGAATAAGGGGATACATTAAAATGAAGAGTCTTCTTTTTAATGAACCATTAAACTCATAAGTTATGAAATAAAAGGTTTTGAATAGTTTCAAAACATGCCCTCAAGTTTTGGAATTTGTAAAGTCTTACACTCTAATACTTTAATTCCAAATTGAACCTTAGAATTTTAAAAGCTAAAATTCAAACTTTATGGACTTCATTAAATTAATTAAAGTGTTTAATTAAAAGAGTTAATAATTCCATAAAGACATGGTTTAAGTTTAATTAAATTAAGAGTATAGTTTAATTAATGGATTAAACCACCAAGTATTTTAAATGTTTAAAATACACCCTTATACTGTTATTATAATTTTAATTATATAGATATGTGTAAGATAAAGTCAATCTTACCATTAGTAGGCCTCATTCACGAAGCCGGTCTATAAGGGGGTATAAGGTTACTGCCTATAAAATGACAGTTTAATGGGTGTCCACTCTCACCCACCGCTTCCTTCACTGGTGGAGGGTCGTTAGCCGAATGGGTAGGAAAGGACTATAATTCTACATTCATTAAAAGTATAATGAAAAATAATAAGTAACTAAACACTTATAAATTCCCAATCTTAGTTACTTAGGAAAATGTGAAAAGGTGCTAGCCCGTGAAATTACACTTTGTACCTTACCAAGTCGTTAATAGAGCGTGTGTGGTTAACCGGCATGCTAACAAGGACTAGTAAGAGTGGAAAAGGGTAACTTGACTTTATTATAGATCGGTGGAGCGTGTGTGGTTAACCGTAACATCGATTAGGTGATAATGTTAAGGGTACCAAGTCAATTTGCATGGTTATTCACACCTTGTTTGTGATCCTCGGCATCCCAGTCACAAACTTGAGAGGGCACAATCTAGATTCAAACATGCCATTGAAAGTTCAATGTATCTCAAAAGATCTAGGAGTTTCAAATCCAATTAAAACTTAATTATTTTTCGTTTTTCATGGTGGAAATTGGTAAATCGTCATTTACCTACCTTCAACTATTTTATAACTCGGATTACGGCATCCCTCTTCCGGTTATAAATAGGTTGTTGGGTCCTAGCCTTAATATTTCATATTGGGTGTTATATTAAGGACTTTAAATCAACTAACTTGAATTTCTCCCTTATAGATGTCTAGTTTAGACAACTATGGTCTTCCCAAATCTTTAGGAACAAGCTTCCTAATGAAAATGATATCCTAAAAGGCAATCAAGGTGAAAGACTAATCCCTTTATTGAGCACTAATGGGACTGGAAATCATACTTCATTTCCTCTACCTACTTCAATAAATCTCCCTATCCCACAAGTTTCAAGACTTGATAAGTTCTAAGTCACTCAATCCCTATTGGCAAACAAAGTCTATATGTGCTTAGGTCTTGGAGATTAAGTAACATATTGACAAGCGGGGAGAGTCGGGTGTCGAAGTCTCGAGGTAGCTGGCTTTTGACATGGTTCTTCAGTTACTCCCTGACGACGGGTCACGACATGACCCTTAATGATCTTACCTATTTGCTTGATGATGTTGAATCAACAATGATTTAGAGCATTGGTAAAGCAAATTAGATTGGAAGATCTACTTCCCAAACATATTTGGACATTGAAAATGGTAACATTAGAAGTCCAGAAAAACTTTCTCTTCCCAGTTGAAAGGGCTCGTCCATGGTCAAGTCGTTTGATCCAATGGTAAAGAGAAAGGATAAGTCTGTGATAGCCTCATGTACCATTCCCAAAGATTCAATATGTTTATTTTGCCAAAAGAAGGGGCATTGGTTGCGAAGCTGCCGAATTTACCTGAAACCTCATGAGGATGGTAAAGTCAAAAGTTTGACTTTACTTCAGGTAAAGTCCATCATCTAGCTCTATTAAGTCTCTTTTGGAGTTTCTTAATACATTATGTAATGTAATTACATTTTGATGTTTTTGAAGAATCAAATGAAGCTTAAAAGGAAGTGTGTTAATTCTGATCGCATGGTTCGATGACCAGAATTTTAAGCCACTGCATAAGAGTTATGAGATATTGCTTAGGAATAGATAACAATAAAGTTTTCATATAAATTTTCATTGTAAGGATAAGTTTTTCCACAAAGTTTTAAAATAAAATAAATTTTTTTGATTTTATTTATTTTAAGCATCCTTACAAAGGCATTTGTGAAAAATTGTTGTTTATATGTTTCTATTGATAAGCAATATTGGATAAAGGAATTTGATTCTTTCGTTTGTGGTAGTATCATAATTTATCAAATAAGGAAAGATTCTCATCACCCAAATTTCAGTTGAATAGAAACTTGGAATCATGCAAGATGTATTGTGTGATGAATGAGGTTTTTCATCTTTGGTGAATTAAGACTAATTCCTTGTTCACATTCGCATGTGAGTCAAGCGAAGGACTAAAGAATCAGGTACATTAGATTGTGCACTAGTCAGGTCCACCACAAAATGGTTGATAAGATTATTCGTTATGATTTACTAAAAGTTTAGTAAATATGATTATGCTTACAAGGTTAAGAGTAATTCTGAAACATTGGAAAAGTTTCAATGATTGGCAGAATGAATAAGAAGAATCAAATAAGGTAGAAAGATAAAAGTTTCTCCAATCTGAAGAGATGGGAGAGTGCTCATGTATCTTGTTTTATGACTATCTTATTGATTATGGAACCATATCACAATTGATCCTCTAAGGACACCTTAGTGCTTTTGTTGGCTAAGGAGAGGAATCATGAATTGTTGAAATGGTTAAATCAAAAGATAAATCATACTTCGTTCCAAAATCAAATCTTAGAGTCATACTCCAAGATTGAGCCTTGAGTGACATAATCTTAAGAAAGTTTTAAAACACTTTTCAAATGTAGAGTAAAATGTTTTCTTACTCTTGTACATTTGAAATTGGTAAGTTGTGATGTTTTGGATAAAACAAAGACCAACTAAGGCCAATTGTGTGAAGTGTTTGTAAAATAATCCGCACTATCTCTTGAATATTTTGCAAGAGAGTCTTATATGTCAAGAGGTTAGTGGGAGTCTAAAAGATCTTAAGGTAGGTTCAAGAACTAATCAAGATGTTTGTTAATCACTAGCCGACGACTTGAGGTTTGTAACCTATCGTGTTGACATATTCTTATTTATGTGTCTATTCCAGTTAAAATTTGAGTATGCTTGTGAGTTCTATGAGTTCTCAATTGTTTGCATAACAACCTATAAGCAATGGTAGGCCCTTGTGCTGCCGGGTGGCATGAAATTAAGATCGAACAAGTTCAGTCCATATGTGTTTGGATTTGCCAGTAACCTTGTCTTGTGATTATGTTTATGACAAATTCACATGGATAAGAACACTTACACAACAAAATCTAAGTTTCATAAGGTTTCTCTCTGATTCATGAAAATGATGGTGAGGAAACTCTTTCATTAAGTAGATTTTAAGTAGATAGCAATTGTGAGAATGACAAAAGGTCTAAACATTATGATTACGGCATCCCTCTTCATAATTGTTTAGACACACAAGTGAGCTATCTAAGGAAAGGTGTATGATTTTGATAAAGTCTTATCAAAGCATCTTGTATCAGAAATCTAAACTTTGGTAAGAAAGTCAATAAAATATTGTTTTTCAAGAAGTCCAGCTGATTTCTGATTACATGTCAAAGCTAGTGGGAGCATAAGTGTTATGCTAGTAAGATAATAATCATTACGCTAGTGGGAGCATGATGATTATGTTGCAAGTTAGCAATGTTAATTATAGAAAACAAAAGTTTCAATTCGCTTTGAAAAGTTGTTTCCCTATAATTAAGGGAGAGGATTTTATACTTCATTCCAATTCTACAAGCTTAGATTGAGATTTTAATCTACTTTAGTCAAGGATATATAAGAATGTTATGTTGGAATGGTTCAACATAAGGAAAGTCTATATATGTTGTGTTCTCAAAATTCGATTATGATTAAGACATACCTCTTCATAGTTCAAATTGTGAGAATATGGCAAATAAAAATTTTATAGCATGAATCGTGTCCCATATACTTTGGGTATAGGATTAATTACATGAGCTATAATAGTTATCCTTTCCAAATTTTCCTAATGCTTAGGGCATTAAGAGAGGAAAAAGGATTAGAACTGGATATGACTAAAATGATTAATCAATTGTCGATGATAATTTGAGGTTTACCAAAGATTGGTTACTCATGGACAATTGGAAGTATAAAGTAAGGACCATATTGACATATTTTGAAAAGAGGAAACTCTTGTTCAAAAGTGATGGTCAAAATGGGAATAGGGAATTGTTTACATAGGTGGAAGTTATTCTTTGAATACGTGTAAGATTAAAGAAGTTAATGCAAGAAGGATGTTCAAAGGAATGTACTTTGAATTTGAGACTTCATTTCCATGGAATTGCTTTCCATTGGAACACCTTGTAATGTCTGTTGCCAAGTCTTTGTGACTTGTGTGTATATTCATTACAAGAGGATCATTGCATTTAAGTTTAGAATCTAACAAGATTATAGTGAATGATAAGAATTTGGTGCTCTTACATTTACAAAAGGGATTGAGATTGTGAAATTAGCATCATTGGAGTCATGTTCAATTGATCTATTTCACAAAAGAAAGGACCATAGGTAAACATAGTGTGCATCCTTAGAGCATGGCATGACTATTGTTTCAATTCAAGTATTAAGTTGATTAATCGAAACATGAATAATTAGTAATCAATATGGTGCTTAGATAAAAGATGTTTTATTTACACTCAAAGTGTTGGGGCCATATAGGATTAGTATTATTTTGTGTTTTACTTTGCATGTTTTGACTTCCAGAATAACTAGGTCATTCTTCCTGAATGACTAAGTTATTCAAACCATCCACAATCAGTCATATGTTGGAAGTAGATATGAATCAAGACTATCATGAATTTGGCTTGTATGATTTGTCTAATGTGCATTAGACATAGCAAGAGTTGCTACAACATTCATGAGTGCTCATAAGTTATGAGTATTGGATTCAACCCACGCTCATTTGAATTACTTCGTGGATTTTATCACGAGTGAATCATGAGATGATAATATCTTATATTCTTTAAACCTAGAGATATGAGTTGTTGACTATGAGTTGGTTATACATTGATTGCACGTAAACGCATTGGTAACTCGATGTTATAAAAAGTGCCTTTGTGTATGATTCAACAAGTAGTTAGTACAAGCATATGATTCGAAGTTTATCCATTCCTTTTACCTTCGGGATGAAAGCGATATCTGTGGGCCTTTCGATGATTTAGTGATGACAAAATGTAAGTGCTCAGCCGGGCCTGAATGATTGGATTTGTTCAATTAGTCGGTCGTCATAAATCGGAAACCGGGAAACAACAAATGGACAGAGATAATGATTATAATCCATGTCTTAGTCCATATGATATCTAGAATGGAGGAATATATGATCACTTATCTAATGGACGCGTCATTGATTTGTTCAGAGTTCGACAACGGCTTTTGAGAGCTACGATTGCTAGTCGGGTTATGAAGTTATAATTGCTATAATAGTTTTAGACTTATCCAATTGGGAGATTGTTGGATTAATGTCTAAGTCCATAACTATAATTGATAATACTTGACCTGACCCGGCATGGTCCATTTGGGTTGCATGACATCGTGCACTTGGATAGACTAAAATGAGAGAAATAACACTTAAGGTTTATTAATATATTATAAGTTCTAATATATTAATAGAGATTATTTAATTAGTATTGATCAAGAATTAACCTAGAATTAATTAAGTGATCAAAAGAAGACTAATTAAATATATGGGTTGATTGTGTAAATCATCCATAACTTATATAGTGGGCTAATGCTCCATGGATTATCAAGTTGGGCTAAAACCCATAGGATGCTCCATGGTGTATTTGAACCCATGGATCCAAGGAAATGGAAAGCCATGAGAATTAGGGTTTATCCTAATTGTAACAACTATATAAGCATTTTATTGATGTGAGAAATCAGCCACTAGGTGTGTCTGGAGGCCAAACCGATTCATGAAGTGTTATACTTTCTCTCATGGTTATGCCAAGTGCACTTGATGTTGTGTGAACCATTGAGGTGTCACATTTGGGGCACTAGGCTCTCGAGCTACATGGAATAAAGCACCAACATGGAGGTATGTAATTCTACTAGATTTTTTATTATATGTACTTTATATTATGCTAGTTAGAACAATACCTTGGAAATTGATATTTGCATCTATAATAGAGAAAAAATAGATCCAAGGTATTTAGGGTTGCATGTACACCATATGAGTGTTAGAATGCTCAAAACCCAACACTAAGTCCATAACATTTCTGGTATGTACTTGACCCGACCCGACATGGTCCATTTGGGTTGCATGGCACCATGCAATTAGATAGACTAAATGAGAGAAATAACACTTGTGGTTTATTAATATATTATAAGTTCTAATATATTAATAGTATTATTTAATTAGTATTGATCAAGAATTAATTTGTAATTAGTTATGTGATCAAAAGATAACTAATTAAATATATGGGTTGATTATGTAAATCATCCATAACTTGTATAGTGGGCTAAAAGGCTCCATGGATTATCAAGTTTGGTTAAACCCATAGGATGCTCCATGGATGCTTCATGGGAGTTACAAACCCATGGTTCATGGAAATGAAGAGTCATGACACATTAGGGTTTACATGGTGTAACCCTAGATGTGTCAACACTATATAAGGAACATACTATCCACTAAAACCGGCTACACTAAGAAACAAGAGGGCTAGAGCCAATTTTGCAAGTGTAAGATTCTCTAAAAGTTTACTCCTTTATATTTGGTGTTGTGTGAAGCATTTAAGGCATCACACTTGGGGTTCTAGGCTCACAAGGTTTCAAGGATCATAATCAACAACAAGGTAAGTTATTCTATCTTTCATTCAAGTTAAAAATGTTCCCCATGTATGCTAGATAGGAATATAACCTAGGAAACCAAAATTTTTATGTATTTAGACAAACATAGATCCAAGGCTATTAGGGTTGCATGTACACTTAGGAAGTGTTAGAATGCTCAAAACCCTTCAGTGGTATCAGATCCTAGGTTTGTTTGTGAGTACTTGATGCAAAATAGTGTTGAAAAAACAATTTTTTTGCTGTCTGAATAGGGGACTCGACGAGTCCATGGGGAGGACTCGACGAGTCCAAGTGAAAATGCAACCAACTCGGCGAGTTTGTTCGTGTACTCGACGAGTTGGCCATGCAGAATGCATAAATTCGATTTATGATGCTGGAAATGGACTAGAAACATTACCCTAAACTGTTTTGGTGGTATAAAACTTGTTTTAGATGGTGTAATGGTTGTTATAATCCATTTACAATGGCTAATATCAATTCTTCATGATTATATGTGTTGATATGTTCTTGAAATTTTGATATGAATGTTCATGTTCTTATGAGTTCTTAATAGATCATAAGAGTTACTTGTTTATATAATTAATTCATGATCTTTATGTGTTTTAATGGAGTCCATAACTTGTCCTCAAGTTATGGATAACCAAAAGTCTCTTTGTGTTAAAAACCATTAAAAGAACACATAAGTTATAAAGTGAAAAGTCTACATTTTAATGACTCATAAGTTATGAATGTGAAAGGTTTTGTAAAGTTACAAAACTTTCCCTCAAGTTTGGGAACATGTAAAGTCACTTAATAAACTTTAGTTCCAACCCTTAGAATTTTAAAAGTTAAAATTCAACCCTTATACTTTATAATATTATAAGTTAATAATATATATATATATATATATATATATATATATATGTGTGTGTGTGTGTGTGTGTGTGTATAAGATCAAGTTGTCTTACCGGTAGTATGCCTCATTCACGAAACTGGTCTATAAGGGGGGGGGGGGGTATAAGGTTGTTGCCTATAAAATGGCAACTAAATGGGTGTCTACTCTCACCCACCACTTCCTTGATCGGTGGAGGGTTGTTAGCCGAACGGGTAGGACAAGGACTTATAAATTCTCATTAAAGGTATGATGAATATTATAAAGTAACTAAATGCTTTTATTAAATTCCCAATCTTAGTTACTTTAGGAAAAATGTGAATAAGGTGCCAATCCATGAAATTGCACTTTACACTTTTTTAAGTTGTTGGTGGAGCGTGTGTGGTTAATCGGCACACTAACTTGGATTTAACAAGGTAAGTAAAGGGTGACTTAAGGTTTATCATAGTATCGGTGGAGCGTGTGTGGTTTATCGGCACATCGATTAAGTGATAAACTTTAAGGGTACCAAGTGATTTGCATAGTTACTTCACACCTCGTTTTGTGATCCTCGGTATCCCAGTGACAAACTTTGAGGGTACACTCGAGATTGAAACATGTCTTTAAAAAGTTCATTGAATCTCAAAAGAATCTTGGAATTTCTAAGAACCAATTAAAAATCTAATAATTATATTTCGCTTTTTATGGTGGAAATTGGTGAATCGTCATTCACCTACTTTTCAAATATGATATAGCTTGGATTACGACATACCTCTTCTAAGTTATAATATATTGTGATTGGATCCTAGCCTTAATATTACATTTGGGTGTTTTATTAAGGACTCTCTTAATATCTAAACTAAGCTTGTTCTCTTCTTTCATATGTCTTCAAACAACGCTGCTTCTGGCTCTAATCCAAATGGCTCCTTTACCCTTATGAACTTGTGTGGGAAAGTCACTTTTGATGGATCCAACTTCAATGAATGGATCAGAAACATATGGATAATTACCCGCTACGAGGACAAAGAATATGTCCTCGATAAGGAGCTTAAGGAGATTGATGAGACCACTGCAACTCCCCAGGAGATCGCTGACTTCCGAGCACATGAAAGGGATGCTACCAAAGTAGGATGCATCATGTTGGCCACCATGACAGCAGAACTCCAAAATTCCTATGAGGACTTCTACCATTTTGAAATGCACCAAGATCTGATGGAAAGATACCATCAAAGTGCACGAAAAGAGAGGTATGAAATCATCCGCTCCATCATAACAACCATGATGAAGGACGGGGAATCCGTCACGAGCCACATGCAGAAAATGCAAAGGTATGTGGATTGGTTGCTGAAGCTTAATGTGAACTTCCCTAAGGAGCTTGCAATAGATATCATTTTACACTCCCTACCATCGTTCTATGATCAATTATGCATGACATATCACATGAATAAGGAAGAGGCCACACTCAGCAAACTTCAGGGACTCCTCAAGACCGCAGAAACATGTCTTAAAGGTAAGTCGGTTGTTAACACTCCTACTCCAAACTTCACATCTGTCTTGGCAATCGGGAAAGGTAAGGGAAGAAGAGAAAGAGCTCTTCAAAGGGTACCAAGGCTAGGACCCTTGATGACTCTTCTTCAAGTGGAACCAAGAAAGGTTTCGTCACTCCTTCTTCTAACCCAAAAGAGGCTGAATGCTTCTATTGTCATGAAAAGTCTCATTGGAAACGGAACTTCCCAAAGTACCAGCAAGATGTGAAGGATGGGAATATTAAACCCAACCATGCATGTATTTACATTATCTTATCTAATTACTCACCCCATTCTAACTCTTGGGTCCTTGATACCGGTTGTGGTATTCATATATGTTCTGATTTGCAGGGACTAAGAAGAAGTGAGAATGTGGAGCATGGAAGAATAAACTTAATCATGGGGAATAGGAAAGCTTTACCTGTCACCAAGATTGGAGTTTATACTTTATCGTTAAGTAGTGGGTTTAATTTAGATTTGAATAAATGTTGTTATTCTCCTGAAATGGCAAGAAATATTATTTCCTTTCATGCATTGTATAAACAAGGTTTTACCTTTTCATTTGATAATGAAGTTGGTTCGATTAATGCTTTCTTTAATAATGTTCTTTATTTCAAAGCATTACCTTGTGATGGTGTGTATGAAACTATATCTGTGGTTGATAACTTATGAAATAATGTATTGTGTATGGATTCTATTAATGACAATAACTTGGATAACGCGACATTATGGCATTGTTGTCTTGGATATATAAGCAAGAAACACATAGGCCAACTCCAAAAGGATGGAGTCTTGGAGCCATTTGACCTAAGGTAGAAACACATGCCACAAGGGATGCTAATCGTTATTATTTGACTTTTACTGATGATTACAGTAGATATGGATATGTCTACTTAATCAAGCATAAGTCAGAGACTTTTGAAAGGTTTAAAGAGTATAAACAGGAAGTCGAGAATCAATTGGGTAGGAACATTAAGATGCTTCGATTCGATTGAGGTGGTAAGTATCTTAGTTCAGAGTTCCTCGACTATCTTAAGGAATGTGGGATTGTCTCACAATTGACACCTCCCAGGACACCGCAGTTGAATGGTATGGCTGAGAGGCGTAATCGAACCTTGTTGGATATGGTTCGTTCCATGATGAGTCGAGGTTCGCTACCAATCTTATTTTGGGGGTATGCCTTAGAGACTGTTGTCCATATCCTTAATCTGGTCCCTACAAAGAAAGTTGCCAAAACTCCTCATGAGATGTGGACTGGTAAAGTACCCAAACTAGACTACATCAATCTTTGGGGTTGCGAGGCTTTCGTGAGATGAGAGACTCGTGATAAGCTCGAACCTCAAAGTGAGATGTGTATTTTCATCGGATACCCAATATAATCCTTTGGTTACCTCTTCTACAGACCTAGTGAACCTCTTCTATAGACCTAGTGAAAATGTGGTCTTTATAGCAAGGAGGGCTATCTTGAGAGAGAGAGAGAGAGAGAGTTCATAATCCAATGAAACAGTGGGAGGCAAGTTGACCTTGAATAAATTCAAGAGTCAAGTGGTGAAGGAACTTCAAACCCTAACACTCAACTTGAGGAGGAAACTCCTGCTGTGTAACGACCCAATTTTCACATCAAAATTTTTTTGTTTAAAAACGTTACTTTAGAAAATATTAATAACTAAAACATCATTCGATCATCCATAATATAAACTGAACCATGTCTGAAAACCAAAACATACAACTAATCAGAATATCAGAGTATCAATCCCAGAAAAGCTCGTAAATGCGGAAACCGAAGAGTGTGTGTGTGTGACATGCTGCTACCGCGCCGGCTCCTTTCCCCTAGCTGAGGAGGTACCTGAAACCAAAACTGAAACCATAAGCACAAAGCTTAGTGAGCTCCCCCATAATACCCCATACCATGCAAGCATTTAACAAACAACATGCAATTAGGAGATACGGGCCACGCCCACACTCGTGAAGATACGGGCCCCGCCCACACTTCGATTTCTGAGAGATACGGGCCCCGCCCACACTCGTGAAGATACGGGCCCCGCCCACACTTTGCTATCTGGGAGATACGGGCCTAGCCCACACTCCATTCTCGGAGAGATACGGGCCTCGCCCATACTCAACCGCCAACTCATATCATACAAGTATCGCACAGACAACAAGTGTAAACAATTCTATCATACTGGCATATATCATAATCAACTCAACTAAGAGATACGGGCTCGGCCCACACTCTAATACTAACGTCTCGTCTATACGGGCTGGCCTTGGTGCCTTAGACCCGTTACTACTGGAAGGAAACTCACCTCGAAATAGCTGCTGGTCTGTGTGGGAATTGATCACCTACTACTGCTGCTGCTGCTCCGGAAACTCCCCGGCTGTAATTCCCACAATATACTTAATCATACACTGCTAACTGTCCTTTGGGTAAAAAGACAATTTTTCCCCTGGTCTAGCCCTAAGTCAATTCGAAGTCAACTTTTAGTTGACCCAACTCGCTGAGTGGATCTCCACTCGCCGAGTCCCTGTCCAGACAATTGTCCTGGGTCCCTGATTCTACTCGCCGAGTTGGGCTATGACTCGACGAGTTCATCTTCTAAACTGACATTCAACTCCTTCATCCTACTCGCCGAGTTGTATGAACAACTCGTCGAGTTCATCTTCATCCGAAGAACACATATGCTAAGACTCGCCGAGTTGTATGAACAACTCGCCGAGTCTGTTCTTGATCTATGAAGATTGCCTTGGACTCGCCGAGTCAGGGCATTGACTCACCGAGTCCTAACATGGGTGAGTTCAGCTCCCAACTCACCGAGTCACCCCCTGTGACTCACGGCTCAACTCGACACATCATGAAGGGACCAAATCGGTGACTCGCGACCAGACTCGCCGAGTCACCTATACGACTCACCGAGTCGCCGCCATGCATCCAACAAATACACCGATTTGCTCGATTTCAGTCCATGCCATTCATAGATTTGGACTTCTAGGACACAAAGATATTCACCAATATGGATTTTAGGGCTTAAAATGCCTTAAAAGGGTAGATCTAGGGCTAACAAGCAACATGGGGCCATAAAGCTAACAGATTTGAGCTCTTGGAGCTCAATCTTGCCTAGATCCAGAGGCCAAACGTCTTAATACGACATATAAGGCACATACGAGCTTGGGGACTTGACCAAGAAAGACCCAAATGAAGTTTTAAGCATAGAATCATGGGGAAAACGGGTTATACCTCAAAGGAACTGCTGGAAGAACACAATAGTTGCTTGGTTGGCTTTCCTTCTTCTGGATCTACTTCTTTCCTCCTTCAAAACCTTCAAAAACACCCACAAAAGTCTCAAACTCTCAAGGAATGGCTTAGGACGAGGTATACAGGGCTCTAAGGGTGAATGGGGGCTGACTTGGGGCAGTTAAGTCGTTTAAATAGGGTGCAAACCCCTGAAACTTAGGGTTTCATCCAACAGCGGCGACTCGCCGAGTCTAGGATATGGACTCGCCGAGTCGCCAACTTCAATCGTGACCTGGATCGCGTCTCTACTCGGCGAGTCGGACCCATGACTCGCTGAGTCCAAGGCTAAAATGGGAAATGTTCGAATAAGATTTACATACCAGAAACCAGGTGCTACAAATCTCCCCCACTTATTTTAGACTTCGTTCTCGAAGTCTACTGCTCGTTCCTGAAACAGCTCGGGGTAATGCTCCATCATCTCGTCCATAGGCTCCCACGTCCATTCCGAACCCTTGCGGTGCTGCCTCTGCACCTTCACTAATTCCACTCTCTTGTTCCTCAAATCCCTCGACTTCCTGTCGAGGATTGCGACTGGGCGCTCGATGTAATTTAAGCTGTCATCAACCTGAATATCCTCCAAAGGCACTACTGCTGAATCGTCTACTAAGCACTTCCGCAACTGAGAAACATGGAAAGTGCTATGGATCTGGCTGAGCTTGGCTGGCAGATCCAATCTGTACGCCACCCTGCCCACCCGGCTACGACCCTGAATGGTCCGATGAATCGCGGGCCCAACTTGCCCCGCTTCCTGAATCGAATGACGCCTTTCCAAGGCGACACCTTCAGGAGAACCATATCCCCGACTTGGAACTCCAAATATTATCGACGCTTGTCGGCATAACTTTTCTGCCGACTCTGAGCAGTCTGAAGCCTGCTCCGGACCTGTTGGATCCTCTCGGTCGTCTCGAGCACCACTTCGGTGCTCCCCATGACCCTTTGGCCAACTTCACCCTAGCATATCGGGGCCCTACACCTCCGTTCGTACAACATCTCGAAGGGAGGGCAGTCGATACTCGCATGATAGCTGTTGTTGTAGGAGAACTCGGCTAGGGGAAGATAGGTATCCCAACTACCACCGAAGTCTAGCACGCACGCCCGCAACATATCCTCCAGAGTCTGGATGGTCCGCTCGCTCTGGCCATCCGTTTGCGGGTGAAAGGCGGTGCTAAAATGCATACGAGTGCCCAACTCGTCATGGAATTTCTTCCAAAATCTGGAAGTAAAACGCACATCCCTTTCCGAGATCACCGATACTGGCACCCCATGCCGTGCCACAATCTCCCTGATATAGATGTCGGCCAATTTTTCCACCGATATGCTCTCCTGAATTGGAATAAAGTGAGCACTCTTGGTCAATCTATCCACGATGACCCAAATCGAATCCACTCCACGTGCGGTCCTGGGAAGCTTCGTGATAAAATCCATCGTGATATCTTCCCATTTCCACAGTGGAATGTCCAATGGCTGCATCTTGCCATGCGGTCTCTGATGTTCGGCCTTGACCTTCCTGCAGGTCAAACACCGCTCGACGTACCATGCCACATCCCGCTTCATGCAGGGCCACCAGTAATCCGGACGAAGATCCCTATACATCTTCGTCGCCCCGGGATGAATAGAGAATCGGGACTTGTGTGCCTTCTCCATCAAGATCTGACGCACGCCTCCGTGATACGGCACCCACACCCTACGGTGTAGTGTCAAAAGTCCTCGGCCATCATAATCAAAGGAGGAAACCTGACCCACCACACGCTCGCTCTTCTGATGCTCCTCCTTGATAGCCTCCTGTTGAGCCTCCCGAATCTGCTCCAATAGGGGAGTCACCACGGTCACCCTCAAGCAAACGTCCCTGATCGGCACCGTCTTGCGGCTAAGTGCATCGGCCACCACATTGGCCTTCCCCGGGTGGTAAAGTATCTCGCAATCATAATCCTTCACCACGTCCAACCACCGACGCTGCCTTATGTTCAGATTCGGCTGGTCCATGAGGTACCTCAAACTCTTGTAGTCCGTGTAGATGGTACACCGAACCCCGTAGAGGTAATGTCGCCAAATCTTGAGGGCAAAGACCACCGCCCCCAACTCCAAATCGTGCGTCGGGTAGTTCGACTCGTGAGGCTTGAGCTGCCTTGAAGCGTACGCAATGACATGCCCCCTCTACATCAGTTTTGCGCCCAACCCTGAAACGGACTCATCACAATAGACCACAAAATCCTCTACACCCTCTGGCAGGGCTAAGATTGGCGCCTCACACAGTCTCTGTCTCAGCGTCTCAAATGCAGCCTGCTTCTCGGGTCCCCACCGAAAGACCATGACTTTCTTCGTCAGCCGTGTCAGGGGTACGGCTATCTTGGAAAAATCCTGGATAAATCTCCGATAGTAGCCCGCCAATCCCAGGAAGCTCCGAATCTCAGATGGAGACTTCGGGACCTCCCATCTCATCACGGCCTCGACCTTGGCCGGATCAACCAGAATCCCGTTCTGGTTGACGAGGTGCCCAAGAAATTGCACCTCGTGCAACCAAAACTCACACTTGGAGAACTTGGCATACAAGCTCTCCCTCCTCAGGGTCTCCAATACCTCCCTCAGATGCTCCTCGTGTTCCTCCCGAGTCTTGGAATAGACCAAGATATCATCGATAAAGACTATCACAGACCGATCCAACATCGGTCTGCATACGCGGTTCATGAGGTCCATGAACGCGGCAGGAGCATTGGTGAGCCCAAACGGCATCACCACGAACTCGTAATGACCATAGCGCATCCGAAACGCGGTCTTCTGCATATCCTCCTCCCTGACCCTCATCTGATGATAACCCGAACGCAAATCAATCTTGGAGAACCAAGATGCCCCCTGAAGCTGGTCAAATAGGTCATCAATCCTCGGAAGCGGGTAACGGTTCTTCACCGTTACCTTGTTCAGCTCCCGATAATCTATACACATCTGATGCGACCCGTCCTTCTTCCTTACAAACAGAATCGAGGCTCCCCAGGGTGAACTGCTCGGACGAATAAATCCCTTGTCTAGCAGCTCCTGTAGCTGCGTAGACAACTCCTGCATCTCGGGAGGGGCCAACCGATACGGCGCCTTGGCTATCGAAGCCGCGCCAGGGACAAGGTCAATCCTGAACTCCCCCTGTCGCTCTGGAGGTATCCCAGGAAGCTCCTCCGGGAAAACATCTGCAAAGTCTCGAACCACCGGAACCTCGCTCACTGTCGCCTTACCCGCCTCCCGGGTATCCATCACATATGCGACATATCATGCGCATCCCTGCTGGAGGTAGCGCCAAGCCCTCGCAGCTGAACATACAGTGGGTCCACGCTGAGGCCTCTCTCCATGAATCACTAGCTCTCCCCTGCTTGGGGTCCTGACCCGTACTAGCTGCTGCACGCAAACTATCACCGCCCCATTGGGGCTCAGCCAATCCATGCCTATAATCACCTTGTTCCCACGCAACAGAATGGGAACCAAATCTACCAAATAGCGCTCCTCGAACAAACGCATCACACAATCTCGGAATATCATCGATGCTCGCACCGATCGATCGTCAGCGATCTCCACTTCCAAAGGGCAATCTAACTCGCCCGATGGCTCAAGAAACTTCTTGCTAAGTGCAAGGGAAACGAATGATCGGGATGCTCCTGAATCAAATAACACTTGAACTGGGAAGCCATTCACATGGAACGATCCTAAGGCATACATATACATATAGAGCACATATCAATAACATAACATCATCATAAAAAAAATAAAGGGGAAGAATCATACCCGTCACCACATCGGGTGCGGCGCGTGCCTCCTCGGCAGTTAACT
The DNA here is from genome assembly GCF_052625555.1 of Lactuca saligna. Lineage (NCBI taxonomy): Eukaryota > Viridiplantae > Streptophyta > Magnoliopsida > Asterales > Asteraceae > Lactuca > Lactuca saligna. The sequence goes on from NC_136425.1 coordinate 144,506,079, forward strand.
GAAATGCCCGACTCCTCACCACTGGAGCCTCTGCCTTGACCTGCCGACCATCCATGATCCGCAGGGTCGCTGGAGCTGGCGCCTTCACTGGCGCTGCAACTGTCAACTGGGGGCAATTGGCCTTCTTGTGGCCCCTCTGGTTGCAGTGAAAACACAGCAACTCGGATGTCTGAATAGCTGAAACTAGAGCAGTACAATCCCTGCTAAAGTGCCCTGTCTTGCCGCACTTGTAGCAGCCTCCTGATCCCATCCTACATACCCCCACGTGCGTCCTGCCGCATTTCCCGCAGCGGCTCGATCCTGACTGACCTTTCGGCCTACCGTCTGATCCCTTGGGCTTCTTCCCCGAAGCCCCTCCCGCCTGACCGTCCTCTAGTTTCCATTTCCAGATGTGCTCCAAATCTATCTCCCTCTCCCTAGCCCTAGCAATCATAGAGTCCAGGGTAGGGCAAGCCGAAAAGCTAACATGCTCCCGGATGTCAGCTCGTAGCATATCATGGTAACGAGTCCTCCTCATGTCCTCATCACCGGCATACTGGGGCACCAATAAAGCCCTCTCCCGGAACTTGGCGGTGATCTCCGCCACAGTCTCCGTCGTCTGCCTCATGTCTAGAAACTCCCTGGCCAGCTGCTGAAGCTCGACCGCCGGTGCAAACTCTGCCCTGAACCTGGTCACAAAGTCCGACCAGGTCATTGCCTCGATAGCTGAGGCTCCCAACGAGTCACCCACTGACTCCCACCAATCCCGGGCTCGGTCTCGTAAACACCCTGCTGCGTACCTCACCTTCGACCCCTCGGGGCAGAAGCTAGTCAACTGGGCAGACTCGATATCTGCAATCCATCGCCTGGCGACAATGGGGTCCTTCACCCCATGGAAATCCGGCGCACCACTGCCCCTGAAGTCCTTGAAGGACAGTGTGCGAGATCCTGACTGGCTAGAGGCTAAATCGCTCCTGAATGCCCGTAGGCGATCCTCCATCAACTCCATGATCCCTTCCTTGATCGACCCAAAGAGAATGGGGGTCGACTCAAGGATGCCCCTGGTGATCTCCGACGTGATGAACTCACGTAGCCTCTCGTCAATCGGCTCGGAGCCTGATCCCGAACCTGACCCCTCTCCTGAACCGCCATCTGTCGGTCTCGGTCGAAGTACCACCATTCTGCAAAACATCATAATAATCATTAGTGATACTGCTACTTTCTGAGGGATCTCAACTACTTACAGGTTCCCTGGTCTCATCTTGGCCTTCCTTGGTTCGGGTACGGATCCTCTGCTTTCAGTAGTACGGGCCCATACTACCTTCCACATCTATCCGTACCTTCTTCAAGGAATTCCTCGACTCCACCAGATCCCCTTCACTACTGCTGATCAAAGCTATACTCATCCTAGGCTTGCCCTAGGGAGATCTCTAATTCTACTCTAACCAGTCCTCAGCTGCTGCGGGCCTCATTATAATGCCAATTGGCCATTACTCGAATGCCATCACACGTGACGAGGCTCAGATAATCCTTCGAGTGCCGGACTCGTCCCTACAACGGTTGGACTCAAACAAGAGCTACGTAGTAGGATCAAATTTGGCACTCTAAGATTATCCAATCCTGATTACATGTGATGTGACGCATTCGACTAATGGCTAACTCCCATTATTCAGAGTCTCACGAAGCACGAAGCAAGCAGCATTCAGACAAGGGTAACAGTCTCAATTAACTCTATCCACTTTCAGGAACTGAGCTAGCATATAGTGCTAAGCTCATACTACCAGGCATAACCTATTCAGGCTATCCTACTTACTATCTACTCCGTAACTAGCATGCAATTTCTCATACAACTGAAACACAAATAGTAGGCACATAAGGCATCACTCCTAGATCCTTAGTCCTATTCTAGCATGCGGTTCTACGAAAGCTGATAAACATAACATAAACTTGTATGGGTACTATGGGGAATACTTACTTGAGCTCGGCCGGTCGCGCACGTCACACACTTCGCTCTTTCTCATGACCCCTTTTCTAAGTTTCAAAGAACATTTTCTTTTAGAAAATCTTTTCATCCCTCGATTTGAGTTCAGACACTCCCGAAGGCGTGTCCGAATCCCTCAAACCAGGGCTCTGATACCAACTTGTAACGACCCAATTTTCACATCAAAATTTTTTTGTTTAAAAACGTTACTTTAGAAAATATTAATAACTAAAACATCATTCGATCATCGATAATATAAACTGAACCATGTCTGAAAACCAAAACATACAACTAGTCAGAATATCAGAGTATCAATCCCAGAAAATCTCGTAAATGCGGAAACCGAAGAGTGTGTGTGTGTGACATGCTGCTACCGCGCCGGCTCCTTTCCCCTAGCCGAGGAGGTACCTGAAACCAAAACTGAAACCGTAAGCACAAAGCTTAGTGAGCTCCCCCATAATACCCCATACCATGCAAGCATTTAACAAACAACATGCAATTAGGAGATACGGGCCACGCCTACACTCGTGAAGATACGGGCCCCGCCCACACTTCGCTTTCTGAGAGATACGGGCCCCGCCCACACTCGTGAAGATACAGGCCCCGCCCACACTTTGCTATCTTGGAGATACGGGCCTAGCCCACACTCCATTCTCGGAGAGATACGGGCCTCGCCCACACTCAACCGCCAACTCATATCATACAAGTATCGCACAGACAATAAGTGTAAACAATTCTATCATACTGGCATATATCATAATCAACTCAACTAAGAGATACGGGCTCGGCCCACACTCTAATACTAACGTCTCGTCTATACGGGCCGACCTTGGTGCCTTAGACCCGTTACTACTGGAAGGAAACTCACCTCGAAATAGCTACTGGTCTGTGTGGGAATTGATCACCTACTACTGCTGCTGCTGCTCCGGAAACTCCCCGGCTGTAATTCCCACAATATACTTAATCATACACTGCTAATTGTCCTTTGGGTAAAAAGACCATTTTTCCCCTAGTCTAGCCCTAAGTTAATTCGAAGTCAACTTTTAGTTGACCCGACTCGCCGAGTGGATTTCCACTCGCCGAGTCCCTGTCCAGACAATTGTCCTGGGTCCCTGATTCTACTCGCCGAGTTGGGCTATGACTCGACGAGTTCATCTTCTAAGCTGACATTCAACTCCTTCATCCTACTCGCCGAGTTGTATGAACAACTCGTCGAGTTCATCTTCATCCGAAGAACACATATGCTAAGACTCGCCGAGTTGTATGAACAACTCGCCGAGTCTGTTCTTGATCTATGAAGATTGCCTTGGACTCGCCGAGTCAGGGCATTGACTCGCCGAGTCCTAACATGGGTGAGTTCAGCTCCCAACTCACCGAGTCACCCCCTGTGACTCACGGCTCAACTCGACACATCATGAAGGGACCAAATCGGTGACTCGCGACCAGACTCATCGAGTCACCTATACGACTCGCCGAGTCGCCGCCATGCATCCACCAAATACACCGATTTGCTCAATTTCAGTCCATGCCATTCATAGATCTGGACTTCTAGGACACAAATCACACGTAAAGTTTCCAACTTTACGTGTGGATATTCACCAATATGGATTTTAGGGCTCAAAATGCCTTAAAAGGGTAGATCTAAGGCTAACAAGCAACATGGGGCCATAAAGCTAACAGATCTGAGCTCCTGGAGCTCAATCTTGCCTAGATCCAGAGGCCAAACGTCTTAATACGACATATAAGGCACATACGAGCTTGGGGACTTGACCAAGAAAGACCCAAATGAAGTTTTAAGCATAGAATCATGGGGAAAACAGGTTATACCTCAAAGGAACTGCTGGAAGAACACAATAGTTGCTTGGTTGGCTTTCCTTCTTCTGGATCTACTTCTTTCCTCCTTCAAAACCTTCAAAAACACCCACAAAAGTCTCAAACTCTCAAGGAATGGCTTAGGACGAGGTATACAGGGCTCTAAGGGTGAATGGGGGTTGGCTTGGGGCAGTTAAGTCATTTAAATAGGGTGCAAACCCCTGAAACTTAGGGTTTCATCCAACAGCGGCGACTCGCCGAGTCTAGGATATGGACTCGCCGAGTCGCCAACTTAAATCGTGACCTGGATCGCATCTCTACTCGGCGAGTCGGACCCATGACTCGCCGAGTCCACGGCTAAAATGGGAAATGTTCGAATAAGATTTACATACCAGAAACCAGGTGCTACATGCTGAGCCAATTGAAAAGTCAGTACCTCTTAGGCGATCCACAAGGGTTAGGAATGCACCTGAGCATTACTATTGATTCCATATTACTGCGGAAGGTGATACACTTATCAGTGATGAGACATTGATAGGTCTGGATAAACCTAACAGTTACGCGGAAGCCATGGTAGGCCCTGAGTCAGCCAAATGGAAAGAGGCAATGGGCAGCGAGATACAGTCCTCGTATGACAATCAAGTTTGGAACTTGGTTGAGAATGTACTGGGTCGTAAGACTGTAGGGTGCACATGGATTTTCAAGAATAAGAGCGACCTGGATGGTAATGTACACACCTATAAGGCACGAATGGTTGCAAAGGGTTTCTCACAAACTCCAGAGTTGATTATGATGAGACTTTTTCTACACTGGCCGAGATTAAGTCTATTAGGGTTCTGTTAGCCATAGCTGCATTTCATGACTATGAAATATGGCAAATGGATGTCAAACCCGATTTCCTTAATGGAAAGTTGGCTGAGGATGTTTACATGAGTCAGCCAGAGGGCTTTGTTAATACAAAGTACCCTAATAGAGTGTGTAAGCTTGAGAAATCCATTTATGGATTAAAGCAAGCACCTCGCAGATGGAATCTTTGCTTTGATGAGAAAGTCAAAGAGTTTGGCTTTTCTAGGAGTGAAGATGAATCTTGTTTGTATGTCAAGGCTAGTGGGAGTATAGTTAGCTTTTTGGTATTGTATGTGGATGACATACTACTCATAGGAAATGACATCCCAACTCTGCAGGAAGTTAAGTCCTGGCTTGGGAAGTGTTTCTCTATAAAGGACCTAGGAGAAGTTGCCTATATTCTAAGGATAAGGATCTTGAGAGACTGGAGTAAAAGACTAATTGGACTTAGTCAGAGTACCTACTTGGATAAGGTGCAAAAGAGATTCAGCATGCAGGACTCCAAGAAAGGAGAGTTACCCATCCAAAGTAACGCCAGATTGAGTAAGACACAAAGCCCTAGTACTGAGGATGAGATAGCAGAAATGAGTCGAATACCTTATGCGTCGGCTGTAGGATCGATCATGTATGTTATGACGTGTACTCGACCTAATGTAGCCTTTGCCTTGAGCATGGTTAGCAGGTATCAGGGGAACCCTGGCAAGGCGCATTGGACTACGATAAAGAATATCCTCAAGTACTTATGAAGGACTAAGGATTGGGTCCTTACCCTCGGTGGGAGTGATGAATTAAGAGTTGTAGGGTATAGTGATGCTAGCTTTCAGACTGATAGGGATAATTTCCGCTCTGAGTCAGGCTAGGTCTTTACCTTAAACGGAGGAGCAATTTCTTGGAAGAGTTCCAAGCAAGAAACAGTGGCTGATTCAACTTGCGAATCAGAGTATATAGCAGCTAGCGAGGCAACAAAGGAGGCGATATGACTGAAGAACTTCATTGGAGACCTTGGAGTTGTACCAGCTATTAAGGAGCCAATGGAAATTTTCTATGATAGTGAAAGTGCAGTTTCCTTAGCCAAGGAACCAAGGGATCATAGGAGATCCAGACACATCGACAGAAAATACCATTTCATCAGACATCGAATAGAAGAAGGACTCCTCATGGAAAAGAGGGTATCATCGGATAAGAATCCAGCATATCCCCTCACGAAGGGACTGACTCGGTTTAAGCATCTCTAGCATGCTCGGAGCATAGGGCTGAAGGATGATATTAGATTTAGTAGTTAGATAACCTCGAAATTTGTAAAGTGTAATTGACATTAGATGATGAATAAAAGGTGTTTTATTTGTGAGTAAAGTGTTGCTATCTCTTGTTAATCGTTTACTATATTTCTTTTGCATGTTTTGACTTCCAGAATAATTATGTTTGGTATATCATATTATTTGAACCTCCACAATCGGTCATATGGCGGAAGTAGGTATGAATCAAGACTATCATGATTGGTTGCAGAGGTCTAAGTTGTTGGACATGGCTACAACAATTATGAGTGCTCGTAAGTTCTGAGCATTGGACTCAAGCCACGCTCACTGGAATCACTTCATGGAATTTATCTCGAGTGATCGTGAGATGGTAATATCATATAAGTCTTCAAACCTAGAGATATGATTTGTTACTTATGAGTTGGTTATGCATTGATTGTACGAAAACGCATTGGTAACTCGATGTTATAAAACATGCTCTTGTGTATAATTCAATGAGTAGTAGAACAAACATATGAGTCGAACTTTATTTGTTCCTTCTTGGATTAGAAGCTGATATATGGGCCCCTCGATGATTTTGTTTTGACCTATGTACCAGGCTCGGTCAGAACTAAGTTGATGTGTTCAATTAAGTTCTTTGTCAAACAAATTGGAAATCGGGAAACAAACTGCTGGACAATAAGTAAGACATTGTTCCATGTATTTGTTCGGTTGATATCTAGAACAGAGGATTATATGATTAATTATCTTAAATGGTGTATCATCATCTTCTCAGTTCCAAGAGACCTTGAAAGAGCTACGATTGCTGATCGGTTCCTGAAGTCATACTGGCAGTTATAGTTATTAGACTTATCCAAGTGGGAGACTGTTGGATAAGGTGTCTGAGTCCATAACTATTTCTGGTATGTAATTGACCCGACCCGGCATGGTCCATTTGGGTTGCATGGCACTATGCAATTGGATAGACTAAATGAGAGAAATAACACTTGTGGTTTATTAACATATTATAAGTTCTAATATATTAATATTATTATTTAATTAGTATTGATCAAGAATTAATTTGGAATTAATTATATGATCAAAAGATAACTAATTAAATATATGGGTTGATTATGTAAATCATCTATAACTTGTATAGTGGGCTAAAACGCTCCATGGATTATCAAGTTGGGTTAAACCTAGAAGATGCTCCATGGGAGTTACAAACCCATGGGTCATGGAAATGAAGAGTCATGACACATTAGGGTTTACATGGTGTAACCCTAGATGTGTCAACACTATATAAGGAACATACTATCCACCAAAATCGGCTACACTAAGAAACAAGAGGGCTAGAGCCGATTTTGCAAGTGTAAGATTCTCTAAAAGTTTACTCCTTTGCATTTGGTGTTGTGTGAAGCATTTGAGGCATCACACTTGGGGTGCTAGGTTCACAAGGTTTCAAGGATCATAATCAACAACAAGGTAAGTTATTCTATCTTTCATTCAAGTTAAAAATGTTCCACATGTATGCTAGATAGGAATATAACCTTGGAAACCAAATTTTGCATGTATTTAGAAAAACATAGATCCAAGGTTATTAGGGTTTCATGTACACTTAGGATGTGTTAGAATGCTCAAAACCCATCAGAATCAACCACTGCAGAACCTGAAGTTGACACTGGACCTCTACAAGAGGTTAAACCACCTGTTGAGGAATCTAATATACATGCACTTCCACCTCATATATCTGATATAGAACTTCACCCACCAGAGTGTTATGGATTCCATATCACTAAAGAGGATGATAACCTATTATGTGATAACGACTCGTACAACTATCAGGAAGCTTAACCATGTATGGAACTTGGTTGATCCTTCACCCGACTTTAAAATTGTTGGGTGCAGATGCGTCTTCAAAACGAAGACTGATATACATGGGAACATACATACTTATAAAGTTCGACTGTTGCAAAAGGTTATAACAAGACTCAAGAAATTGAATATGAGAAAATTTTCTCACCAGTAGCTATGATGAAGTCTATTAGGATACTATTTGCCATAGTTTCATTTCATGACTATGAAATATGGCAAATGGATGTAAAAATTGCTTTCCTTAATGAGAAACTGACTGAGGATGTTTACATGGCTTAGTTAGAAGATTTTGTATAATTCAAATCTCCTAATATGTCATGTAATCTTAAAAAGTCCATTATGGACTCAGACAAGTACCTCAAAGGTGGAACATCTGTTTCGATGAGAAAATCAATGAGTTTGGTTTCTTAAGAACTGAAGATGAACAATGTGTTTATGTTAGAAATAATGGGAGAGTAGTTTTCTTTCTTGACTTATATGTCGATGACATTCTTCTAATAAGTAACGACCTCCGCTCGCTCCTTTTCGTAGCGTAGATCTTTCTTCTCTTAAGAGATTTTGAGAAGAGTGAGTGCGCTTTCGAAAGTTTTGACTTTTCGATCTTTCTTCCCTTAGCGCACAAGCACTAAGCAAGTAAACTACCTTTTTTCTTCTCTTTTGTCCCCTTTTTTACCCTAAAAATCCCATTTTAGATTTGATAGAACTAAAGGACTATGTCCACGGGACCCCCCCCCCCCCCCCCACAAGGTACATCTCGCGCCTATGGGCCGCTATAACTATCCAAGAATACACTCGAAACTGGAAGGATAAACAAACCAACCCAGTGGACTGCCGAGCTACAAGTCCTACGAGACAGGAGCGGGATTCTCTAAAAAGCCAAGGTCGTGGGTGGCCAAGAGGGCCTACTTGGAGACTTAGGATCTCAGCAGGAAATGCAAAGGTTGATTAAAGTCGGCCTGAATAGTGTAAAAGCATGAATTGGGAAGAGTTTTGCTATGAAGGAATTGGGAAAAGTTGCTTATATACTTGGTATTAAGGTCTATAGGGATAAATCTAGGTGACTGATATGACTTTTCCAAAATACATACTTATATCAAATCTTAAAGAAATTCAAGATGGAAGACTCTAAGAAGGTATTTGTCCTATGCAACGTGGAATGGTTTTGAGTAAAACCCTATGCCCTAGTATTAGTGAAGAACTAGACAAGATGAGATGAGTCTTATATGCTTCGGCTATAGGATCGATCATGTATGCCATGATATGTACAAGGCCATATGTCCCATACTCCACTAGTATGACGAGTCATTATCAAGCCAATCCTGATGAAAGTCATCATATCACAGTCAAGAACATTCTAAAGTATCTTAGGAGGACTAAAGATATGTTATTGGTTTATGGTGGTAAAGAATAGCTAAGTGTGAAAGGATATGTTGATTCAAGTTTCCAAAATGATAGAGATAATTTCATATCACAGTCTGGTTTTGTATTCATGTTGAATGGAGGAGAAATGATTTGGATGAGTCCCAAGAAAGAGACTATAACAGACTAAACTATAGATTTAGAGTATATTGTAGTTAATGAAGCATCCAAAGAAGTAGTGTGGATAAAGAAGTTGGGTGTTGTTCTAAGCATAGCCGAACTGATTGAGATCTTTTGTGATAATGGGGGAGCAGTTGCTTTCGATAAAGAACCTCAATAGTATACATATAAAGTTTTGCTATATAAGGAAGCTAGTTAAAGATGTAGACATTATTATGAACCGAGTTTCGTTAGAAGATAATCCAATAGATTCGCTCACCAAACCAATGTCACAAATTAAGCATGATGCTCCTACTAGTTTTATTGGTATCAATTTTACTAGTGAATTGGTTTGATTACAAAATTTATAGTTTGATTATATGCAAAATTTTAGCTATTTTGATTGGGTAGTAATTAATAATAAGTTGTTATGTTTGTTCATATTATATGTGTTCCTTCTTTTGCATGTTTAGAACCACTTCCATAATAATATTTTATTCAAACTTCTACGGTCAGTCTTACTATTGGAAGATAGTAGTGAATTAAGATTATCATGTAATATTGGTAGATTTTTCATAAAGATGAAGATAGGAAAGTCGTACGACCAATATTGGTGGGTACTTGAAAATGGATATTTTAAGTATTGGAGTAACCATGCTTAAAGGTCACTTCATGGATCATGTCATGAGTTGTAACACCCAAAGTTGGAAAGCCAAGAAAAGAAAGAAAACCCCAATTTTAAGGAGAGACTCGGCGAGTCCAAGGAGGGACTCGGCGAGTCTGAGCGGGGTCCGGGTCGAGGAGTAAGCGACCGACTCGGCGAGTCGGCCAAGGTGACTCGGCGAGTCTGGTCTAGGCAAGGAAAACCCTAAATTCGGGACTTGGAGCTTATTTAAACGCCTCATTCTCTTCCCTAAGGCTCCTTAGTGCCTCTTTCACTCAGAACAATAAACCCTAGCCGTTATCATCGTTTTGGAGCAAGATCTAACCCTTGGTGAAGCTTTTTGGAGCTTGAGAGAGAGGATAGTCATTATGGAGCAAGAAGGGGGCCTTGGATCCAGAGTTGGTGGAGCATTTCTGAGCATTTAAGGTAATAAATCGTTACCTTCCCTCTTTTGGTTTACTAGATCAACCTTGGCTATGTGATTTGGAGCTTTTATGCCATGCTTAAGAACTATTTTGAGTTAGAAGCCCAGATCTGAAGTTGCTACTTCAGATCTGAGTGTATCTTGGCCTGGAAAGTCATAAAGCATCTGTTTTTGGGTGGATAGTGAAGCCTCTTTGTCTTAAACCCTAGTTTGGATTGTTTTAAGCTTAGATCTCTTGATCTACACGTAAAGTTTGCCACTTTACGTGAGGGATAGGCCTTAGAAGTATGGATCTATGAGTTGGAAGCCCTGTTTGGATCGAAAAGCCACTGCATGGATTAAGGATTAAATGGACTCGGCGAGTCCTTTGAGTGGACTTGGCGAGTAGTATGAAGATGGAGGCTAACTCGACGAGTTGGATGAACAACTCGACGAGTCTGTTGAAGATTGCCTTGGACTCGGCGAGTCTATTCTTGGACTCGGCGAGTCAAGTCACGAAACCCCAAACCCTTCGAGTCAAGGCTCAGCTTAGTGAGTTGAGTGGGGACTCAGTGAGTTGGACAGGACAGAACTCGGAAATCAGTGAACTGGGCGCGTCAGTAGGCTGACTCGGCGAGTAGGGTCAACATGGAAGGTTGACTTGGGCCAGGACTTTGACTTTGATCAGAGTTGAGTTAGTTGACTTTTAGAGGTCTGTCAAGCTAAGTGTCGCTTTGTTATTGGTAGCTCGGAGAGTTAGAGGAGCAGCGTTTCAGAAGGTGGTTGGTTAGCAGTCCGAGGGTTACCAGCAAAATTCAACAGTTCATGTGAGTTTCCTTCCAGTAGGAACGGGTCTAAGGCCACAATGCCGGCCCGTTCAGTTAGCAGTAGTTTCCGGACTTCGGTCTGATGCAGTAGTTAGTATGTTTGATGCCTTCGTGGCTCAGACAGGATTTATGTGCTATGTGTTATGTGTTATGTGTTCCGGGCTACGGCCCGATGCAGTATGCAGTATATGTGTTTATGCTAGTTGATATGTTATGCTATGCTATGTTCAGTCAGTTTCCAGACTTCGGTCCGATGCAGGGGGCAAGGCCCCAGTTAGTCCGGACTTCGGTCCGATGCAGGGGACAAGGTCCCAGTCAGTTTCCGGACTTCGGTCCGATGCAGGGGGAAAAGCCCCAGTTAGTCTGGACTCCGGTCCGATGCAGGGGACAAGGTCCCAGTCAGTCTCCGGACTTTGGTCCGATGCAGGGGGCAAGGCCCCAGTTAGTCCGGACCTCGGTCCGATGCAGTGGGCAAGGCCCAATATGTGCTTTATATGTTATTGTATGGTATGGGGTAGTTTGGGGGAGCTCACTAAGCTTCGTGCTTACAGTTTCAGTTTTTGGTTTCAGGTACTCAGTTTTCAAAGGAGGAGCTCGGGAAGATTGCAGTGCACACACCATAGTCAGCTAGCTTGGGATGTTTTACTCTGATAATAAGTTTGTATTTCGAATTAATGCTACGAAATTATGTTATGTTTTATGATACGGTTTTTATGAATATGGTTTTGGTAATGTTTTAAAAGAAAATTTTAGTCGTGATTTTTGGGACGTTACATGAGTACATCAAGACCACTATATTTCTTATTCTTCAAATGGAGATACATGAGGTTTTGATCTACAATCTCTTGTATCTTGGTTTTTCCCTAACGTTGTCCTAACTTGCAACTATACATGGCTTGACTAGGTATTGCATGAGGAATAGTGTTGACCTATGTAGTCAAAGTTTATTTGATCCTTCTATCAGAATATAGAAGTAGATATCCCTAGGACCCTCGTTGATTTGGTGTTGACAACAAAATGCTTGGCTAAGCTGAGACTGAGTTGATTAGAGTTGACAGTGAGTCAGGAAAAGTCACTACAAGTCAGTATTGGGAAACATAATCTCGAACCATGATATTGACCCTTGATCAATGTCTCTAGTTCATAATAAGATATCATGAAGATCAAAGGAATTTGAAGTCATTAGTCTTACAGATGTTTATAGCATTGTTGTGATAAGTACAATAGTTGCATTGGACATCCACTTTGTTCCCATTAAGTGTTGGACCAGTTATTGTTGATGTCTAAGTGCAAGTGGGAGCTAATGGAGATTAATGCCCATAACCATAACAAAACCAATAATGTTACTCTAAATATCAGTGTCCTTTGGGGTTACACACATGAACTAAATAAAGAAAATCTTAAAAGATATTTATATGAGAGCTTATTTTGTTAATTAATTAATAGTTTAATTAAGTAATACAAAATAAATGAATTTGGAAAATTCCAGAATAATTTGAAATACCTTGATGATTATACTTATATTTGGTAATTATCTTTAGGGTTTCAAATCACATCCCTATATGAAGAGGGGTCAAAACTCGGTTTTGGTACATGAGAAAAATACCCTTCAATCACCAAAGTTAGGAACCCTAAAAAACCCTAGAATTCCTGAATTATAGTTCCCACATCATGGTCACTCATTCACTATGTTGTGGTCCACCGCATATTTGTTTGATCGAATCTATTAATTCTTGATGTTCAAGAATTGTTTAGATCTACAAAAGTTTTGTGTATTGAGTGCGATCACAAAAGAGGAACTATATGTTGGGTTCTCTAGTTCGATCAACTGGTAAACAAAAGAAGTAAACCACCAAGAAAGCAAAGGTATGGCTCATTCTTTTGTATTCTTTAAGTTGCATAGATTTATTTGAGTTATACGTACTTGTTTCAAGTCTTTAAGATCATAAATTGTTATTGCTTCTGTTGTCCCGATATGGTCTCCGAATAGGCTTGAAACACATCAAGTAGCTCTGAAATTCCAAAACCTATTAAGCTAGCCCATATAATCGTGTACCCCTATAACCTCCATGAAACATGGGTAAATCTAAAGCAAAATTTCTTTACATTGGCTCCAGATTGATCACCCATAACCAAAACATGTAAAATCTTGCTCATTACATTCCCCTAATAAAAGTACTAGAAAAAGCCCATGTAGGAAACTTTTTACACAATGGTGTATATACTCAGTAATTTTGGTCAAAGCAACATGTTGACCATGGCTATGCACTTAGATAAAAATGCAATATTTATTCTTAAAAGTAGCTCGGTCAGCCGATTACTTATTAGTTTTAGTCAAAGCAGCATATTGACCATGGCTACCCGTTTAGCCAAAAATGCAACATTTATTCTTAAAACTAGCTCGATCAGCCGACTATTCAGTTATTTTATTCAAAGCAACATATTAACCATAACTACCCTCCTTGCCAAAGATGCAATATTTATTCTTAAAAGTAGCTTGAACAGACGACTACTCAGGAATTTTGGTTAAAGCAACATATTAACCATGGCTACATGATTAGCCAAATACGCAATATACTTTGAATTCCTTTACACAATGGTGTATATGCTTTATCCAGTAATGGCGGTCTCTTTGAAATTCCTTATCTAGTAGACTTTCTCCCAATGAATTTTTACAGCTCCTTAAAACACAAGCATAAACATCACAGAAAGTATATTGTAATTATGACATTGTCTAGCAGCTGGAAAGCCTTTGTTTTGAAGGAATATTAAGTTGGAATTTAGTCTAAAACATTATCTCTAAATGACATACAATATTTTAGACTAGGGGCATAATGGTGTATGGTGACAGCCCATACACAACAATAGTCTAACACAAGATAATTATTTACCCGGTCTGCCAAAGTCTTTCCAAAAGGAAGGATATAATAGACCAGGAAGGATAGAAGGATGGGTGGATAAAAAAAGTAAAAATTCTTTGTTCATGCATAATAAAAGGATATTTAGCTTCTGTATAGGTACCATTTGGCAGAAGGACTGGGTGGAACATAACTGAACTAGACTGGACTGAACAGGATTGGACTGGACTGGAGAAATAATTTGTATAATGTTTGGTAAGACTGGAACAGAACATAACAAGTTGCCTGAAACTGTTTGGTAACAATAGAACTAGACAGAACAAGATGTAAAAATAACCATACTACCCTTTTGTAAAAAAGATTCATAATAACTTTAATTAACATACATAACTTCAAAATAAACATTTTTATTAAAAAATTATTTGAAATTCTCAAATTAAAACAAGTTCTAATACCAAATAATCAAAATTATTGAAAAATTAACAAAGTTCTAAATAAAATGGTTCCCAAAATCCTTAATTTTAAATAAAAAAGGTAACAAACTTCAGTTGTTTTCTTCCAATATAGTCTTCGCAAAAAGTGGTTTGGTAGTTGTGTCCAAACTACTCCACATCAGTAACAAATTCAAGTTTTTTTGTAAACTTTAAACAAACTCGCATGATTTTTGAAGATGACAACTCCATGGTCTTCAACTCTTCATGTATGGTTCTTAACTCCGCGAGGTCATTAGTAGAAGACGTTATAGCCTTAGTCATTTTCTGGATTTCCTTGGATATGGTAGTTAACCCCAATCGAATTACATGTGTTACTTCTTCAGATGCCGCTTTTTTTTTATTTGGCGCCGAGTCTTTGGGATTTGGATTGGAGGAAGTTACAGTGTTTTGCGGATTAGAATTAAACGATGGAAAACTTTCTTCTTCTTCGTTATCAATATTTTGATTTTTTGGCACATCAATCGCCGATTCAGCCATACCACATGTAGCTCGATCTTTACCAAAAACATTTGCTAGTCGCTCGTGTGCAATGGAATGGTTTGTTCGCGACATCGTTTTTGTTTGGATGTTTCTAGGAAAACAAGCATAGTTACATGTAAAATCATATATTTAATACTTAGATGCGAAAACTATATATATATATATATATATATATATATATATATATATATATATATATATAGAGAGAGAGAGAGAGAGAGAGAAAGAGAGAGAGAGATAATCAAATGAGAACACTTAAAAGGTTGAGAACGCGAGAATAATTGTAGACCAATCATTCAATAAGGGCGTAAAAGGAATTTTACAATGCAATTAAATATGGATAATTAATTAATTCCTAGAATCATGGGATGCTATCAATCAATTGATTTTTTTACCTAAATACTAGAAATGAATTTAATGTATTTTTAATCAATAAGATTATTAAAAAAACGTTTTTACCATGATTAAAAAATGTTTATTATTTTTTTTACTAGTATATCAAAAAGATTGATGAATTAATCAGTTCAACCGAATATCTTTAATCATACAAAAATAAAAACATATTTGTAGTCATATACTAATCCGTTGTAATCGTGAATGAATAGATGAATTAAGTTATAATAATAATCGAATATAACATAATTTGTAGAGAAAAATTACAATACAACTATAATCATAAATAAATAAAACATATTGGATTATACATCTATTCATAAACAATAACACAAAAAGTTACACTGTAATACATATCTATTTTTCTATAATCACATTTGAATACAACATAAAAAAAATTATAATAAAAATAATTAATTATTATTATTATTATTATTATTATTATTATTATTATATAATCACAAATGAATAAGGTGAGATCTTTTCCACTTTGTATTGTTTTGTTGTATATTAGCACGCCAAAATTCCGTTTGTAGAATCATTTCGATTTTCTCTACGCACTGTCAAATAAAGAAATAAATACAGTTAACAATCAACTAAATGAAAATGATTTAGAAAAACACGTATGACATCAAGTTACATATGAAGAGACATGAACAAAATATAAAATGCATATGAAATCCTACAATTGTAATTATATTCATATATATATATATATATATATATATATATATATATATATATATACATACATATATATATATATATATATATATATATATATATATATATATATATATCATTAATCAGAAATGAATACACCTCTAATCATAATCAGTACCACTCTAATCATAAATGAATACCATAGATCCTGATCCCATGAGGCACACGATAAAACCCATTGCTGACTTAGAGAATGTCACAAATGAGATCAGAATTACTGATTATACTCTTTAGGAATAACAACTTATATACTATTTTAGATATAATAGGTTTTATTGAAAATATAAAAAGAAAAATACACTATGTATTTCATCAAACAGGTTGTATGCATACAAAATATGCAACAATTTGAAACTATTATCTGGTTTCTTAGGCTCATCACGTTGTGCAATCTGCATATCTAGAAGCTCAGATAAAGTAACTATATATTATGTAGGACTCTAGCCTCTATGTACTCCATTTTCATCAACCAAAGATCCAACTCATCCCTAAAAGTAATGTAAATAGTTATACAAATATGAAAAGCCCTAACGAAGTAATCACATCACCCATATTATGTTGGATTTCAAAAGTAATGTTGATGAAATTAAAGCAAGTAAAGAGAAAAACCTTAACCGATCTATGTAACTTCAAGGATTGAAGTAGCCAGTTATAACCATTGGTTGAATTGAAGGGGATAGGGTCAGGATGGAGGTCCTTCTTCTGTTGTTCCCCACAATATATGCAACTCAGTGGCTGTAAGCATCTCAAGAGCTTCCCTTGACAACATTTGCATATCAGGTATGACGGAGACGGGTCAAAGGTGGATATAGACGCTTCAACGGTCGGGGAAGTCAACGTCCTGCAACGATATTCAATGAAGCTTGCGTTGGTGGGTCTAGCGCCACTGAATGAGGAGGCGGTGTTTCAGATTGGTGTGCTCGCGATTAGGGCTACGAAAATCGTTTGAGAGGGGGATGAATAAGGAGACAACAATCTTTTATGGAAATAAGAGTGGGAATGAGATATTACAGGATTGACCTAAATTTCAATTGCTATTATACCCTTTTGCCATTTTAAAAGTTACACTTTACTACCAATAGTTTTAGAATTAACATAAATTATCCGTTTGATAATAGCCTTATATTTGAATATTTAGATGGGCCAGATGTGTTCTCGTGTTCTCAACCTTTTTGGTGTTCTCAATTGATCTTACTCCTATATATATATATATATATATATATATATATATATATATATATATATATATATATATATATATATATATATATATATATATATATATATATATATATAATCACTAACCTTTAGATATTCCTCTAATATCTCAGAAGAATAAACCACTACACATTTACGAGCATTGTCCCATCCAAACCCACTTGTATTTTGCATATCATATGCAACAAGAAATTTATCCTTTAAACGTTTGATTTTGTTTTGCATGTGCTTTGCTGTTATATTAATATCGACGACCTTTTACTTCAACTTTAGAACAAATTGATCATAAGTTCTAGGCCTAAAGCTTCCATTATCACCTCTGCCACTGATGACAACAATGTCTTGAAGGATCGTAATCAACACATCCTCTTCTTCTTGAGTCCATTGACATAAATCTGCCATGATTTGTTATCTGCTTTTGACATATTATACATAACAAAGGTAATTAGATACAAATGGAAAATATTAAAACAAATCATTCACTAAGTTAAAAAAAATTTAAAAACATACACAAAAATCAAAGTTGTTCACATTCATAACAATTACAAATAACAAACTTAAAAATAAAAGTTCTAAAATTAAAAAACAATATACTAAGATCTAGTTGACATCCAAGACTCAAACATTTCTTGGGCTAAATCATCCCTCCATTGAGTCCATTCATTACTTGATTCAACAACATCCACAATTTGGAACTGATTTGGCTGGTCTTCCCCGATAGGCATATCTTCAAAAGTTTTAGACGTGTTTTCCTTTGGATCAAGAGCCATGTGTGTCCTAATAAAATTATGCAGTAAAGCACATGCGATGACTATTCTCCCTTGAATTCTTATCGGATAAAATGAAGGACTTCTTAATATATCCCAACGTCTCTTTAGTAGACCAAAACACCTTTCAATAACATTCCTTGCTTGTGAATGTTTCATGTTAAAGTACTCTTCCTTATTTGTAGGTGCACGTGTACTACCTTCCCATTCCTGTAAATGATACCTAGTACCTCTATACGGTGCCAAAAAACCTTCACCATTGATATATCCTCCATCAGCCAAATAATAGTTACCTATAATAAACAAAATCCTCTATATGAATATGTAACTATATTTACTTTAAATATTTGGTAACTATTTTATTAGCTTACCAACTGGAATCTTCAATCCATTATGTCTAGTAATTTCATCCCCCAAAACCCTTAAATCAGTAGCCGAACCTTCCCAACCAGCTAAGACGTAGACAAAATTCATGTCATGATTACAGACACCTAACACATTCATTTCTATATAACCCTTTCTTGTTCGATATCTTGGTCTATCTGAGTCAAGGACATTAACTTCAATATAAGTTCCACCAATTGCTCCTAGACAACCCTATAAATAAAATATTAAATCGGTGTTAATTAAAACCTTATATTAACTTTTATTTAAAACCTTATATTAATTTGTAATATATCATAATAATGTTATAATGGTTACCTAGAACCATTTCCACCGATTGTCCGTACAATCGTTTGCAATAGGCATTGGGTTGACAAACAATATCTCTTGAATATGCAATAAAGCACCCAATACTTAATGAACATACCAACTTACCGTTTCCCCTGACCGATAGAATCTAACTTGAATACATCTATTTTTTTGTGGTGTGCTAATATATTTAGGAATATAGCAACTTGCTCCTCAATGGTCACTAAACCATCGTTTAATAACCCACCACATGTTTGTAATAACTCACATAAACGTGCAAATGCATTTCTATCCATATGTAACTCATTTATACAATTTTCATCACTTTCACATGTGATACGTTGTATTTCTATGGACCTTTTTGAAATTGTGTCTAATCTACTCTCTAATGTACTTTGACTTAGAGCTCTCATTTGAGCTTCTTTTTCCTTACATTCAATTAACCAAAGTCAAACTGTAGCTAGGCACATCAACAATTGAATATAACTCTCTAATAGTTTCATAAATAGGAGCAAATGATTACGATCCATATCTACAAATTTTATAAAAAAAGTAATAAAAAAACAACATTATATTAATAAAAATTAATTGAAGGGGAATTTTTCATCCTAATTGAGTATCTACAACATTAAAAAATGAACAAGAATAACACAAACTTGACCGAATTAAGGAAAATGTGCTTAATTAAGACTCCCTAGAATTTAAAAACCTTTGAACCAAGAAGATTATAATAAAGTAGCCACACACAAAATATTGGGGCAAATTTAGTCCAAACCTAGCAGTCTAATTGCATTTTTTATGCACTTCCTGTTAACATAAACTCCACATGTAGTAATAAAAATTAATTACAGGGGCATTTTTGTCCTAACTTCAGTATCTACTACATAAAATGAAAAAGAGCAACATAAGCTTGACAAAATTTAATCTTGTCACACCCCCGAACCAGACGACGGAAACGTCCGAGGGCTCACGTGACTTTAATTGAATATCATCACAATGAATATACATGAATCATAACATAAACGTCACCATGCATTAATATATTACAACTGGAATTGTTCACATCAAGTACATTGTTTTAACATTACACATTCATAGCATAAATTGTTTGAGTACATTTAACAACATAACATCTAACATTACTTCTTATTACTCTTCCGCTTACCTGTTACCTGAGAATACAAGTTATTTTGGAAAAACGTCAACATATGAAATGTTTGTGAGTTCATAAGCAATGTTGTGATAAAATGATTTGTGTAGTTTGTAAAACCTAGAAAATCCGATATTTTCTTAAAAGACTTTTGTTTATCAAAGTGTGAAGATCCATAAGTTGATGCATGAGTGATTTCAAAAACATATATATAAAGGGTATTTTGTATTATAGTTATTAAATTTCGAACGAGTAGTATTGAATTCCCCGGAAAACCCGATGTTTTCCGGTGTTGAAATGTATTCATGATTACTGATTTTTGTATTATCTTAAGGAATGAATATTGATTAATCCACATTGTATATCATCCTAATTTTGTCTACTTTGATTTCTCATAAGCCTTAACGAACGAAGAGAAGGGGAGCATTATGTCCCACTACTAACGTAAGTACCTTAGGCTGTCGTGGATGCGAAAGACACGATGGTCCAACTCACATTTGATTACTGTGACCTTACTAGCTTTTCTAATGGGACACTTTGGCCAACTAGCACATAAAAGCTATTGAAAGTCCTTTTATAAAATATTGGGTCATTGAAGGCCCAATAACATATAAGCATTATCCCTTTCGGCCCAAATATCATGTTCGTGGGCTTGCAAGGCCCAACAAGCATGATTTGAAACTCATAAACCCAAAGTTTTTAGATTTACTCATTGTAGTCATCACGTATCTATTGAAGAGTTTTGATTTAACGATTGTTGTTTTGTATTGATTCGAGACCGAATCAGTTCGTTTATAACGATATTTGGTGTTGAATGTGTATTTGTTTTCTATTTTGTCGGTAGTTGTGGATCTTGTATTTTGTTTTAATGGATTAATTTTCTTAAAAGTAGAATTTGACCTTTACTACCTTTCTTTTATAAAAATAACACTTTTAGTCCAAAAGAATTTCATTTTCAGTCCTTAAAACATTTTCTTGACACTTTCGTATCATAAACTTGTTGAAAAGACAGTTTTAACCCAAAGTTTGTTTTGTTAACAACTTTAACCCTTCTAGAATGGTATTTCTCGGTTAGAACCCCATTTTTCTTAACTTTTACAGTTTTGGCCCAAAATCTAAAAAGTTTACATTTTGGTCCTTTTTGGAATTGAAAAGCATTTTTGACATTTGAAATAGTTTTATTACACTTCATATCCCCTAATTTGCAGAATGTTACATTTCAACCCCTTTAAACTTCAAATTTTGCAATTATGGGCTTATTGGGCTGAAAATCCCAAATTTAGCCCATTAAGCTAAAAATTTGCTTTTCAAGTCCTTTGAAAATTCTAATCTTTAGAAAAATGATTATAGAAACTTTTTTTTGACCCTCAAGAAACTGTGAATTGATAGTTTTTAACCTAGGTTTTGTATTTTTGACAATTTAAGCCCTAAAATGGGTTTTATGCTAGAATATGTTTCTCATAACCTTACAAGATATTTTTCTTGACTTGATTAGTGTAAAATAACTTAGATTATGTTTGTTTCCTTTCTCATGTCATAGATCTCGAGTTAACATCCCTTTTGGTTATGTTCTTATCACAAAAACACATAAAATCACACACATACATGCATAAAATCACACATAGCATACATATACACATAGATCTACACATTTTATTGTATTCTCCCCCATACAACATATGAAAACCGAAAAGAGAGGGGTATGAAGCTCACCTTGATTTGTGTTTTCGGTTTTGAAGAGAGAAGATGAGGAAATTTCGATCCTAATAAGCTTTCTTGGAGGATCTCGAACTTAGATGCTTCTATGGTGCAAGATCACAAGGTTGATCAGATTTAGAAGAGATTTTGATGAAATGAAGTAGTTAGATCATGGATTAGTCATCAAATTACCTTAGATGATGAATTACTTGATGAAAACCTCTTGAACACAAGCAATTTTGAGATTTTTGGATGAAGAAGAAGGGATGAGTCTTGAGTGATTTAGAGAGAGTTTTGTGAGGTGTGTGTGTTGTGTTTTCTTGCTCTCGGTCGAAGAAAAGAGAGATAGGGGAAGAGAGAAGATTGATGAGATGTTTACTTGGATGTATGGGAATTGCATGGAAAACCATTAAGTAAAAATGAGGTGGCACACTAAAAGTCAACTCTTCCTTCTTTGTGGGTTGGGTCGAGAATGGAGAGGGAAAAGAGAAGATGATTGGGTCTTGAGTGCTTAGCCCATATTATGACTCACTTTAGATGATGTTTGGGCCCAAATAAATCAAAGTGTAATTTTTATGACCCAATAGGGCTAAATTAGTTGGTTGTGACTCATTAAGGGCCAAAATATTATGTTTCATGTATGTGGGTCCATTTAGGGCCCATTAGAGAGTTCTAGATTCAAGATGGATAAGTTGGAAGTTTATTAGTCCATTAGGCTCAATAAGGAATTCCTAGTCCAAAATAGACTTAATCGTGATTTCAAAGGTTTCCAATTCTTTGTTGACCATTTGTAGTGTTAGAATGAAGTATTTGATGAAGTTTTGTTGTTATAGGATAAGAATCATGCATGCTTTCATGTTATTGATTCATATTTGTTATAAGTGTTGTAGTTACAAGGCACCAAAATTTCTAGTTGTGACATCATCCCCCCGTTAAAGGGAATTTCATCCCGAAATTCTTTTGAAAGCTCGATTTGAGAATGCAAGGATAGATGAGGGTACTTCTGCTTCATTTGATCTTCGTGTTCCCATGTGAATTCTGGTCCGCGTCTCGCGTTCCATCGAACTTTCACAATTGGAATGCGGCTCTGCTTGGTACGTTTTACCTCTCGGTCCATGATTTCAACCGGCTCCTCGATGAATAAAAGGTTCTCATTGATTTCGATTTCCTCTAATGGAATGACGAGAGTCTTGTTGGATAAGCACTTTTTCAAGTTGGAGACGTGGAACATAGGGTGTACACTGCTGAGTTTGGCGGGTAGTTGCAGTCTATAAGCCACTGGACCGATTCGGGAAAGAATCTCGAAGGGTCCAATGTATCGAGGGCTCAGCTTGCCTCGCTTCCCAAAACAAATCATTCCTTTCCAAGGAGAGGCTTTTAGTAACACCCTATCTCCCACTTCGAATTCCAAGGGCTTTCGTCGTTTATCGGTATAGCTCTTTTATCTGTCTCGGGACGATTGCAGTCGTGCTCTGATCTGAATTATCTTCTCGGTCAGCTCGCGTATAATTTCTGGTCTCGTTAAGACGTTGTTTGGTGTTTCCCTGTCGCTAGCTGGGTGTCTCCTACCTCAGCCCAACACAACAGTGATCTACATTTACGCCCGTATAATGCTTCGAAAGGAGCAACTTTGATACTCGAGTGATAATTGTTGTTGTACGAGAACTCAATCAAAGGCAAGTGGGTATCCCATGATCTTCCAAAGTCTATTACACACGCTCGAAGCATATATTCTAGTGTTTGAATGGTTCGCTCGCTTTGACCATCCGTTTGTGGGTGGTAGGTAGTGCTCATGTCGAGTTGTGTTCCCATAGATTTCTGAAGCGATTGCCAAAAGCATGAAGTAAATCTATTATCTCTATCTGAGATGATAGATATCGGTACTCCGTGGAGTCTCACGATTTCCTTAACGTAGATTCTTGTCAGGTGCTCCATCTTGTATGATTCTTTTATTGGTAGGAAATGGATGGATTTCGTTAGTCTATCAACTATTACCCAGATCGTGTCCAAACCGTCCGTCGACTTGGGTAGTTTGGTCACAAAATCCATGGTAATCCTTTCCCATTTCCACTCTGGAATTACTGGCTGCTGTAGTAATCCAGAGGGCTTATGATATTACACCTTTACTTTAGCACATGTAAGGCATTTGCTAACGTAAGTGGCAATCTCTGCCTTCATATTTGGCCACCAATAATGTTGCTTAACATCCAAGTACATTTTGTCTGAACGCGGATGGATGGATTATCGCGTCTTGTGGGCTTCGTTCATGACTACCTCTCTGAATCCCCCAAGTTTAGGGACCCATATGCGGTTCATGAAGTAATATGTTCCGTCTTCCTTTACTTCCAAGTTCTTCTCCATTCCACGCAGAGCTTCGCTTGTTTTGTTTTCCACCTTCATGGTATCTGTCTGGGTCGGATGGTTATTGAGAGAGTTTTCACACGATGATTTGAGTATTCTTTTCGACTCAAGGCATCGGCTACCACGTTATCCTTGCCTGGGTGGTACTTAATTTCGCACTCGTAGTCGTTTAGCAGTTTGACCCATCTTCGTTGCCTCATATTTAGCTCTTTTTGATTCAAGATGTGCTGGAGACTTTTGTAGTTGGTGAAGATAGTGCACTTGGTACCATAAAGGTAGTGTCTCCAAATCTTCAGGGCGAAGACCACTGTTCCCAGCTCCAGATCGTGGGTCGTGTAATTCACTTTGTGCGTCTTTAGTTGTCGGGACGCGTAAGCTATCACCTTTCCACGCTGCATGAGTACACAACGTAAACCTTGATTTGACGCATCGCAGTAGACTATAAAGTCATCCGTCTTCAGGTAGCGATAGCAACGACGTATTGCAGAGTGCTTGCTTTAGAGATTTAAACGCGGCTTCCTGCTTGTCCGTCCATACGAAGGGTACGCCCTTTTGTTTAAGTATGGTAAGCAGTTTTGCCGTCTTAGAGAAGTTTTGGATGAATCTCTTGTAATAGCCTGTGAGACCCAAAAATTGGTGAATTTCTGTGGGTGTTGTTGGGATTGCCTATCCTTTGATAGCTTGTATTTTAGAAGGATCCACATGAATTCCTTCCTGACTAACAACATGTCCCAAAAAGTTCACGCTTCGGAGCCAAAACTCGCACTTGGAGAGTTTTGTGTATAACTTTTCAGTTCGCAGGGTTTCCAGGATTTTTCGAAGATGTTGGTCGTGATCTTCTGCGCTTCGGGAATACACTAGGATATCATCGATGAAAACGATTACGAAATTATCAAGAAAAGGTCGGCATATTCGATTCATGAGGTCCATGAATGCGGCAGGAGCATTCGTTAGACCAAAGGGCATTACTGCAAATTCATAATGTCCGTAACGAGTTCGGAAGGCGGTTTTTGGAATATCCTCCTCCCGGACCTTGAGTTGGTGGTATCCAGATCGCAGATCTGTCTTTGCGAAGTGACTAGATCCTTGGAGCTGGTCAAATAGTCGATACACATCCTGAATGTACCGTCTTTCTTCTTGACAAAGAGAATTGGAGCTCCCCAAGGTGAGAAACTGGGTCGGATGAATCCTTTATCCAAAAGCTCACTGAGTTGGCTGGACAACTCTTGCATCTCCGCAAGAGCCAATATGTAGGGCGCTTTGGTGATGGGGGTAGCTCCTGGTACAAGGTCAATTCGAAACTCGACTTGTCTTTCTGGGGGTATCCCCGGAAGATCATTAGGAAAGACATCCGAGAATTCACAAGATACTGGGATGTCTTGAATGTTGACCTCTTTCTTGGATTTGTCTACTATGTGAGCCATGAACGTCAAGTCCTTCTTTTGTAGGTACTTCTACGCTTGAATGAACGAGATAAGACGAAGGTTCGTGCTGGGTTTGTCCCCATAAACAACTAGGGTTTCGTGATTTGGGAGATGAAGGCGAACGGCCTTCTCGTGACACATAATTTTAGCATGATGGGGGCTTGACCAATCCATGCCGATAATCACATCAAAACTCCTAATGGAAACAAGCATTAAGTTTATTTGAAAGACGTGGTGATTTAATCCTAGGGTACATCCGATATAGATTTCCCCAGTGGATTCTGTCTTCCCATTAGCCATTTCCATTGTGAAGGTTTCATTAAGATAAATCTCATAACCAACACATAACCACACCAAGATAATTATCATAAAGACCATTATCTTCTAAATACCCATTTTTGGTGGGCCGTCATTGTGGCCTTAGACCCACCCCTATTGGAAGGTAACTCACCTCAAAGTCGTGCAATATTTGAATTATCCTCGACGCACAAGTCGACTCCCTTCGACTCCTCGATCCCTACACGACAACCTTCAAGTCAACACACAACACGTGCAATGCTAAACAGGGTTAGTCCAGGTCCAGTCAAAGTCAACTTCAGGTTGACTTGACTCGCTGAGTCCCTCACCCTTTACTCGCCTTATCCATGACTCAACTTGTCAAGTTTGACATCGACTCGACGAGTCCCTCTCTCATATGAACATCGCATGAAACTCATCCGACTCGCCTGAACACTCGTCGAGTCCACCTTCATCTGATGAACAAGTCCTGTCCTCGACTCGCCGAGTTGATGAACAACTCATCAAGTTTATCTCCAATCTTAAGGAGATTGCCTTGGACTCGCCGAGTCTGTTCTAGCACTCGTCGAGTCCCATGAACTCCAGGTCTAAAAATACGTCCAATGCATTGGGTAACTCTTTCTGTCCGGATACAACCCTTCTAACACTCAACAGGGTTCCTTTGACCCTCAACAGATATGGGGCTCAAAGCCTCGGACTCATCGAGTCCAAGAACGGACTCGCCGAGTCGGTCAAGTCTACACTCTAAATCCTCAATTTCTGATGTACATCCTTTGATCAAAAGATAGATCCAAGCTTCTACAATTGATCTAGCACGTAAAGTTACAAACTTTACGTGCTTGCATGGGACTTTGAGCTCAAAAAGACATAAAACAAGCTCCTATGATGCATAGGGCCTTTACTCGCCTTATCCATGACTCGACTTGTCAAGTTTGACATCGACTCGACGAGTCCCTCTCTCATATGAACATCGCATGAAACTCATCCGAATCGCCTGAACACTCGTCGAGTCCACCTTCATCTGATGAACAAGTCCTGTCCTCGACTCGCCGAGTTGATGAACAACTCATCGAGTTTATCTCCAATCTTAAGGAGATTGCCTTGGACTCGCCGAGTCTGTTCTAGCACTCGTCGAGTCCCATGAACTCCAGGTCTAAAAATACGTCCAATGCATTGGGTAACTCTTTCTGTCCGGATACAACCCTTCTAACACTCAACAGGGTTCCTTTAACCCTCAACAGATATGGGGCTCAAAGCCTCGGACTCGTCGAGTCCAAGAACGGACTCGCCGAGTCGGTCAAGTCTACACTCTAAATCCTCAATTTCTGATGTACATCATTTGATCAAAAGATAGATCCAAGCTTCTACAATTGATCTAGCACGTAAAGTTACAAACTTTACGTGCTTGCATGGGACTTTGAGCTCAAAAAGACATAAAACAAGCTCCTATGATGCATGGGGCCTTTCATGGGTGCAAAAGCAACCTAAATCTGCCTAGTGACCTGTTTAATGAAGTGATTCAGAAGTTTTAACCCCCAACCATGTTTGCAAACATGGTTGGCCACCAAAAATGGCTTATAAAACCCCTAAATCCACCAACAAGGCTTAAATTGCTTCAATAATGGCTAGGGTTTCAATGAGAGGTGTTCTGGGAGCATAAGGGACGTTATGGTCGACATAACATTGTTTAAATAGGGTGCAAACCCTTAAATTAGGGTTTTTGGCCAGACAGGATCTACTCGTCGAGTCCGAGACACGACTCGTCGAGTCCACGACTTAAACCCCGCGTCCCATTCTACTTCTACTCGGCGCGTTGGCCCTTCAACTCGCCGAGTCCAAAGCCAAAAATGCAAATTACTTAGATAAAAATAAAAAAAATACGTACCAAAAACCAGGTGCTACACCTTTGTACCAGGAAGATTATACTAATATTAAAAAATTGAATATACAAGTCTCACTATTATTACCATATTTTACTTAAAGGGGAACCCATTTTTCATTTCTAACACATAAGATAATAATATAGCAGCATTATTTACTATAGAAAATAGGATAATAATATTAACAAATTGAATATATAAATATCATTTTTATTGCAATATGTACTTTACCTGTGTTCATACCCTGACTTGAAACTTATGACCCTATCAATTCACATAGTATGCCTTTGAATCTTTATCAATTATGCATTCCCAAGTTACATGTAACGATAGGCAGATAAAGAATCTAAAAAACTATGTGAATTGATAGGATTTTGTTACAAAATCTAAAAAACTATAAAGAATCTATAAAAATCTAAAAATTGGATTAATCCACCATTTATACTAATGTCACAAGAATTATAGCCACCAAATAAAAGGGTTTTGTTATAGGTAACTATAAATTAATCAAGAAACAATCAAGAAATCAAGTAACTAATGAAGTTAAAACACATAATTAATGAAACATATGCAGATGCAGGTAACGATAGGTAGATAAAGAATCTAAAAAACTTCCAGAATCAGATTTTCATTATATAGAAAACTTCAAGCCAATCAATAATTAATACACAAAACTAAAAACAAATAGATGCAGGTAAGCTAGGAGAGAAATAATCAATAATTTATTCAAGTAAATCAACAGATGACGATACTACTGAAATTTGAAAAAGGAGTTGTACCTTGGGATGTTGAGCACAGCCGAGAATGGTGGAAACGCAAGCTAAAATCGATAATCAATAATTTAGAATCAGTTTCTGAGACGCAAATATCTATTTGAAGAACCCGATAATTTCATAAGAATACGAGAATGGTGGAGATGCAACCTAAGACCCGTTCCAGGGTTAATTTCGGCAGATAAAAATAACTGGAATGCGTGTTCTGTTGAGTTTCACCTTTTTGGGTGAGACTATTTTTTTTTTGTGAATTGTCCCATTGGACTTGGTCAAACTTTTAATTAATTCTTGTTCTAGGTATGTCAAACACTCTTCAAAAAATTATAGTTCCGTTTTTTTTCCATTATGTTCTTCTCACTAAACGAGGCCTATAAGATCTAATATTATATTGAGAGGCTAGTACACTAGTTAATATAATACTGAATAAAGCCTTCATTTCTATAAATAGCAGCTTCGTTCAATACTCCAGGTAAGTTTTTCTTACTCACTTCAACCTTTCTCTCTCTCCTTCTCTCATGGAGACATCTCTGTCTCCATCCAGTCGACTCCTTCCCGCTAGGAGGAGATGGCTCTCTTTTTACACAAAAAATTTAACTTGCTCGTCGGAGTTTGCTGTCGGGGTACAGTAACGGGGGAAAGTTTAACGATCTATTTTTTTGTTGTTGCCCAAGTTTTATAGTCACAATCCAATCACGATGCACACCTAACAGACATACGAGCTAGACGCAACAAGCAGATAATCGATTACCGAACCTAACGTAGCAACAATTGAATACTTCAACTTTGTCATCCCAAGCCACTCCTATAGATTCACACCAAGGTGATCTATATATAAGGAGTACATAACCAAAACCATACCCAATTACAATAAAGTCGCAATAATCAAGGTATGTAGCTATTATTCTCGGAAGGAAATTCCAACCGACAACAATACACCTTCATTCTCCTGAGTGTATTTTTGAGAAAAGCCATAAATTTGTTCTTGTCCATTCTAGTAAAATCCACATCATCAAACAAGTGATGTATTCCATCACAATATGACAATAATGGATAATAGGGTTCCTTGTAAAAATAACATGGAAGGGAAGATCAAACTTCATGTAAACTGCCATTGTCTATAAGAGAAGAATGATGGAAGAGTTTCTAAGAGATAAAATACAAAACACAATGTTTGTTTGATTAGATACGTAAAAAAAGAAACGGGAACAATTTGGTCATTTTCCAAACTGCCTCGTAACATATAAGTTCACCATTTAACCGCTTTATTTTAAGAAAATTGACTTTTTGGAAACCAAAAAAGTTGCGCTTATGCCTTTAAGATGTAGAGAAAACATTATGGACCTTCTAAAACAAAATTAGAAAGTTGGGTGGAATACAAATACAATAATCCATTAAAAATAAATAAATAATAATAATAATAATAATAATAATAATAATAATTATTATTATTATTATTATTATTTTAAGAATTTTTAAAAAATTATGGACTAGCACCACCATAAAAACTCTATCTTGGACCTGTGTTAAAGTCCATTTTTTTTAGTTCTAATGACAATTTTCACAAACCATAAATATTACTTTTACAATTTTGTTAACAAATTATTATCCATTTATGATATAAACATGTTAATATTCTTTTCAAAATTTGGAAAAAGAAGTTTTATATAAAAGTAGTCGTTAAGGATTCAAGGCCCAAGGGTAAGAATTGACGTATTTATTGAACAAACGATTTATCAATCTTCCAACACATGATCAAAATCAGAATATATACACACGTCACAAACAAATCAACAAAATCATTTTCGTTAACCCCCTACACTTGAGACCCATCGATACATATCTCGAATGGACCATCAAGATCTGTATCAGGCGTCTTACACGCTCTATCCTGCATCTCAAATGGCGTTTTACTTCTATCAGCCGTCTTACAACCACCGCCACCACCACCACCATCTTCTTCTTCTTCTTCTTCTTCTTCTTCCTCCTCCTCTTGTTCTTCTTCTTCTTCTTCGACTTCATCTCCGTCCAAACTAGACACAATATCATCAAGACTCATCGGTAGACTATTTGAAAAACTCAACTTAGGTTTGAATTTGGGGACCACCATCTCATCAACTTCATGGTTCAGTATCTGTAACACCCGCCTCATGGACGGCCTCATTTCACTAACAGGGTTCGCACAGCTCAACCCCACCATCAAAAGCCTCTTACCTTCTTCTTCATCAAACTGCCCAATAAGCCGCTTATCAATGGCTTCCAAGATCTGGTTTTTCGTGTACATCTCCCACACCCAATCCACCAAATTCACCATGTCATCACCCTCACTTTCCTTCTCAATCGGCCTCCGCCCACAGCAAACCTCCAGCACCACCACGCCGTAGCTGTAAACGTCTGTTTTATCGGTAGCTTTTCCGTAATGAAGATACTCAGGGGCCAAATAGCCGACAGTTCCAGCTGTAAGAGTCGAAATAGGGCTTTTATCGTGCTCAATCAGCCGAGCTAACCCGAAATCGCCTAATCGGGCATTGAAGTTAGCATCCAACATGACATTACTCGATTTTATGTCTCTGTGGATCACCAGTTTATCACATTCTTGATGAAGATAAGCTAAGGCTGAGGCTAACCCGATTGCGATATTGTATCGTTGGTGCCATTTTAAGAAACCCCAGTGGTGGGTGTCTTGATACAACACATTGTCGATGCTTCCGTAAGGCATGAGCTCGTAAACGAGTAACAACTCGCCCTTTTCGATGCAATATCCTTGTAGAGGAACAAGATTTTTGTGTCTTAAGCAAGCGATTACTGATAATTCAGCGAAGAATTCCGTTTTGGCGTCGCAGGAACGTGTAGATCTTTTCACAGCTGCGGTGGTTCCCGACGATAGCATAAACGCTTTGTAAACTGTGCCGAATGAGCCACTTCCGATGATGCGACTTGGATGGAAGCCATTAGTGGCGATCTTGAGCTCTCTGTAACTAAATTGCCTTGGGTTTCGTGTTACCTCTGATTTTATGTTAATCTCTGTTTTAATTTCCCTCCATTTCTTCACCGAAATGTACCCGAAGAGAGCAAGAATCGCGAAGACAAAGACCGTGCCGGAAACTTCAAGACCTAATTGGATCAGTTTACGATACTGTTTGATGTGAGAATCAACCCGGAACCCAATCAGAGGGCTCGTGAAGATGGTGTTATCTGTAACATTGTGTGGGTTGTTGATTCTTGGATTGAAGTATTCGACGCCATACGATTTAAACTTCCAGTTTTTGATCAAATGGGTCTCTGTGCTTCCTTCGGTTGATGCTGAAAACCCCAAATACATATGTTCTTGAAAATAGCTGGAAAGATCGATATCCATGTTTAAAAGCGGGTTATTGGGTTTGAAACGTGAACGCGTCAAGAACACCCTGAGATTCTTTTGACCGTGATCGTAATCAATCCATGAAGTGAAGGAAATCCCAGTTCTTAAATCGATTCCAGCATCCATGCAATCTGCTGTTTTGATCGAATTCAAGCTATCGATATCTAACCCGACATGGTTGTTATTTGGGTCATTGAAGTGTGGGTCAAGCCGGGTGTCGTATTCGATTGCGATGAATTTGTTTTTAGTTAATCGTGACGAATCCACAAGACCCAAGTAGCCGCCGGGGGACCCCAGAGTGCGATTTTCCGGCGAGATGAAGAAGGTGAGTCCGTCGCCGACTGGGGATACAGGGTTGAGGTTTACAATTGAGAAGGAGAATCTTGTGGAGAATGAAGCGGAGGAGTTGGTGCGGTTGCTGGAGAAACGGACTGGTGTGGTGTACATGATAGTGCCGGAGGAGGAAGCGAGTAAGTTGGACTCGAGAGTGAGTCCGGCGACGCCGTGACGGAGGTAGGAGTCACCGAGAAGGGTGAAGTTTTGGGGAGGGAAAGATTGGAATTCGATGGTTGTGTTGTGTGAAGACGCCATTGATGGGTCAACCACGAGATTGAAGGTGAAAATGATCAAGAAAACAAGGTGTTTTCTTGGGTTCATGATGAAGATTATCCAAAGTTCAGACGGGGCTGAGTGGAGACGGTGGCGGTGGTGGTGGTGGTGGCGATGGTGGTCGCGGCGGAGGAATAGGTTTTAAACGGTTAGAAAGAGAGGGTTAGAATGGATGGGTTTGTCATGCAAAGGTTTATATATGATGAAATGATGATGAAATGTAATCGTGTATAGTGCAAAACGGCATCATATTGAGACATTTTGCTCGAAACTAAAAGTAATTAATATTTGATAGTGTTATTAGTTGTTAACAAAAATTTCAAAATATGACGTATTCTATCAAAAAGGAGTCACCTATTTCATGAAAATGTTTTTTTACAAAATCATTATAATTAGCGAAATATTTTTTTACAGAAAAATAAGATTGCACAGTGTGGGTGCGGTCCTAGATCGTACTTTGTGCCACGTAGTACTGGAACACCGCCTACAGACCGTGGTCTGGTGCGGTCCTCCAAGTCTGTGTGTTCTGATTGGTTGAAGGAAGTTGGAAAGGATTGACGTTGAGCATTTAATTTTTTTTTTCTTTTGTTTTTTCTTTCCTATATATACATATCAACTCAATTTTTTTTTCACAACACAATCTCCCCTCTCTCTCTCAACAAAAAAAATAAAAAAAATTAAAATCATCACTCTCTCAAAAATGTCATCTTCTTCATCTTCTGAAGAATTTCAGATTATTTTTGATACTGCTATTGCGTGTGTTCAAATGGCGAAACAAACATACAACGTTGTATATAACAACGCAGCTGCAAGTTCTCAACAGAGAACATGAAGATATATTTACAGAAATCGTGAAGAAGCCAACCAACGTTTGGTGCAAGACTATTTTGCAGAGAATGTCACTTACCAAGGGTATTATTTTCGTAAGCGCTTCAGAATGCTCAAAGGTTTATTCGAACGTATAGTTGAAGATGTAACGAGGGAGTGCGGTTTTTTCCAACAACGCTACGATGCTAGAGGCACACTCGGTTTCACTCCCTTACAAAAATGCACGGCCGCACTTCGTCAGTTAGCATATGACATTCCGCCTGATGCGTTAGACGAAAGTTTTAGGATGTTTGCTAGGATAGCACGAGACAGTCTCAATTTTTTCTACAAAACTGTGATTCAGTTTTATGGTCCAAAATATTTACGTAAGCCTACACGTAATGAAATCCTGCAATTGCAAGCGCATCATGCTAGTGTGCATGGGTTTCCTGGAATGCTAGGAAGCTTAGATTGTCTCCATTGGGTATGGGAAAATTGCCCTACAACATATCATGGGCAATTTACCCGAGGTGATCATGGTCATCCAACGGTCATACTTGAAGAAGCTGCATCACAAGATATGTGCATTTGACGAGGAAGAAACCATACCAGAGACACAACCAATAGAAACTGGTGGCGAAGAGTATATAAACATGAGAGCAGAGATACGTTGCAACATTTCACAATCTTCGCAATGACTTGTTGGAACACATTTACGGGGTTCAAAACATTAACCTTAATTTGGATCCACCGGATGACCCCGAACACAAGTTCTCGGAGAACGACTTTATATAGTTTGCTTTAGTTATTTTATTTATGTTTTTTAAGTTTCTAGGATTATTTTAATGTCATGTGTGTGGGTTTTTTTTAGTAACACAATGTACTGTTTTTTTTTTTTTTCAAGTAATGAAAAATTATGTCTTTTTTTTTTATTAAAATAGAAGTTATATTAAATTAAAATAGTTAAAAAAAAAGGAAGTTTTATTAAATTAAAATACTTAAAAAAACAAAAAAAAAAATGAAATGAAAAGTGTGGCACCACACCCTTGGTTTGGCAAGAAACCACACTTGAGTGGTAAAAAGCAACATGACGCTTATGTGGCGGGGGAGGAAGTACGGTTTCGGTGACACCACTCCCTCCAGCCTAACAATTTGCAAAATTGTTGAACAAGTTTTCATGATGTCATCAACTATTTAATTTTATGATGTTAATGTTAACTATTTTCAATCTTGTTTTCCTGTTATCACAATTTTTTTCAATCATAATGCAAATCACAAAATGAAACATTTAAAATATTTTCTTGTAGTGGAGTAGGGATGTCAAAACCCCCGTGTACCCCGCTCCCGTAGGACCCCAATCCCATATGAGACTAAATTTAAAAAAAAAAAACTGGGAGCGGAGGCAAAATTAAACCCCATATATTTTTGGGACCGGGGTTGGGAGTTGGTATTTCCGTCCCGTACCCCCACGGAACCCCGGTTGTACATTTATGTAGAAAATATATATTTAATATAAAATACATATACAAAATAGATTTTCTAATTTTAGGTTTAGGTTAGGTTTCACTATCCTGTTTCCAATTAATGGATATTGAAGATGTAGTAAATTGATAATATATTTTTGGATATGTAAATATTTTATATTTGTAACATTAGATTCGTCATATTTTATATTTTTAAGATTGTTGGAATTGTCGTTTTGTAATGTTAGATTTATAATGTTGGATTTATAATTTTTTGATTTCTAAAAGATTATGTTTAAAGTTTTAAAGTTATTAAAATAGGCTTTTTAGCCTAAACCAAATTAGTTGTTTAGCAAAAAAAAAAAAAAAAAAAAGAAAAAAAAAAAAAAAAAAAACGAATTTTAAGCCTATAAATCGGGGGAACCGGGGCCGGACCGGAGGTGCTGGAGGTAACCGGGGGCGGGAACGGGGATCGGGGGCAACAACTGATTTCGGAGGCAGGAACGGGGGCAACTATATCCGCTCCCATTTGTTCCCGTTGACATCCCTATAGTGGAGGAACATGAAAGAAAGCTCATAATGTCTTAAAGCATATTTTCATGAATCGGTATTTAGATACGTTGTCTAGTATACACCATTTTGGGTTTGTTAATTTGATGGTGGTAAAATTACGTTAGCATATAGCATATCATGTTGTCTTTCAGATAATATAAACCAACTAATGTTGTTAAGATACTTGACAAAGATAATGTGAAAAAATTAATAGATGTTGTTCATTATATGTTACCATATATGATAACATAGTTTGTT
Organism: Lactuca saligna; assembly: GCF_052625555.1. Classification (NCBI taxonomy): domain Eukaryota; kingdom Viridiplantae; phylum Streptophyta; class Magnoliopsida; order Asterales; family Asteraceae; genus Lactuca; species Lactuca saligna. The sequence goes on from NC_136425.1 coordinate 144,541,475, forward strand.
GTCGAGGATGATCGTAATGATGGAAATCGATTGGGTACATGAATCAACTAAATAATTTTTTCACTGTTATGATAAGGCTTTGTGAAATTGTTACTACAGTCATTAGTGTCTTTCCATCTCGGATGACATATATCTAAGTATTGCTATTGTTAGTCTATAATAATACAAACACTTACAAATGACACGTATCTAACTATTGCTAGCCTATAATAATACAAACACTTATGATACTTATTATTACAGATGATATGTATCTAATTCTTGCTGGTCTACAATAATATAAACACTTATTACACATGTATATTTATATGGTACATATTCAAGCTCCATCTATTAAAAATGTAATAATTGTAATTCATGAATTTGTTCATGGAACATCCATATTTTCAAACCAAAATTTTCATTTTTAAATCCGTATATTTTTGTTAACCGGACGAACATTGAATTTTGGGATTTTGGCCATCATTTCTTCTTCGATCTCTGCTAAACTATTTAGTTACTGCACGACCAAACAATATGAAAAAAGTAAAACATGATATTTTGTAGTCTTGAAACCAGCTGTATTAAAAAAATGGTCTCGGAAAATTGTAAAACATGTTTTATAGCCTTGTGGGAGTGTAACTATTGATCTTAAAAAGCCAATTGGGTAGCTATTTCCTGGTCACTAAAAGCAAGGAAACATGTTTCATTAGTACACCAATTCAAGTTAAAATTTCTTAATAGATTAAGACGGCTGGGAGCGGGAAACGCGCTTACGCATTTTTCCGACATGGCAAACAAAACACGATGTTATAACGCCTGGTACACCTCCCCGAGGTGATGTTTTTAGGTGTTACGTTAAGGGGTGTTGTAGTAACGGGAGGAAACGAGTGAATTTGTTTGGGAACGGTCACATTTTTACCGTTTGCAAACGGTCACGAACATTTAAAAAAAATCCCTATTTATATGTACACAAAAGTGAAAGATTGGTCTCTATGGTATTCAAAAAGCTTTGGATATGATCCAAAAAATTTCCAACTTGCATGGAAGGTCCAAAATCAAAGTTTTTCTGTGTTTTTGGTCATTTATACACTTGAAAAGTTAGTTTTACCCTTTTCATTTCTATTTTCTATTTACCAACGGTACTCTCTCTCTCTCTCTCTCTCTCTCTCTCTCTCTCTCTCTCTATATATATATATATATATATATATATATATATATATATATACACACACACACACACAAGAAAACTTATATGGTCGTGATAATCACGGCTAGGGATGAGCGTGGGACGGAACCGGTACCAACCCGTACCGTTTCCGATTTCCCAAAAACCGAATTCGATCAAAAGTTAATCCCGAGTACCGAACCGAATTATAATCACCGGTACCGGTACCGGGAATGGTACCGATTTTCGGTACTAGTACCGGTACCGACGGTACCGAATCCCGAATTTTGTTTGGATTACCAAGTACCATCCCATATTTTTAAATTCGGTACGGTACGGTACCGGTACAGGATCAAGATTTGGGAAAAACTGTTCATCCCTAATCACGGTCCTGATAAATTTGTTAGTAAGCTATTTTTATATGATTTTGGAAAAGATACATTTTCTAACAAGATTATGAGTTTTTATTTCAATTTTTTTCTTGCTCCCAATAATAGAATATTAAGGGATATAACTACACTTTACAGATTGAATGATACTTGTAGATAAAATTTTGAAGTGTGATGAGCTTAACATAATAACAAAGAACTAATTACTTTGACCAAAAAAAAATTGATCCTATAACATCAAACAACAAAATAACTATAACGTCATTCCAAATTTTGTTAATATTTTGTTATCTTTAAGAAAATAAGAATAGGGGTAGTGAAAAAATTGGAGGTCGTAAGGGTTATAGTAAAAATTTTAGAGGAAATAAGTATAGAATTTGTAAATGACCGTTGTACCAATTGGAGTTCCAAGATAATCATCTTTTGGTTCCCAAAACTGATAGAAACATCACACCTGCCGCATCCATCCCACCCCACCCCTCATCCACATCCACCACACCACATTCATAAACTACCAATAAATATAAAAACCCAAATGATTATAATTTCTTAATAACCTAAAAAGAATGAAAAAAATTAACAAAAATTCAAACCTGTACCTCTCACAATGGAACATATTCCTTGTTTGAATCTTGGAATTTTGTAAAAGATGATAGTCAACTAATATGATTTGAGATAGTTAGGGCTGTAAACGAACCAAACGAACACGAACAAGGTCTTGTTCATGTTCGTTCGTTTAAGTTAGCCGAACAACAAACGAACACGAACGGATAAATGAACGGGATTTTCTTGTTCATGTTCGTTCGTTTAACAAATTACTTTGTTCATGTTCGTTCATTTATGTTCGTGAACATGCTAAACGAACAAAGATAAAAAAAAAACATAATTGAACATATATGAACATAAACGAACATATAATATAGCAATATAATAAAAATTAATTGAATATAGATGAATATAAATAAATCTAAACGAACGAACATAAACGAACGTAAACAAACATCATAAACGAACGTTCACGAACATAAATGAACGAACGAGACCATTGTTCATGTTCGTTCGTTTAACTAAACGAACGATAATTTTTGTTCATGTTTGTTCATTTATTAAATAAACGAACTTCCCGCCGAACAGTTCACGAACGGTTCGCCGAACGTTCAGTTCGTTTACAGCCCTAGAGATAGTTGATGAAAAAATAAAATTAGATTCTAATTATAAATCATCTATGATTATCGACCTCTTCTTGTTCCAACATTAATATAGGCTTTATAATCTTTAAGTAGATCAAGAAGCATTGGTTTCTCTTCTGCTTAACCAATTGTATCCTCCTCTATTCTCTTCTCTCTCTCTTCACATTTGAATCATTGTTACATTTTTCCTAAAAACACTAAAGAGTCGACCATTACGTGAATTTGTAACAGAAGTTGTTAAATCTAGCTGTTTTTTATTCTTGTTACCTTTATATTGACTGATGTAATTTATTATCTTTGCCTTTTGAAGATGCATCCTTTCTATTTCTTGAGTTCTATTCAGTCAGGTTCTTGAATCCAATTTCCATTTGGTTAAAAACATAGGATTCTTTATTTAAATTGGGTTTATTGTTGAGTGTACATTTATGACCTGAGATGTAGCCTAATCCTTCATTACATCTGGATCACAGGAGATGATAGCTACCAAAGTTGCGTTTAAGAGCTTTCAATCATGATTTTAAGCGACTTGCATGATTTGATAGATAACCCTTTGAAATCAAACAACAACCTGTCATTAACAGTAAAACAACCAAAAAATCAGCAGGCGTTTATTATTGGAATGAAATTTCAAATATCTTATTCAAGCATTTCATCAAGCATTTGGTGTGCAACACGAAACTTGTTTTCAAATCCAACATCAGGTGCATGGGTAAATGCAGAATCTAAAAGGGATACATAAGAAAGGAATTAGTATTTTCACCAAATTAAGCATACAAACAGACAGGGCATAAAACAAATAACAAACCCAACCTAAATTAATTCCTTTTGCCCGCTCTTATCCTATAGTTGGATGAAGATACTATTTTGTTGGTTTTAGCATCTTGCTATTTTAGGGTTTCTTAATTCTTCACTCTTAAGAGCTCAACCAACATCAACAATCAGAGGCATTAAAACAATTTAAATACCTAATGGTAGCATTAAAAGTTGTTCATTTCTATTAAAAGAAACAGAAGACAATATACCAAAAGTAACAAATTAATCAAATAGTTAAAAAAGTAACAGACTACATGTATGCATCTGAAAGTTTGAGTATCCAGCAAATCATACATCTGAAAGTTTGAGTATCCAGCAAAAGGAGACTAAAATTATCAAGGATAAAAGACTAATATACATTTAAGTTATTTTGAGTTTCTCCTTGGAGCTAGTGAATCGGGGTATGCACTATTGTACTAATTTTAACAAATTAAAACACATACATCAAGGAGGGCTGACCAGACCTAATATCCATCAAAATTTCTTCTATAAAAGATAATATCTCAGTTTTTGACACTCCTTTATCCGCGTATCATTCTTTCTGAATATAACATCAATAGATGGAGGCTGGATACAGATTGTTTTCTTTCCAAATGAAATAACAACTCAACGCATGTAATTAAAAAAACTCATCATATGTAAATATTAGCAAGTGTTACCGTTTAAAAAGGGAAAAAGAAGTGGGCTTTCTTAAATCGAGCATAAACATTGTGGTAACATTAGAACATATATAATCGACCTTAAATTTCCTTAGAGGCTAATGACCATTTTTGAAAATTGAAATGGAATTACCCTAAAATTCTCTATGTCCTCAATACTATGAAAAAAGATGGGTACAAAGAAATTACCTTTCATTAGAAGGATGTAGCAAACATTAGGGAAGAGGCAATCGACAACTCAGCTGTCGGGACTGCCATCTACAACACACAACACACAAACGAATGGAAAAACCATGAACCCGACTTCACATCAGGAAAATAGATTTTGGATACCGATTAACCCCAAACTGGAACTTGATTCGCCAGCCTAGCTAGTAATGAACCTGAAACAATTTTAAATTATAAGAAACATGGAATCGATTTCCGATGGGGGATGAGGAAGGATTAGAAAGGAAAGTGATATTTCCATGTTCCCACCAAAGATGTAAGATGTATGCCGGGAAAGCATGTCTTCTTGGGTAATATGTAGGGATGAAAACTGTTCTGGACTGTCGCCAACTTTAATATCATGCTAAGTATTGAGTGAAGGGTTCATCTCCAAGAGAGTACACCCAATGTTTTAAAAACCGGTTTTTTAATTAAACCGGTCGAGTGACGTTTTCCGGTTCAACCGGATGGTTAAACCGGTTCTATATTTTTATATGTTTTTAATTATCCTGCATACACTTATTACAAAAACTTGTCATCATTTTAGTATTACAAACGTAAATAGAATGCAACATATAAAAACAATCATTATAGAAGTCAAAATCAAACAAAGAATGTCACACCCCAAAACCGAGAACGGCGGAAACGTTCTGGGGCGGAGGACGTCATGTATAATATCAACAACAATGTAAAGTAGTAAACAAACAACAACATCATCCATTGCATTAATAAAATAATTATTATACAATTGTATTCTGTCAAATTTTGATAAACACTAAAGCCTAAATCAAAATGAAAGATAATTCTTGAACAAGCTCCATCTTCCTTTCTCCTTGCATTGGTACCTGTCTATGATGACCTGAGGATACAAGTAATTTTGAAAGCGAGTATCAGCTTTGAAGCTGGTGAGATCATAAGTATTTAGTGTCTTAATTTGTATGTAAGAATTTGTAAGTGAACTGTAAGTATGAAAATGTTTGTAAAACAACTGTAAACGTTTGAAAAACCTTAGAAATCCCTATGATTCCTACTATTATATAAAATGCGTCTTCTACCAAGACCTAACTGTTCTAAATGTTTGTTTCTTGTAAAAGTGTGTAATTTTCCCAAGTGTAACTATCATTATCAAAATATAGTTTGTACATTAAAGTTTAAGTGAGGGTATCACTAAAAATGTAATGGGTAAATCATTGTAGTACTGTAGTTTTGTATTATAGGAACTACTGCTGTACTAACTACCTTCGGATTTATATTAAGGTATAATGTGATAATTGCACCATACTATCGACTGATAAAAACGACATAAAGAACGGTCGTAATAACGGAATGACGTTTGGCACCCGCAGACCTGCAGGTCTGGCTGTAGCTAGCAGCAAGGTGTAGGATTGTCAATCCAATATAGATCTATATGCAAACTCAACGCTCTCCCTCCAAGAGAATTCTGGCTACAACTCGGGCCATGACATTTAAGGCATGCTCCGATACAGTGGATCACAATTGTTAACGTATTAATGTAAGGGTAATGTTTCTCGTTCTAGTATAGTTGTATATGTAATGTTCTAGAAAGTATTGACTCATGAATGAACTGACTCATTGTATGATATCGCGTTCTAGTAACGGTTCTAGTACCTTCCTAAACTACCCGTATGGTCATGGATGTATACCCTTACTAACTAAGGGCATGGGATGAACTGGAAAGATCTTTTATGACTATATATGTACACATGATATATAACTAATATTTAAACAACTTTCGGACGAATACCCAATATCCCACCAGACCACATCTCAAGGCGCGAAAAGGAAATAGGGTGGATAGCCTTCCTAAGTCTTTTAAACATTTCTTATATAACTATACATATAGAGGCATGCAATTTATAATATAAAAGCATAAATAAATTTTGTAAGACATTTGAAACATAAATATTATTTTAAGATAAGATCGACTTGATGTCGATCTATAAAACAATTTGAAGACATAAGTATGATAAAACAGTTTTGAGTATAAGGAAACATTTGATTGAAACATAGTTGTAAATAAGTTTGAAAGGTAATGTACAGAATAAGATGTACAGTGTAATAAGTAGTTTGAAACATATAAAATGTTTATAAAAGTCATTTGAAGGAAACGGTTTGGTAAAACAGCTAACGAGTAGCCAAATCATTTGAATGCAGTATATTAATCACATGTGATTGATGTAATAAGTAAATATAATCCTACTTACAAATCACTTGTGATTGACATAATAAGCATGTTTCTACTTGTATCCCCCCCCCCCCCCAATAAAACATTTAATAATAGTTTAAAATGTTAGTTAAGGGGTATGAACTCACTTGATTAAAGTGGTTGATTTGAAATAGTCTAGAGAAGAATCGAGCAGAACTTCGACAGGAAGAGTTGAAAACGTGGGAAAATCTCGGGAATCTCGGGAACACAAAACCTTCCTTCGGGACGTGAAAGTGAAAAACCGGGGCTTTGGGAGGGTCTCGGGGGCTTAAACGCAGAGTTTCGGTGCGAGAAAGAAAGGAACTGAGCAATGGAGCTCGGAACCCTTGAAATCTCCTTATAGGGGCGTTTTTCGTTTAATCGGTGTTGCCGGTTTTTGCCGAGAATCTTCGGTTGGTCATAACTTCTTCGTTATAACTCGGATTTTAGGGTTCTTTATATGTACGAAAACCTTGATATGATTCCTACTACTTTATTTAACCCAAATAAGATTTTAGGAAAGTTATATTTTGACCTAAATTTGATTGGTTTTACATTACATTGTCTCGAAATATCGGGTTGTCACATTATCCCCCCGTTAGAAGGAATTTCGTCCCAAAATTAGAATTTAAGCAAGGAAGTATGCACGAATGATCGAGTCGTGAGGAGGAAACTTCCTAATCGATTGGTTCTAGTGCACCTAAGTGATAACGGGTTCTCGGTTGGCATTCCAACGAACCTTCACTAACTGGCAATGGCGTTTCTTCGTCTGCTTGACCTCTCGGTCGAGGGTCACTATGGTTCTAATACGAAGGCGAGGATCTCGACGAGTGGACTTACAAGAGTCCTAACGGAAAGGTATGGTTTCACGATCGAGATGCGAAGAGTAGAAAGTACGTTACTGAGTTCGCGGAGTAGGTCTAGTTTGTGTGAGGCACAGGACCGATTCTGATAAGAATCTCGGAGGTCCTGTCTACCTTGGATTTAGCTTTCCATGCTTTACGAAGCGTATTAAGCCATTCCCAGAGTGAGTTATCCTAACGAACTTGGTCACTCACTTGGAATCTCAAAGGTTCCTTTTCTTGCGTAACCTCCCAGTCAAAGGCCATCCCTTGCTGGGTCAAAGTCGTACGAGTTTCTGTAGCTTGCGAGGAGTTCTGAATGAACTAAGGTGGTAGGTCGGTAAGACCTAGAATCTGGCGAAAGACTATCGGCGTCTCTGATGTCGATAAATGCTCAACGGTTTTGACAAGTTGCAAGAGTGCTCGTAATTTCTCACATTACTAACAGTGTGTCTTTGGAAATTTGACTCTTCAATTTCAAAACTCGTACTTTGAGAACATCGCTAAAAGTTCCTCTGAAGGAAATGTTTTCCCATGGGTTCCTTCTTACTACAAGGGTAGATAAGTAAGTCATTACATGTAGAAATGACGAACTGATCCAGGTAAGAAAGACGTACCCTACTCGTTTAGCTCATAAAAGCTATGGGCGTATTGGTCCTATCCGAAGGGTATCACTACAGACTCGAAGTGTCCGCATCGAGTTCAGGAGATAGTCTTCCGGACATCTTTCCCTAACACTCGAACTGGTGATATTCGGATCCCGGATCCATTCCTGGAAGTAGTTTCTTTCTTTGCGTTTGCTCAACCATTTTGTCTACGCGCGGCAGATATAACGATTTCTAATGAAAAATCTCGATGGAGTCTTCGATAACCGAGGTACATGCAATGCGATCCGTCGATCTCTGGAAGAATATGACCGAGGTTCTCTAGGGTGAGAAACCTAGTCTTCTAATTCTATTTATGTGTAGTTCGCTAAGTTGTCCAAACTGTTCTTGTATCTTCGTGGGTGTTTAAACTATAAGGTGATCTGTTTACGGGAGTCGTACTGGGTTCTATGCTTGTTCTCATGACGATGTGATTACTCGTACTTAGGTAGTTCTCCGTCCTGAAGTTCATATTAGAATTCATACCTAGTTTCACAATCACCCTTTCGTGTATACGAGTCATATATAATTAAGGTTGAAAAGGTAGTCGAATAACTGGTTCTTCTTTAAGTTCACATCCCATCGGGGAAAAAGAATTTAAAGTGGAATCATCAATTCTAAACCTGTAGAACCTTGATTATATATCACTCTTATGCATACATTCTTCAGTGATAGATCAACCGCATGAATCCCTGGATTACACTTGACGTACTGCACGAGTGGTACTTCGGGGATTTCTTTGGAAAGAAAATAACTAATAGGTACTCCTGGAATGAGTACTTCGGTGTTCTGATGTGACGGTTTCGCTGGAAAAGTGATCCAGAAGAAAGAGATGTACGTATGAAGCTGTTTTCGTGAGGATCAAACTGAATCAATTCGTATGATAATGTCGAAATCATACTGAAACTTAAAGACATTGGATTTGAACATAAGACGTTTACAGACAAAGCACAACCGTGCAACCATGAACAGAGTTACAGTACTTTAGATTTACCATAAGACTATTGCTGCGAATAAGATATACTACAAAAGACAAGTATACGCAGCACGAGAATTCCTATACAGACAGGATCTCGCAAAAGGTAAGACTCTAGTTGCACTAGTTTTAGATAGTTTATAAGTCTATTATAACAAAACGCCTAAATTACATTTAACGTGGTTCCGGAGCAGGCTCTCCTGCGGCTGTGATCCTGAGAACCTTCCCGTCTGCGCCAGAGTTTTGTGTTATCGGTCAATCCTTCTGGAGGTGTCCAATTTCACCGTATTGGTAACATATATGGATAGCACCCACATTGGTGGTGGAAGTGAAACGTCGAGTAGGAGTTATGGGGATGCAGGTTATTTCCTTTTTCGGGCAATCTCTCTTATAGTGCCCAAACTCTCCACAATGATAGCAAGTCTGGTTCCCATCGGCGTTGGGCGAATTGTTGATCGGTTTTGATAGGCTCTTGCAGTAACGTTTGGTGTGCCCCTTTTTGTTGCAATTTTTTTCATTGCAAGGCTCGACAGATTCCCTCGTGGTGGTAATTTCACCGGTCGCACTTCGGGAGTGTTCCTTTGTATGGTCTGCTTGGTACTGGGATGGCAGAGGTTTCCGCTTGTTGTTGTTGCATGGAAAGTTTTCGGGGTTTCTCGCGTTCTTTCTGAGTTTGACGCTTCCGTTTCTTGTTCTTTGGTTTTTGGCTTTGCGGGCCTGAGGCCGTTACCGTTTGGTGACTTCCTGGATGGATACCACGATTGGAAACTATATTCCCATCAGTAGCATTGACTGTGCTGTTAGGGCTACGGTGCTCAAGAACCGCGGTTACGGCAGCCACTGCGGCAGCTGTAACTGCCATTTGAAAGGTAGCAGCGTCCATAGGAAAAGTAGAGGTCTCGTTGCTTGGCTGGTTGTTTCCGGATGACGACATGATTTTGTTAACACGAAAGAATAAAGATTTTTTTTTGAGCAATTCTGGTTGACCCTTGATGTACTTAGATTGTTCTTGAAAAGAGTAAGAGTATGATCTCGAAAGTTTGACCTACCTCCCTATGATGCAGTCCTAGTAAAGAATGAAAATATGTTCGCGAAGGTTTGACCTACATCCCTATGATGCAGTCCTAGTACGGAATGGGAATATGTTCGTAGAATGGTCGCAAGACATTTGTCGTTCGAGCTGAGGTATCATGGGTTGGTGAATAACAAGATCCAACCACGGAAAGAGGCTTGGAAGTGTCTCCGGAGATAAATCACTATAGTCCAATGACTTGACTAAAGCATGATTCAGATATACTCTAATGAAAGAATGATAAGAGTACTTAAATGAAGAATGACACAGAAGTTAGCCGGCTGTCAATATCTTTGATATTCACGATGTAAAGATTTTGGAAAATGACCTTGTAAAGGTCTCACATCATATCCGGAGAAGATAGTTCCTGACAGCATAAAGACCTAGCTAAAGTACTTACGGAACAAGATAATTTCATAGAAAATGCCACATCAGGTATAGACAGAAAATTACGATTCTTCTTTATAAGGAAATAAAGTAAAGCGTCTACTACTGGCGACGGTCATCACTCTGGTGAAGTCTTAGTTCAGCCAATTGACATTCCATGTCAAGTAGGTGTCTTTCGTACACCATCTGGCGTACTCGGAGCCCTATGACTTCAGCTCGTGATTCAGCCAGTGCTTGCAACAGGGTTTCATGGTTTCTCTCTAACCTCTCGTGAGCATCTTCTAGACGAACGGTGCGGAGGGTATGCATTCTAGCATAGGCGACTACTTCTGTAATCTGATTTAGGGTTGTCCTGCCTTGAATCTCCTTTCGGGACATTCTGCGGACCAAGATTGGCAAGACTCTATCTGCTGAGCCCCCATTGCTCAAGTCGGAAAACCTTCGGTCGCCATCAAATAGCATATATTGATCTTGTCCTTGGCTCCATATTTCCAAGCATTCCACTCACTCAGGGTCAGGCCATGAAAAAGCCGGACGAGGGTTAGGAATTGGAAAGGGAGCTGCTCGGGGTAGGTTTTCAACCTCTGCTTCGGAGTTAGCATCATACGAAAAGTCTTCATCATGGTGATCATTCAAGAGGAAAAGGATGATCATTCTCTGGTTATTCTCCAAACCAACCAGCTATGACTTCATTTAGAAGGTACTGGTTGTCGAGGGGATGGAGCCCAGTTATGTTTTCTATGCGAGAATTTAAGGGAAGAGAATAATTATTAAACGAGCTATCTAGATAATTATTTAGAAAACCTTCATTAGTTACGTCGCTATTTGTGAAGTGCATACCAGCTATGTGTAATCTAAACAGGATAGACCTTCGAATAAGTGACCTTAATTTCCAAATTCACACATAATAGGGGTAAGGCAAACTTATCACAGATTCTAAGTCTATAACATCCTAATTACATATAGCCTTAGTGTATCCACTTAGCAACTATCAACTTAGAAATGAAGATCCCATTTTAGTTCTCAAGTATAAAGTACTTCTAGTAACACCAAATACTCCTATAGTATTTTAAATTTTTAATGTTATGTTCTATTGTTCTCAGTGTGGTAGGGTTGGTAAGATTTTAGCATTGTTGCAACCACACACTTAAGCTTAGGCACATGCTAGTCAACCCTCGGATAATATAGGTGATTAGGCTATATCTTCCCAGTTTTGACCATATGTCTCTAAGCCCACTTGTGTTGTCCAACAATCGTAATTCTTTTGTACTGTCCTAGTGACATTGATTTTAGTATGAATGCAGCACGTATACTTACTTAAATATATTACTATTTAAAGTATAAACTCTTTGTCAGAGAATTTTTAATCCCTTATGTATTTATAGTTAGTATATCTTTTATGGGTTGATATACTTAATTCACTATAAACAATGCTCTGATACCAATCTGTCACACCCCAAAACCGAGAACGGCGGAAACGTTCTGGGGCGGAGGACGTCATGTATAATATCAACAACAATGTAAAGTAGTAAACAAACAACAACATCATCCATTGCATTAATAAAATAATTATTATACAATTGTATTCTGTCAAATTTTGATAAACACTAAAGCCTAAATCAAAATGAAAGATAAGTCTTGAACAAGCTCCATCTTCCTTTCTCCTTGCATTGGTACCTGTCTATGATGACCTGAGGATACAAGTAATTTTGAAAGCGAGTATCAGCTTTGAAGCTGGTGAGATCATAAGTATTTAGTGTCTTAATTTGTATGTAAGAATTTGTAAGTGAACTGTAAGTATGAAAATGTTTGTAAAACAACTGTAAACGTTTGAAAAACCTTAGAAATCCCTATGATTCCTACTATTATATAAAGTGCGTCTTCTACCAAGACCTAACTGTTCTAAATGTTCGTTTCTTGTAAAAGTGTGTAATTTTCCCAAGTGTAACTATCATTATCAAAATATAGTTTGTACATTAAAGTTTAAGTGAGGGTATCACTAAAAATGTAATGGGTAAATCATTGTAGTACTGTAGTTTTGTATTATAGGAACTACTGCTGTACTAACTACCTTAAACCGGATTTATATTAAGGTATAATGTGATAATTGCACCATACTATCGACTGATAACAACGACATAAAGAACGGTCGTAGTAACGGAATGACGTTTGGCACCCGCAGACCTGCAGGTCCGGCTGTAGCTAGCAGCAAGGTGTAGGATTGTCAATCCAATATAGATCTATATGCAAACTCAACGCTCTCCCTCCAAGAGAATTATGGCTACAACTCGGGCCATGACATTTAAGGCATGCTCCGATACAGTGGATCACAATTGTTAACGTATTAATGTAAGGGTAATGTTTCTCGTTCTAGTATAGTTGTATATGTAATGTTTTAGAAAGTATTGACTCATGAATGAACTGACTCATTGTATGATATCGTGTTCTAGTAACGGTTCTAGTACCTTCCTAAACTACCCATATGGTAGTTTACTAGCAGTCTAACTGGTACGTATGGTCATGGATGTATACCCTTACTAACTAAGGGCATGGGATGAACTGGAAAGATCTTTTATGACTATATATGTACACATGATATATAACTAATATTTAAACAACTTTTGGACGAATACCCAATATCCCACCAGACCACATCTCAAGGCGCGAAAAGGAAATAGGGTGGATAACCTTCCTAAGTCTTTTAAACATTTCTTATATAACTATACATATAGAGGCATGCAATTTATAATATAAAAGCATAAATAAATTTTGTAAGACATTTGAAACATAAATATTATTTTAAGAAAAGATCGACTTGATGTCGATCTATAAAACAATTTGAAGGCATAAGTATGATAAAACAGTTTTGAGTATAAGGAAACATTTGATTGAAACATAGTTGTAAATAAGTTTAAAAGGTAATGTACAGAGTAAGATGTACAGTGTAATAAGTAGTTTGAAACATATAAAATGTTTATAAAAGTCATTTGAAGGAAACGGTTTGGTAAAACAGCTAACGAGTAGCCAAATCATTTGAATGCAGTATATTAATCACATGTGATTGATGTAATAAGTAAATATAATCCTACTTACAAATCACTTGTGATTGACATAATAAGCATGTTTCTACTTGTATCCCCCCCCCCCCATAAAACATTTAATAATAGTTTAAAACGTTAGTTAAGGGGTATGAACTCACTTGATTGAAGTGGTTGATTTGAAATAGTCTAGAGAAGAATCGAGCAGAACTTCGACAGGAAGAGTTGAAAACGCGGGAAAATCTCGGGATTCTCGGGAATCTCGGGAACACAAAACCTTCCTTCGGGACTTGAAAGTGAAAAATCGGGGCTTTGGGAGGGTCTCAGGGGCTTAAACGCAGAGTTTCGGCGCGAGAAAGAAAGGAACTGAGCAATGGAGCTCGGAACCCTTGAAATCTACTTATAGGGGCGTTTTTCGTTTAATCGGTGTTGCCGGTTTTTGCCGAGAATCTTCGGTTGGTCATAACTTCTTCGTTATAACTCGGATTTTAGGGTTCTTTATATGTACGAAAACCTTGATACGATTCCTACTACTTTATTTAACCCAAATAAGATTTTAGGAAAGTTATATTTTGACCTAAATTTGATTGGTTTTACATTACATTGTCTCGAAATATCGGGTTGTCACAAAGAAGACCAAAACAAACACAGAAATCCAAGAATGTCCGGTTCAACCCGGTCCATTCCAGTTCAATTCAGTCGGTTGAACCGGTTTTTTACCAAAACCGGCCGGTTCAATCCGGTCAGGAAATCATTAGAAAACCGGTCCAAATCGAACCGCCCTCACCTCCGGTTCCCAGTTCGACCGGTTCAACCGGCCGGTTCGAACCGGTTTTTAAAACACTGAGTACACCAGGTTAGCTCGTATGTTCTTTATCGATAAACCGACCACAAAAAATATGGCAAGCGTTTTAACAACGCAACCTGAAGGAGCTTCAAGGTGGGGCAGACGCTCATATCAAAGCATACGATTAAGGCGTTTCTCCTACTTCATAGTTCAAGTTACAAGTAAGGAACATGGAGGAGCTTCAACATTGGGCTTAAAATTAAGGCAGTTCTCTTATTGCATAGGTTTAAATAAGATCAACTAAGTGACAACGCATATATTGGCGCTTCAATCTAAGCAGGAGGTGGCAAGGAACTCCGAAGCCACCGCATAGGTAATGGATGACTCAGCTACTTGAGGCGACAAGAATGGAAGCAGCCAAACACCTAAGCAATATATAACATTTTTCTGATGGCGGTGGATGAAGTTGGCAGCCAAGTAGCACATCGACGTGGACCAAAAATGAAAATCTTCAACAACATATAGGTAATGATATATATATATATATATATATATATATATATATTGTCACACCTAGCATTCTAGCTAGGAAATTTTATTCCTGTGTAACCATTCAACTATTGTAAAACATATATTCTAGGTAAATCTCACTTAATGCTCATCTAGATTCACCATTTATGTTCATCAAAGAGTCTAAAAACCCTAATAATCCCAGTTTGAGTCCATATTGGACTAAGAGTTCCTTATTAGGCCTAATGGACCAATAAGCACCCAATTCAAACTTTATTGGACTTAGAAGCCCTAATTGGATCCTAATTGGACCCAATTCATAAAATCTATAACATTTTGGACCATTTGGGCTTAAAATGATTCATTCTAACCTTAATGGGCCTTATTGGGCCAAAACTAATTCAATTAACATTAGTGAACCATAAGCCCATTCTTTTTATTCTATTTGGGTCGTGAATGCTTCCAAGGGCCCAATGGGCCGAAATTTTTTATGTTCAGGATCCAAATATCCTAACTAAAGTCAATGGGCCCAAACTACTCCACCCTTTCTTCTTGGCCCAAAAATCTCGGCCCGTGTATAAAAAAAGGAAAAGAAGTGAAAGGGGGGGGAGGGAGGAGTTGACCTTGGAAGTGCCACCTCCATAATGTCCAGCAAATATCAATGCAAGGACTCTCATATTCCCATGCTAGTCACTTCACTATCTCTCTCCCCTCTCTTCTTCTACTCTCGGCCAAGAGCCACAACACACACAAACACACACTACACCAAATTCTCTCAAACACTCTCAAGAATCATCCTACTCCTTCCCTCCAAAATCTTGAAATTTGCTTGTGTTTCAAGAGTTTTCTCACAAGATAATCATCACTTCTTGGTAAGTCTTTACACATCCAAGTTTTATAACTCCATTCTCATGATAGATCACTCTTTTAAGCAAAGTTTTTAATGATCATACTCCTAGAAATCTTCTTAAGTTCGAGATCTACTCAAGGGAGTTGCTAGGGCCGAAAATCACTTCATCTCTTCCCACTTCTTCAAAAACCGAAACATCAAGCAAAGGTGAGTTCATACCCCCTTGTTTTTTATTTTCATATGATTTTTGGAGGAGAATACAAGTAAATGTGTAGATCTATGTGTTATATGCATGTCTTGTGTGATTTCTTAGTTTATTTGGTAAAAATATGTCAGATCTTTGTAGATCTCGAAAATTTAAGTAATATTGAGCAAAGATCTATGAACTATGACATTTTAAACATCACTTGGTCAAGCCAAAAGTAATCAGATGTTTAAGATACAAAAGATTCCAACAAAAACCTTGTAAAAAGTCAAAAATTATCAAGAAAACAAAAGATAAGGGTAAAAAGTGTCATTTAAGTTTTCATAAGGGCCAAACAGGTCCTGCATGTATATAAATGGTATTTCTATGTTAATCATACTTTAAAAAGAGTCAAAAATGAAAATTTAAGCTTAATGGTCCAACATTTGGGCCTCACGGTTTTTAGGGCCCAAATTGCGAAAAAAAAAATGAAGTTTTTGGAGTTAGAAATGATATTTAGCCAAAGTTTGGATCATAAATTCAAATAAGCCAAATTTAAGGGTGAAAATAACATTTATTTTCAAATTGGACCAAAAATGTAAATTTTTCCAAAATTGGGCTGAAAGTGTAAATCTTTACAAACAAGGGGGTTAAATGCACTGTTATGCAAAACAGGGTTCTAAAAGTGAAAATATAACTTTTGGGATAAAACCGTAAATTTTTAGACGTTTGAGACAAAATTGCAAATTTTTATAAATTATGGACTAAAGTGTCATTTTTATAAACTTTGGGCCGTAATTAAACATTGGAAGGTTATTGGCCAAAAATGTCGTTTTTACAGAAAATGATATTTTTATTATCAATCTAATAAACCTTGAGCTAAAACAAACAACAGAGTAAAACAAACGAACGAAACACGTCGATAACTATTTATTGGACCTAATATTCACGATCTTGGTCATTGGGCCCTAAGGGCCCAATTAAGTGTATATTGAGCCCAATGTTTTCCATGACATGTTTACTGGGCCTTGCGACCTACCTACATATTAATTTAGGCCTAAGTTATGGATTACATGTTTATTGGGCCTTTATGGCCCATTTACATGCCTATTGGGCCTAAATTACCCTTTTATTATGTTATTGGACCTTGTGGTCCATTTACATGTTAATTGGGCTTGAAATGAAAATTCACATACTTTATAGATCGTAATTATACCTCTACATAGTTTATGAATTTGTATACTTACCTTTGGAAAGGAAAAATCTATAACCTACGCGTAAAACATTAAACATGGAAAAATCTTATCAAACGGGAAAGGTTGAGAATCTAGTGAGACTTGTCGGTTGGCACCTCTGAGTGTACAACCGTAGCCTGTAGTTATAATTAGAGTTTCCTGGATGGAAAGCGGAAGTTTGTGTATAGATCTATACGGGGTGACCCCCACACCTTAGCTGCTCGCTACAGCTAGATTAGGCCAGTCTAGGGCGACAACATCCTTAGCAAGACCCGCGTTTAGAAAAATGCCAAGACTAGCGACTTAGTCATTATCATGCATGGTTACAACGATTTATGTAGGGATTCAACACCACTTAAACATGTAGAAGATTAATTCTTTAATTGTGTCAACACAAAAACACTTAATCAACGAGACAAGAACCTAGACATTAAGACAGAAAATATCGGATTTTTTGGGAAAAATATTCATATACATTTAACACTTATTCACGATACAATGAATTTAAAATACACCCATATATGTTATAACTATGAAACACACACATGCATTTATACTTGATTTTCACATCATTTTCAAACATTATACAGAAAATATCGGATTTTCTGGCTTTTTACAAAAGATACAAAGACTTTTATTCAACCATACTTATGAACTCACCAATATTATATATGTTGACCATTTTCAAAATAACTTGTATTGTCAGGTAATCGTTAAGCTGGAAGAATTGCAAGTGTGTTTGGTTTTGTTTATGTAAGATCACTTGTCGCATTTTTAACAATTTGAACTTATGTAATTTAACAATGTACTTGATGTAAACAATGTTGGTTGTATTATGTAATGTTAGTGATGAATGTGTTATGTTTCATATATATTCATTGTGATGATTATTCAATTGTTAGTCACACGAGCCCCCAGATGTTTCCGTCGTCTGGTTCGGGGGTGTAATATCTCTCTCTCTCTCTCTATATATATATATATATATATATATATATATATATATATATATATATATATATATATATATATTCATCTTTAAGAATCTTCCACAACTCCATCGGAAAATTGTTTTCATTTTCTAAGAAAATATTTTCAAAAAATAGAGTTGAGTTTTCATTTTCAATTTTTAATGAAAATTTTAGAAAACGCGTTTGGTTGAAACCGATAGAGTTTTTATTTTTCATCTTAGAAATTTGGAAAACTTTGGAAAATTGTAAAAATCACTTTTCTAATTTACATACAATTTGAAAAACTGAAAATTTTCATTTTCTTGGAAAATTTTGGAAAACTTAACGAACTAAACGCGTTTTCAAATTTTCATTTTTCTTGAAAAAATTTCCTAAAAAATTGGAAATTTTTCCACAACTAAAACGCACCCTAAGGTTTCCACCTGTAAACCCTAGCAGCCTCAGCTATATAAAGACCCCATAGCATATGATTTTTGGCCCTATGCCTTCTTTGAAAACCCTAGCCGATTTTCATAGTGTTTTATCTCCTCTCTCCTTCATCCTCTATTATTGGTGTTTGTGACTCCATTAGAGGTGCAACACTTGAGGCACTAAGCTTTCGAGAGTCAAGATTAACCAAGGAATTCTTGTTATTACTAGATAGCAAGCAAGGTAATCTTCTAACCCTAGTTTTCATATGAATTTCTAAATTGTATGCTAGTATTGGGGTTATTGCTTTGGAATTTCTATTTGCGTGTGTAACTAGTGAAAAACTTAGATCCAAAGCAATTAGGGTTGCATGATCACATAGAAATGTAGATATGATTAATACCCATCAGCAAGAGAATCACAGATGCCCTTTGGAGTATGTTGGGTACCAGGAGTACAGTGGGCGTACTCCAGTCAGGTGCAAACCTTAATTTAGTGTCTTGGACCTTATTTAATAGCCTTAACTCAACTCCAAAACATCTTACCTTCAGCCTCCATCTCATTTAACCCTAAATACAAAACCTATCCCCCATTAGAATGATTCTTGAGTTCATGGTGTGATTTCATGTGTTTCGGTGCTCATTGAAGAAGGAGTTTCTTGAAGGAGAGTTGGATTGCCTAGAGCTTGTAGATCCAGTCTTGGTTTTCCTTTCTACATCTTCTGGAGATATAAAGTATCAATCTTGATAGCTTCTTTGTATAGATCTGGTTTTGGGTGGTAATTTATCATGTTTTAGCCCCATAATTATGGTTCTGTGAGTAGAAGTTACTCCAGAACATGTGAGGCTCATATTTGGTCTTTGGTGAGGTCTTTAAGTCATAAAAATGTCATATTGAGGGATTTTGATGAACCATGCAAGTTTTAGTGTTCATATTATGGATATAGATGGATAAAAACAAGTATTTGGTCCAATTAAGTCATGTAAAGAAATAAATTTGACAACTTTATGTGTTAAGACATTATTTAGGATCAAATTTGAGAAGTGGACTTAGTGGCTTAACCATTTAAGCACTTAATAGTGAGATTGGGCTACCATAGAATACATTGGGCGTACCCAGCTCGTACACAGCGCATACTGGCCAAAGGTGGCATACGCTGGGCGTACTCAGTCATTTGACTTCCGTTGACTTTTGTTGACCTGTTAACTTTAGGTCAACTGTGGATTAGCTTGGGACTTATTTACAACAAAATGGTATTTTGCCCATCTTTGGAATATTTGACTCGTTTGTGGGGTATTATCCTATTATTAATTAGGGTTATATTTATTGTTAACCAGTGTGAGATTATCCGGTTCAACAACCCAAGTCGTTTTGTGGTTATCAGCGGTTGAAGTGAGTCTCCTATTTGTACCCATGGGTCGAAGGCACCAATGTCGGTCCACTAGGATATGTTATACTAACTGTATTTGTGACTCTTGCATTTTATGTTGGGCTAGACCCATTATATGATGGGCTAGGCCTACTTGTATGTTGGGCTAGGCCCATGAATCGAGAAGGGCTAGTCTCATTGTATGTTATGTAGGGTGCTATTTATCTCTGTGACTCTTGCATTCGTATGTCGGGTTGGGCCCATCTGTTTGGCAGGGTTAGGCCCATTATGGTGGGTTGGGCCCAATATGTGGGTTAGGCCCAATGATATGTATGGTATGTGATATTTTGAGGAACACACTAAGCTTTGTGCTTACGGTTCTATAGTTATGGTCTCAGATACTTCTAGTTTGAAAGGGAAGGGCCCGACTTGATCGCAACGCATCCACCCAAGTTTCCGCAACTTGATGATTTTAGGATTGTACTCTTATAACTGTTTTATTATGATATACCTTTGAATGTTTGGAAAAAGATAATTGTTGTTTTTGGTTGAATTAAAAATGAAATTTTTACCTTATAATTTTTGTAACGTTACAACAAAGCTTAGTGAGTTTTCCCACAAATACCCCATACAATAAACATACAAGCATGCATTGGGTCCAATCCGCCATCTGGCTAGAATACCTAGGGTTTGTTGGCCTACCGCCTCAACCCAACCTCTCCTCATAAGTCTATTTGCCTTCGGCTTACAATCGGCCCGTACTGAGTATCTTGGCCTACAACACAAAGCAGGACCGCCTCAACCCACTACCACCATATGTCGACATATAAACAATCAAGGATTGAGTAGGGACATAATACATGAAAACAAAAATCATATAACTCACTACCGCCTACCATTCCTTACACTACACAATGTCCCGCTACCAGTTATCCTCAATGAAATGTGTAACCATAAGTAACCGTAGGTGAGATAGCCACCCGAGCAGATGATCCTACTCTAGAGCCACAACCAAACAAGGAACATGCAAGAAATCCTAGATCAAGAGCTCTCATGCTATCCTACACGACCACATACAGTCCCTAGGGCTCTCCACTAGATGATAACCAGCAAGTACATGTAGACATACAGATCTACAGATCACTACCGCATAGCAACATCATATATACCATGATATAGATCTAATAGATCACTACAACATATCAACTTCGTATACACCAGGATATAGATCTAACAGATCACTACAACATAGCAACATCCAATATATAAGGATATAGATCTAACTGATTACTACAACATATAAACATCCTATATACCAGGATACTAACAGATCACTACATCATAGCAACATCCTAAATACTAACAATCCAAGGAATGCATAACCGTATATACCCAAAGGTGAGATAGACACTCAAACAGGTGATCCTACTCTAGAGCTACAAAAAAAAAGGAACAGACAAGAAAGCCTAGATCAAGAGTTCTCAGTCTATCCTATATTACTATATACAGTCTCTATGACATTCCTCTAATAAAGATAACAAAAAGTATTGGGTCGGAATTGGTGCCTTCAGCCCACGGTACAATGAGGTGAAACCCACCTGAATCGAAGAACTCTGACTACTGCGATATGAACCTTTTTTTAGAATTGCTTGCTCCCGCAAATCCACTAACACCAGAACCAGATAGAATCTCAATAAAAAATCCAAAACCCTCAAATTTGACCCAAAGTTGGTCAAGGCCAATGAAAGTCAACAATAAATAGACCCTCACGACGTGACCATTTATGGCTCACATCGTGAGCCACTACAGGACAAAATAGTTGAGTCTCACAACCCTCATGACGTGACATGCATCTCCTCACGTCATGAGATCCGTCTGAATGCCATTTTGATCCAAAAACTTCTTAATCCACTAAGCCACTAATCCATCTTTTCCAGGAGGCTTCCTAACACTTTAAGGGTCATAAAAAATGATGCTTTAAGGTCTTGTATGTCCAATACAAGACTTGAGCTCAAACTAGGTCATTCCAGAAGAAAAAGGAGATAAATCCTCAAGCATGAACTATAACATCCTCCAAAACTCATATCAATAACATACAAGCACCAAGGGACCCTAAGGACCCATAAAGTTGCTAACTTTATGGAGTCCCAAACACTCTAACTCTTAAGTTATGGTTAAACATGCATAAAACCTTATATTTAGCAACAAGGAAACATAAAGTTTGGATCTTGGTTACTCACAATGGTCGAGAAGTGTAGCTAATGGTTGCAAATGGAACTCCCAAGCTGAAACTATGCCTCAATGGTGATCTCTTCTTCTTCAAACCACCAAAACTCCACAAAAAGCTCAAGAATCACAATGAGAGGCTAGAGTTAGGGTTTTATTGAGCTTAGGTACGAAGGAGGTTGTTTAACTACCCTAAAATGAAGTTTATGAGGTTTAAATGCGGAGAAAACCCTAAAAAATCATGGGCTTGGGCTGCAGCGCATCATCGTGAGCTCTTATTACTCACGTCGTGAGCTCAACATAATTCAACATTTTCATTTAATCACTCCTCACGTCGTGGCCCTTCTATGGCTCACGACGTGAGCACGTTTTACCCAAAATCATGTATTTGACTCATTGAAACCCTAAATCAATCCGATGTCGAAAACTGGGTGTTACACAAATGAGTATGGATGTTATAGAAGATACATAGGAAAGCTAATACTAGGTTTGCATGGGAAATAAGTGCACATATGATATAAGGTCCTAAGGGTGAATTGACTACCAAAAACAACTTGACACTTCAAATGTTTTTTTCTTGTTCTTTGCCATGGACGAAAATTTAAGAGGGAGTGGGGTTGATATGGTTTCAATTTAAACAAATCAACTCTTTTTCTTTTTTAATAAAACGTGGCTAAGGAGGTAGTCAGTATAAATTGGTTTTAATAAAAATTGATGTTAAGACATAGAAAAAAAAGTTAAGGAATTGATTTGAAAGAAAATATCGATCCATTAAAATAGAAATTGGTTTTAGGGAAAAGGTTGTATTTTTGTTTTTGTTTTTTTTGTTTTTTTTCAATTAGAAACGTAGGATATTATGGGGTGAGTTTAATTTGTGTTAACAAAAAAAATGGTTTAAGTTTATGTTTATGAAATGGTTTAAAAATAGGTTCATGATTAAATTTGGTATTAATTGATAAGAAGGATTAAAACTAATTTTTCAAAACCAAAAAGGATATAAAGTGAAAATAAACTTTAAATAAAAGGACTAAAGTTGTGTTTATTTGATATGCAATGGAAAGAATCAATGAGCATATTAATCATATATTGATATTTTCAAGGCTAATTTCCGAATTCATTCGTCCAAATAACACCAAAAGTGTTTAGTAATTGTTAAAAAAATAATAATAATAATAATAAAATAAAAGAACCCCCAACAACCGGAATACATATTGTAGAAGACTTTTTTGAATAGCCTTCTTTAACTATATGTTTAAATAGCAGGTCTCCATTTCGTATCCGAAGGGTCGCTCATGCATATATATCTAAAATAACACAATATTGACTACCGACTACCACCACGTCATTTCTCTCGGGTAGGGGTGACTGCCTGGCCGGCGCTGACGTCTTGTCCACTAAAGTTCTTGTGAAGGTTAGCCTTTATATATCACAAATATAGAATCGCAACCCCAAGATATATACCGAAAAGACATGGCAATTGCTCTAGCAACGTATTCGGATTTACAGATTGCTGTTGCTTGTATAGATGAAGAAGAACATGCAACATTATCTCCCCAACAACCTTGGCATGCACCTCGGTGAGTTCCACCTCGTCCTTTTCTTTCAAGTATTTTTTTTCGTGATTTTGGTACGTCCAGTTAGTTTTAATTTTACCTTTATATAACGAACGATCCATAATCCAATTTGGTATTCTTTACTTTTAGCCACTCGATACTATCTCCAACCAGTATTTAAATGAGCATGTAACTATCTATCAACGTCTTGCTTTTATATGTTTCATAATCGGGTTATAAGAAGAATATATATACTTCACAATTTTACATGTGAGTGGGTAGAGGATTACTGCTTAGGCTGGGTTGGTGGGACAAGAGGTGAGGGAATCCATGCCAAGAAAATGGCAGATGTTGGCGGTTGATGGAATGATTGTTGTGATTGAGATGGTGGCGCTGTGGCTGGTTGACAAGCCTCATGAAGACAAGAATCAGATATGAACATGTCATAATTAGATATATTTTTTTAATAAAAAAGTTATTAACTACTAATAAACGTTCCTAACTAATTATAACTAGAGTTACTATTCCGTGTGATGTTGCGGAAAATTTGCGTATGTTAAATAGAAAAGACATAATTTACTGAATAATTAAGTTTAACTATATGTAAGAGTACGTATATTTCTGTGTTGTGAAAATGATTATTTAGAAGGCTATTTTTATATGTTCTTTTAAATCCCTATATAATTGAAAAAACAAATTCTTAAAAAGTAATAATTTAATACAGAAACTTTTTAAAAGGCATATATAAAAACTAGATGTAAAAAATAAGTTTCTGGAAAAAAATGGAAAAATAAAGTGGTAAAACAATAACTTTGTCTCATTTACCTATCAATATGTCGATTTTGTTATATTGTGTTTTGGATTAGTAAACTTAAAAATATTAGCTGAAATGAGTCAAATAAGTTTATGCAAAATTTCATGATCTATCTTCTTGCTAATCTTTTAATAGTGTGCCAACATTTTTTTACAGTAAAAGGTTTATATTTTACCAATTTATGCAATGAATTGGTTTTTACATAATTACCCAATCATATTTCAATTGATTGAATATATTACATGTAAAACGTTAATGCATATTTGGTTCCTACAATAAATTGTGATAGCATATTTCATCTAAAGATCACTTTGTCGCGTAAAATGAAAAAAAAAAAAAAAAAATACATATTTAACTCAAAAATCAAAATGTTACTTTATATATACTATTTTGAGATGTGTTATTTTATATTTAAAATGTCTACTGATTTTGTTGCTTGTCTCAGGTTTCGTGAATGTTCAGAGATATTGTATTATGTATATGTTGGGACTCTTCTGGTCACATATACACCACTCATAGGGCTGATTCAAGTGAAGTTCCAAAATGGAAATATGTCTCCTTTTAAAACTCATAGTTTCTTCATGATCATATCTGTGGTTGCATTAGTCATGGCCACACTGACTCTTAGGATTTTGTTTTACATCAATAGTCGCTTTGAAAACGAATGCTCCTCTCCTATTCATCACATTATCCTAATAAACATTGCTTGGTTCTCGACACTTCTTGCGCCTCTATCCCTTGTGTTGGTATTATTCATCCCTACAAAGCTCATATGGATCGGATATTCAATCGTATGTGTACTCTTTCTGGCCATTGTTGCATGTAACTTTATTGGCCGCATATATTTATTTGGAAAACTAGCATATGCTACAACTTTGAAGCCCATCAGTTATTTCCAAACTACCATATAGAGAGATAGTATTGCAATGAAGAACAAATAATATATTAGGTATTCCGCATTCTACATGTAAAGGTTCCAATATATGATTGCTACGTGTATAGTTTGATTATAAGCAATTAGGGTGTGATTGTCAAGACAATACGGAGTTAAGTAATTTCGTTTATGTCAGCTTCATATTTTTCATGCATAGTAATTGTTCGAAGCATTGTATGTATAGTGATTCTTTGTATAGAAGTACCACTTTTATTTATTGAAATTTCATTATGATATAATGTTTTTGTTAAAAGATTGAACACTTGGAATATTGTCCGTGCAAAGCGATGATGAATTGATGATAAATAGTCTTTTGGTAAATAGTTTTCTTACGGTGAAATAATTATTACATATTATTATTAGTTATTTTGTAATAAAATATTACCATATCTAAAAAAATATTTATATTTAGACCTTATATTTATATTGATTATTTATATATTTGATGTAAATTAATTAATATGGTATCTAGTATAAGAAATATAAATTAATTTAGATAAAATTGCAAAAATGGTTCTTATTGTATTCATTTTTTGGGATTTCAGTTCAAACCTCGACTTTTTTGGAATCATGATCTTTTTGGTTTAGTTTGTATGTAGAATTGGTCCCCCGACTTAACTTCCGTTAAATTGTTGCTGTTAACCCTCTCATGTGCCTCCCACATGAGAGTATATTCGTATTTTTACTTCTAAGAGACCATTTTTGCACTTAAAAAAATATATATTCTTGTTTTTCTAAAAAAAATTAATACCTATTTATTTATTTTTAATAATTAAAAAATAAAAAACGTCTCTCTCTCTCTCTCACACACACACACACACACACACACACACACATAAGCCCTTAACCCAAAACACTCCACCCATCTTCTTCTTCAAGTTCATTAACCTACATCTAAAGATCGGTGAAGAACTGTGAATCATATCTCCCTCACCATACCTATGTCCCCTCTAAATCGCATCTTCCCCTAATTTTTTTTCTTTCTCTAATGAGACCATCTTCTGCCTCTGGCTAAGCCTTCACCAGCAATGACATCGACTTCATCCTCTTCAATCCCCACTGCATCTCCTCTACCCTGCACCTTCACCATTTGAACTACATCTTCCTCCTACCTCTCCACCAGGCAACTATGTCATCAAATATACCTATTATGACCTAATTGGTTTGACAGTTAATATGTGTGAAATTAAGAACCGGATGGGGGTGCCCCTTTTTCTCAAGATCGATGCGCATTCCCTTTTTCTCAAGGTTGATCCAACCATTTTCTCTTTCATTTTTTCCCTCCAATCACACGAAAAAAAAATCAATATAAACCCCTTCCCTTTCAATCGGCTTGCAGGTGTGCGTGTGTGTGTTTTTTCTCTCTAGTCGGCCCAATAACTCATTAAGAATCAAGATAGATCTATTTGTTTTGAATTTGTAGGTCCAATTTAAGACAAAAAAAGAAAAACGAATAACGAGATGGGGGAGGGAACATGTGCTGGTTGTTTAGTGCTTCTTTCACACAGGTATCAATAATCGTGGCTGGAATGGAGAAATAATTTTTGATTGAGGTTGTTGTGAAGATGATGGTTAGTTTAGGGATGTTGGTGGTCGGAATGGATCCTTGGTGGGGTTGTGTCTTTTATCCTCCAAAGGAACAAATTGAAGATGATTCTTAGATCATTCATCCCAGTTTCATCAGTTATGTGTTAATTTGTTTTAAGTGTGTTTGTATGTGGTTTCATTTGCAGAAGGAAGATGTAATGAAGAAGACGATCAGAGAAAGAGAGAGAATAGAGAGAGAGAAAGAGAGAGATACTTTTTTATTTTTTTAATTATTAAAAATAAATAAATAGGTATTAACTTTTTTTAGTAAAAAAAAGGATGTTTTTTTAAGTGCAAAAATAATCCCTTAGAAGTGAAAAGACAAATATACCCTCATGTGGGAGTCACATGAGGGGGTTAACAACAACAACTTAACGGAAGT
The DNA here is from genome assembly GCF_052625555.1 of Lactuca saligna. NCBI lineage: Eukaryota > Viridiplantae > Streptophyta > Magnoliopsida > Asterales > Asteraceae > Lactuca > Lactuca saligna. Next base: position 144,568,852 of record NC_136425.1, read on the forward strand.
TAAGTCGGGGGACCAATTCTACGTACAAACTAGGCCAAAACGACCATGTATCCAAAAAAATCGAGGTTTGGACTGAAACCCTAAAAAAATGCATACCACGAGGACCATTTTTGCAATTTTGTCATTAATTGATATACACGAATTTAATGTTTTAAAATTGTCAATTTGCTCCAAGTTAAATTTCTTAATAACCTTCCTTAATTTAAGTTTTCAAACTTTTTAGTAAGTATTAATGGCTTTTTATGCATAACTGATTTATACAAAAAAATTATCTATTATATCTCTTAAAATTTAAGATATGATTAATATGCTTTACAATATAATATAAAATTTAAAACTAGAAACTGACTCATCCCCATTTCATAGGGGACGCAAGCAAAGGTCTGATTAATATGTTCTAGTCACACAAAAAGAGAGTATTATTATTCATCATTTTATCGTTTTGTGTATATGATTTGCGGGGAACCAAACTTGAGAACTTATGAAAGTCTAAGAACCAAACTTGCAAACATGTCAATGTTTTTTTGTTAAAAAGGATTAAATTTAAATCTACTTACTCATATATCTATGGAGCCCATGATCTTAAAAAATATTATGTTCAATGATTTTTGTTAAAAAGACATCAATATGTCTATGTTGATATTAAGTGCAATCAAGAAATCATATATTTATCTTAAAATGATTTTCTAACCAAAGCTCTTCTAAAAATCATTGAAAACAAATAACTAATACATGAAATTTGATTTAATTTCATTAAGCAATTCGAAAATAAACATATATTTACACATCAAAATTTGATGATGGTGACTATTTTGGGTGTGTTCGACGAGTGATGGTGGTGATATAAGGTGGCAATTGGTATAAGGTCGTGCTTCTAATTGAGTTCGATGGTGGAAATCAGGTGGTTCGGTTAACTGGTGGGTTTAGAATTCACGGTGGAGACTGTGTTCTGATGTGAAGTTTCCAGCAGGTTGTGGAATTCGACATGTGAAGGTCGTTTGTACATGTGGCTATGGGTTCCGATGGTTGGCTGGAACGAAAATGGCAGCCTTTTTTCCCAGAAGATATTTAGAGGTGTGAACGGTGGAGCTGGGCTGAAGAAGGTGGTCTTACTAGTGGTGATGGTAAACGAAAGTGCAAAAAGCCGGTGGTAGAATAGCCAATTTATACATACAAAAGGACTAGATGTTCCCATCTCCATAATGGAGCCGGCTCATTCATCAGTGGCGGACCTTAGTAGGGCATTTGGGGTCCCAGGCCACTGTTCAATTTCCGGCACGCAGTGTAAAATTATTATTATTATTATTATTATTATTATTTTGGTTTTTTCTATTAGGTGCATCCGCTTGAAGTACAAGGGATACCCCCTACTAAAACAGTCTACGTCCACCGCTGTTTTTCATAAGCCATTTTTTTTATGTATTGTATAATTGTTTGACGGAATATTTTTAGATAAAATCAACGGAAATTAAAAAAAAAAATCTATATGTATTGAAGATAATAACTGTTTTTTTACAAAAATAACCATTTTTTCTGAAATGGGTATTTGAGACCAAGAAAAAACATTTTTTTGATCGATTTTGAAACAATATTTCGGATTCCGGACTAAAATGTCGGATTTCAGAAAAGAAAAGAAAAATCTTCAGAATTTTAAGAACAAGTCCTAAATCCGAAGAACCACATTGGAAGTTCAAGAAAAAAAATCATTTTTTTGTTTAGTTTAACAAAAAGTAAAATAAACGTAATTATATTAGTGCATAAAATTAGATATTTTGATTGAAAAACAATAACATAAACATTACAAAATGTAACATTTGAAATCCAAAAGAAAAAACCAATTTCTTTTTGAAAATTATATAAAAAAAAAACCTGGAATATGAACAGTACTATGAAATGGGGACATTCCGGAGAAAATGGTTATTTTTCAAAAACTAAAAAATGATGGTTATTTTTTTAATTTTTATTTTTTTGAAAACCTCATTTATAATGGTTAGATTACTCAATTTCCCTAAAATCTATCATTCTATCATAATCAATAGTTATAATATTAATTAATAATTATATAGTTTGAATAGTTAAAATTGTATTCTTTAAAAAAATTGAGTTATTCACTCAAATGACCATGAGGTTATCCTTTTATTCCTTTACCAACAAATTAATATTCAATATCATTTCTTCATTAGAATACAATGTACAGCAAAATATAAATACACGATTACTGATATGGACTTGCTAAAATAAGTTACAATCGGGATAAATACAAATACAACTAACATCCCCTCGCAGTTTTATTGGGAGATGTATAATGGACATCAAACTGGATTGAAAATCGAAAAAGAAACTTGTTGGGAGCCCTTTAGTAAATATATCGGTAAACTAAGCAGATAAAGGGACATGAAGAACTCGAATATGTCCGAGAGCGGCTTTATCGGGAACAAAATGTATGTCAATTTCGATAGTTTGGTTCTCTAATGGCGAAACGGATTACATGACATATAAACAACACTCATGTTGCCAGAGTAAACGATGGTGGCTTTTGGAGTACGACAACGCAAATCAAGTAACAAGTTACGAATCCATAATGTTTATGCAACAACGTTGGCAACGCCCCGGTATTACACCTCCACACTAGATATGGAAATGGTGCCCTGTCTTTTGGAGGACCAAGAGATTAGTTGTCCCCCAATAATAAACAATAATCGGAGTTTGATCGATGTGTAGCTAGACATCCCCAAGTCAACATCAGAGTAAGCAACTAAGGACAATGGACATGCATGGGGAGACGTGAAGTTGAAGCCCATGGTCAAGAGTGCTTCAAATATATCAAAGGGTCTATTTGAGAGCATGAAGATGCATCTCTTTGGGATCATGCATGTATAGGCATATCTGCTGAACCATGAATGTAATGTCGGGTATGGTGAATGTAAGATGTTGAAGAGCCCTTGCAAGGTTACAAAACATGGTAGGATCCGCAACTAGAGGACCGGTGGCATCCATTTAGTGAATTGGTCCGCAGGGGTTCGATAGGGGTTGCAATTTTGTATGTTTGTACATCCCAGAATGTCAGAGGCATGCTTTGCCTGAGACAAAGAGAAATAAACATGTGAAAGATCTCACTGCATAAATACCCGGAAATTGTTACAATGTACAACACAATATAAATACACGAGTATAATGAGATGGGCTTGCTAAACTAAGCTACAAACAAGCTATACAAATGGGCTGAATACAAATATACACTAACACAAACGACCATCATGTGTGTACATTCATTAAGGACCATCATATGTGTACATTCATTAAGGGGGAGAACAAGAACAATAACAACAATATATAAGGCGGATTTGAAAGGGGCAAAGTGGACGGCTGCACAAGGTCCAATATTTTTGGGGCCTATTTTTTATATATATTATCTATTTAATCCCGAGAATTTGGCTTCATAAGTTCGAGACTAAGTGTAATAAGGGATGAGAATTGAATGGAGTGCAAGGAAATCAAATTTTGTTGGTCTACAGAGAAAAGAAAGCGACGTCTATGTTGCGTCTATGCAAGGAAAAGAAGACATCCTTCCTTTTGATTTTGGCAGTTTCGCGCCTTGAAGTTTGGCATACTGTTAGAAAATACCCCACTTCTGAATTCTCAACACAACTAGTACCGAAAATTACAAAATTAGTCCCTAGACTTATATTTTCCAAATTATTATTATTATTATTATTATTATTATTATTAAATTTCTCTTTCCTTAGCGACAGTGAAGTTTCTAGCTTTTTGGTAAAAATGATCTTTTTTTTATATTAGTTTTGTTATATTGTGCATATTTGTTTTATGGTCATTTTGATACTTTTGATCCTTACAGTCAAAAATTTTACATTTATTCATAAAAACACAAAAAACGGCCCAAAGCAAAGCCCGAACTTTTCATCCTTGCACTTTCTACGTCTGTCATTTTCTTCTTTTGGTATATTTTTTCTATATTGCTCGTCATATTTATTTATTTTGTTTTTGTCTGCCCTCACCAAAGTCAACTAAAACAGTCAAACGTCTATTAATCTATAAACAAAAACGGCACTCAAATCAGACGCACACAGCCCATGCAAAGCATGGGCAACTTATCTAGTTATTATTATTATTATTATTATTATTATTATTATTATTATTATTATTATTATTATTATTATTATTATTACATCTATGTAATGTCTTTTATTTAAATAACTCATTTGCCAAAAGTGCAAAAAATAATCTTTAATTATATAATTATCCGTATTATTTATTAACCCTATTTTGAAATAATTAAACAGAAACATGACGTTATATTATTTTGAATCAGATTTCAAATTATTAGAAATTCTTATCGAAACTAATGAAGAATGCTAGGGGAGCTTTACGAGTCGTCATTTTGCTATTATTGTATGTCATTAGTCGATAAAATATTATGATTTTGCTATTTGCTATGCTTAATGCAATAAAATTATATGATTTAATTCCTTACACGTTCTAGAGGCCTTTTTTCCGGCTAATATAAGCAAAGTAATTCAACATGCAGGAAGCAATAACAATGAATTAGACATCATAAAGCTTTGCCAGAATGCCAGGTGCGGTAGAGGAACACAAAAGAGACATTAACTACAAGGGTTAATAGATGACAGAATTCCAAACTTCTTATACTTACGAACACTCATCAAGTTGTGGTAGAGCCACAAACGAACATGATATCTTATCCACCACATGACTCAAACCCTCAACCACTTAGTAAGTAACACATTTTCAAGAAAAAAAATATGTATTTGTACATACTACATATAAATTAAACAAATACTCTATTTTCCTTTTGGAAATAGAAAAATAATTAAAATATGGGAAGTGTACAACATTTTTTTATTCATACATAAAAATTGTAATTCTAAATACAAGATTCGTATTCTAATTACATGATGAATTGATCCATTTGAGAAGATTAAATTATTTCTCTCTAAACTTTAAAATAATATATTTCATTTATGGCCTTTGATTTATATATATAAACTAGGAGAACGTTTGCACAACATATAAAAAAGTTATATAGTTAAAATATAAAAAACTTTAATGTTAAAAATAACTAAGTCGTTATTATCTACGAAATAATGATTTTAAATTGAGTTAAAAAGTTGATCTTGAACATTATCATTATAATCAACTATATAGTAAAATAAAAACATCTCTTATAAGATTGGAATTTTAGAGTTCTAATAGTTATTATAATTGAAAATAATTCATAAAAGTCAAATTCAAATTAATATGAGCTAAGATAAAAACTTATATATAACAACATTATTTCAATGAAATCTCCGTGTGTGTTGCGTGTAAAAAAAAATTGCATATGATTTTCAAAAGATTGATCGATTAATGGGTTTATAAAAACAAATGTGAGCATCGAAACATCGTTACCTTTAACAAAATAAACAATCAACTGCATAATCAGGGTTTACCGTTCACAATTTTAGGTTTTCTTAATCTAGAGGATTTTCTATACAAAAATCAAGATTTTTCGGGAAAAATGTTTTCACAAATTGACTGTAAAGAAAGTGTAGTGTGTCAGAGTAAGCTTGCCATTGATTTTTCACAGTTGTAGAATCGGCAAGCTGGATTATCCGGCTTCCATGATTCTCTTTGCTTTGATATCAATTTATCGCGACATAAGCAACGATGAGTCTCATCAACACGATAAATGGAAAGCGTGTTAGCTAATTCAAATGAGCTCGATGACATTATTGGAAGTGTTCGTACGAGGGAAATAAGGTTGTGAGGCTTGATCTCTTAGCCTTCAACCCTTATATAGTTTATATAGGAAGCTGACTAAACACACATGTAGACTAATCATACATGTAAGCAACAACTTTTGTTAACTGACGTTATAACCGGTTAAAACACCACGAGTTGCCTTTTTTAGCAGGTAATTTTCCACTTTAATGGGGTTAAAAAAAAAATTTAAGGACCTTATAAAAGTACCATAACAGAAACTTTATAGTTAATAATTTTTTCCAAATTATAAGGTATTGTAAAGCTTATACATTTATCATTGCTTCATAAACAATGGTTTATTCTATTCGTGAAATTTTTTTTTTTTTTTTGAACTGGCAAAAGAGATATATATAAATAAAGACAAAATTGCAAAAATGGTCCCTATGGTTGTCAAATTTATGCAGTTTTGGTCCAAAAAAGTTTAGTGGTGCATCAATAGTCCAATTTTGGATACTTTGTGTGGTTTTGGTCCCTCTGGTTGGCATTTATATGTAGTTTTGGTCTATACTCCACCTGAAATGACAAATCTGGTCTTAAATAATTTTCTTTTTAATTTATAATTTCTTTTCTAATTATTCTAATTAAAAAAAAGAGAAAAAAAAAAAAGCAAACCACCCCTCTCATCCTCTCTCTCTCTCTCTCTCTCTCTCTCTCTCTCTCTCTCTCTCTCTCTCTCTCTCTCTCTCTCTCTCTCTCTCTCTCTCTCTCTCTCCTGTTATTATGTTCTTCATCCCCATGACCCATATCCTTGTTCCCAAACGAAAGTCGTTTTGATTAGTACATAAATGTGAATGAAATTTTGCCAATTTTGGATTTGCAATTTGTTTACGAATCGGAAGCAACCCCTTCTTCTCCATATTCAAATCTCCACAGAACCCACCACCCGTCTTCATCAATCTTTCTCAAACCCTAACCCTAGCAATAACGTCTCTCTCTGTTCCTGATAATCGAAGACCCACATGCCTCTCTCCACCCCCTGCTTATGCAAAACCTCCTACCCCTAGCAAACTCCCATGATGATGGATTGTGACTTAGATGTAAATTCAAGCGACTTTGCCTACTTACCACCACCTCTTCGTCTTCTATGGTAGCTCTAAATGTTCGTTTCCAGATCTGCAAACGAGAGCAGCATACTTGATTTGTTCTTTAAACATATCGATCTACAGATTTAAACTCGAGGAAGAAGAGGGAGGTGATAAAACCCTTCAAATCGAATTCGTCTTTTTTTAAACCATCGATCGTCTGGTGCTTTAGGTTTTCTTGGAGGGAGAGGCAGTTGGAAGAAATCCGATGAACGATGGTTTGGTGGTCAGTGGTGAAAGATCATCTCGTTAAGGAAGAAAAGTTGAGGGTGGGGGGGAGATGGAGGTGGTTGTCAACAAATAGTAGTGGAGAACAACGATGGTGGTAAATGACGATGGCATCATCTTTTGTGACGGTGGTTGTGACGGCTAAAAACCCAATTCATTGAAAGATCATTGTGGCGGTATTTGGGTGGGGACAACTCCGATTAGAAGGGTGGTGTCGGTGGGTAAATTTCATCGAGGTCTGAGGAATGCAAGATGGTAGCGGACGGTGGTAACTGTTGGTGGTTGCAGTCAGTGGTGATGATGGCATCCATTAGGGGTGATATATTTCTTGTATGTGTGTGTGTGTTTGAGAGAGAAAAGACAAATAAAATATAAATAAAATATAAATTAAATTAATTTATGTACTTCAGCATTAAAAAAATGAAAAATGTACATAATCTATCTTTTTAAGTGTGTAGGGACCAAAAACAATAAAAAGATCCAAAATTGGACTAGTGGTGCATCAAGGTATCGTTTTGGACCAAAATCGCATAAATTTGCCAAGCACATGGACCATTTTTGCAATTTTGTCATAAATAAATGAAAAGCAAACCCCACCCAGCAAGAAGCTAAGACAAGAAGCTAAGAGGAAACAGAGTACAAGTTTAAGAGAGTAATACAAAGACCATTACATGTTACTAAATGGATATGAAATCCATTTTGGCCATATGACATCGTTTTTTTTTCATTTCTATGCTTAAACCATAACAAAGTCTGTAAGGACCCAAAATTTAAGACTAAAAATTTCTTTTTAATAAAACATTACTTAAAGCAAAGTCATCATTCCAAAACATAATCAGAGTATTAATTTCCAAACACATGTTCGTTATCAGAGTAAACTTTCTCAGACTATCTAATCTATGGTGTGTGCCATGCGATCACCCCGAGCTCTTCCCTCCGCTACCGGAAGTACCTGAAACCAAAACTGAAAACCGTAAGCACGAAGCTTAGTGAGTTCCCCACCCTACCACATACCATGCATAACCACGTACTGCACATACTGGGCCACGCCCGCTATCCTGGGCCTCGCCCCCTGCCTCGGGCCCCGCCGCTTTAGGCCCTGCCTGGCTTCGAGCCCCGCTCAGATACAGATTTGTTTCACTTAGGCCTCGCCCACTAACATATAATACCACATAAACATACTGCAACACATAAGCTAGCATATACTAATGGATCTTGTCCTAGGGCTTCGCCTATCCTGGGCCTCGCCTTTGTCCTGCTACTGATGAGTCATGGAATCCCGTCCACGCTCTTACTGGTAATCAGATACTGGCCCATCCCACTCTCACTCCTTCCCTAACTTAGGCCTCGCCCCTGTTCTGCTACTAATGAGTTGTGGAACACCATCCACACTCTGCTATTGGTGAGATACAGGACATCGCCCACACTCACCTCCCTACCAGGCACATACATGTATCACACAGACAACAAGTATAAACTATCATATAAACAAATCCTTAGGCACCCGCCTGCTATTAATGGACCTCGTCCTGAATATCATACTAGCATACTGTGCCTAGGGCTAACCCCCGGACCTTCTACTCATAACTACATGGGTCAGTATTGTGGCCTTAGACCTATTCACACAAAGGGAAACTCACCTGCTCTTGCTGAACTTGCTGATAACCCCTCTAGTTGCTGCCCAGTAACTGTCTGAACTCCTGCTCCACTAGCTCCCCGAGTTACCAAAATCAATGTAACACTTAGTCTAACTGTCCCCCGAGAGTCAAATAAGTCAACTCTGGTCAACGTCAAAGTCTTGGTCAAAGTCAACCTTCCTGGTCAACCCTACTCGCCGAGTCTGCCTACTGACTCGCCGAGTTCATATGCTCAGAGTACTTCCATTCGCGACTCAACTCGCCGAGTAAGTCCATGACTCGCCGAGTCTACCGATTTTCGAGTCCTGACCTTTCCAACTCACCAAGTCTCCACTCGACTCACTGATTCGAGTCTCAACTCGAAGGGTTTGGGGTTTCGTGTCCTGACTCACCGAGTCCAAGAACAGACTCGTCGAGTCCAAGGCAACCTTCATCCTACTCGACGAGTTGTTCATCCCACTTGTCGAGTTCCTCCTAATCTTCATGCTACTCGCCGAGTCCATTCAGATCTTCATACATGCAGAGGACTTTTGAGTCATGCATGGACTCCAAACTGTAGAGCTGCCCTTCCCAAGCCTATTCCTCACGTAAAGTTGCAAACGTTACGTGTAAAGAAGGAGATCTAGGCTAAATACACCATAAACTAGGGTTTAAGGCAAGGAGGCTCCATAATCAGCTCAAGGGCAGTCACTTTATGCTTCACAAGGCCAAAATGTGCTTAGATCCGAAGTAGCAACTTCAGATCTGGCTTCTAACTCAAATGGATAAGTAATCATGGCTAAAAAGCCCCAAAACTCACAACTAGAAAAGATCTAAATGAAGGAAACGACTTAGTACCTTCAATAACTCAGAAAGGTTCCACAAACTCCAGATCTAAGGTCAATCCTTGAAGTTTCAATGATTCTCCTCTTTCTTCTTCCTTCAAATCACCCAAAAATGGTTTGGAAGCTTGAAAGAGCAACAATAGGGCTTAGGGTTCGGTGTTCTGGGTGAAAGAGGCGGTAAAGGAACCCTAGAGGAGAGAATGAGACGTTTAAATGGGCTCCAAGTCCCGGATTTAGGGTTTTCCTCGCTTAGACCAGACTCGCCGAGTCTCCTTAGCCGACTCGCCGAGTCGGTCACTTACTCCTTGACCCAGATCCCGCTCGGACTCGCCGAGTTCCTCCTTGGACTTGTCGAGTCGTCCCTTAAACTTAGGGTTTTCTTTCCTTTCTTGGCTTTCCTGACTTTGGGTGTTACAAAGTCGATGATATAATGATATCGACACGTTTCGTGGCACACACCTTTTTGTTGTTGAATACTCTTTCATTCTTTGTCTTCAATATAGACCATAAAGTCCCATAACAGATGGCCATTAGTCTCCTCTTCTTTTTTGGGCAATTTCCCCAGTTTGAAGCATAATCTAGAACCTCATTTACCGACTAAAAGTCTACCAATGCTATTTGACACCAGTGAAATATCCTTTTCAGAAGAGTTTTTGCAAATGGGCATTGCACTAATACATGGATGTTTGTTTCATCATTATGTCCACATTGGTAGCAAGATGTAGAGGGAAGACTGATACCTCGAGTGAATAGAGTCGAGGTAGTGGGGATTCATCCTAACTTTGCCCACCACACAAAGCATGTCACTTTGATTGGTACTTCTTTAATCCACACAAAGCATGTCACTTTGATTAGTACTTTTTTAATCCACATTATTGTTCACTTTGAGCTTAATATATGATAATTCATAACTTAAATGCTTAAACACTATTTTAATTTTTTTTATGGTTATTTACTTTTTGTGTTAGGACTTAGGATATTAATAATATCTTTATTTTTAAATAAATTCTTTTATAATTTAGGATCATTAATAACCTGCAACTATACGCCTTTAACTCTAGTCTACCAACTAAAAATGGTATTATATCCTCCAATTTTGATCATTTTAGTGATTATCCCCATCATTTATTTTCCTAAAAACATTCAGTTTTCTAATACAATGACACATAAAACGATATTTCAACAATCCACATCGATATAACCATTTGGATGAAAGTAATTACAAGTTTACAACTTGAGAAAGATTCAACTACAGACGTTCATTTCATAGGGCTTCAGAGAATGAACAACTAAGCAAAGAAAAACGTGCACCACCATGAATACTAGAAATGGAATCCTACACATACATATATATTGACATATTAAGATAAACAAAAGTTAAATGTATAGATGATCAATCTGCATATGAATTGTATGCATGAAAGTTTTCTCAAATACACAATATAGTTCCTACAGGAATGCTTGCAGGATCAAAATCTGTCAAACAATCAAAAGCATGCATGTCATGATTCATAAACTGATAAAAGAACGAAAACAACCTGCAAATCCAATGTCCTTTGGTTTAGTAATTTTCTGTACTTTAGGTCCAAAATTTGAACCTTTTTTTTTTCACTTTTGGTCCCTATTTCCAGGTTTCATTTAGGGTTTAGTCCCACACCGTCAGTTTAAGACAATTAGCTCCTGGTAAAATGATCATTGTACCCTCCATCTTGTGTTTTCCATTATTTTTTACTATTATTAGTAAAAACTTATATAATAAGGGTAATATGGTCATTTTACTAGGGCTTGCCGGACTTAAACTCAAGGTATGGAGCACAACGGAAATGAAACCTGAAAAAGAAAAAAAAAAATCCTTCAGACCTAAACCAAGAGAAATCAGTAATCACAAGGACCAAATTTGCATTTTACTCGAATATTTTGACTAAAGCACGAAAAAGAAAGACAATACCTTTTGTTATCAGCAAGCTATTGTTGCTGTAGCCTCCGAGGAAGGACAACTGCAAGCACATAACCAATAACCATTAGCTAACAATCTTTAATTCTTTATCTATCTAACCAAACCAAGTCTCATAAAAAGATACTCAACACTTCTTATAGTTAGTTACCTTCATCCATACTGCAAAAGCTTCCTGTTGGAAATATTGTTTCCGGGTCAACCTTCTCCTGCATTGGCAGAACCATCGCCACAGCTCTTTTACTGTAGTAAAAAAAAAAAAAAAAAAATGAATATCTTTTCATTACACACACACAAAAAAAGCATAGATATAATGATAGAAAGATATACTTGGCCCATGATGGAATAAACTTTTTGGTGGGTAGTTCTTCTTCATCTTCATCTTCTTCATCAGAGCATTGATATGGGGAAATGTCATATGATTTTTCTTGACTAGTCAACATCACCGATCCCACATGTCCAGGTGACTTTTCAAGTACGTTTGTTTCCTTATCCTGTAATTAATAACGTTGATCATCGTAGGTAATATATTATAAATTGCAGCCTACTTTACTCATACAGTATAATAATGCCCCTATATTGGTAAAAAGGATACATACCTTTTCAGGAAAAGGTGTAAGTTGTTGGAAGATGACGTCTGCTGCTAAGCTTTTCTCATGTCTTTGAGAACCCTTTTCATCAAAAGCATTTTTATTTTCAGATCCTTTTTTACTTCCACCACCAGCAACTCCAACATGTCGTGATTTTTCATGTTGTTGTGCTTTCTGCTCTTTTCGTGTTTCAGCAATCTTTCTTTTTTTAGCAATTTGCTTTCTCTCATCTTCCTCCCTTTGTTTTTTCCTTGCTGCCACGTCAGCTTCTTTTTTCTTCATTTCCTCCAGTTTTCTCTTTTTATTTAATTCCATTTCTCTTGCATTTTCCTTCCCAACTCTTGCCCTCTCAATCTTCAATGCTTCTTTCTTCATCCTCCTCTCATTTTCCTTTTCCTGTTCACGTCGTTTTGCAGCCTCAGCTGCCTCCAGAGCCTTCACTTTTATATCTCTCTTACCTTCAAAAACAACCAAACACACACACAGACATTAGGTTATTTTTTTTATATTTCACGTGCTTTGGGATAGAGAGAAAATTTTATCTACCTGGGCAAACTGCAGCTGCTTGTTTTTGTTGGACAATAGAAACGAAGGATGTCACATTTGATACAATATTGTTACGCTGTGTTGGCCTTTTTATTGCACTTCTCATATTTTTACTGTTTTGAGTCTGAAGGGATGCATTCCTTCTAATACTGGCACGTGTGGAAACTGATGGGGTCCGGCTAACTCCAGGATGAAATTTGGACTTGTATTTTAACTTATCATTAGTCCTAGGGATGTTCACTTGTATATTCACAGAATTTGAACTACATCTATCGCGATATTTCATGGGCCCAGAGGGTGGTTCTCTTTCAGCAAGTTGATTTTCTACTTTCGGAACAATTCTAACCTCCACCTCATCATCATTTTCTGTTGTTACAATCTCCATTTCTGTCTGTTCATTTGCTTGAAGTTCATCATTTTCAGTTTCTTCATTACTGTTAGGATCTTCATCTTCTTCAATGGGGAAGCAAGTATGTTCAGGATTTGAGCTTAATCGATTCTCTGAACTGGCTGAACTTGATGTTGACCTGTCCCAGAGCTTTCCAATACCAACAGGAGAGGAATAATAATTCTTTGATTCCCAATTAAATGGAGTGCCAGAAAATGGAAGTGAATCAAAAGTCTGCTGCTGTGTTGGAAAAGAGTAACCACAATCACTTCCTGAAATATCAGTATCCTTTTTGAAATCATCCTCATCAAGGATGATCCCATACAGGTCTTGAACTTGATGTTGATTAAATGTAGCAGATGAAAACTTGGAAAAAGGTGTATTCATGCTAGCAGATTTGCAGATTTGTGCTAGAAGGCTGGCTCTTTTGATTGGGGAGCTTGGCAATTCCAGCCTGTCAAAATCTATTCCACCACCTCCTTCAGCATTTTCCAGCTCCTTTTCATCTATGGTAAAACCCTCATACTCAGGCATAGTTTCATCAGAGTCAACCACAGGAACACCAACATCATCATTACTTGTTTTGATCAAACTTAGTCTAGACTGTTTGAGTGTATCATCCTCCACTTCAGCAACAGTTGCCTGTGATAAGAAAATTCAAGAGAAAAATGTTAAATAAAGGGAAATGTCTTTAATAGTTCACTTAAGCATAAGTTGGAATTAGTAGAACATTCATACCTCTGTAGCTTGAACCTCCATCTCATCATGAACTCGCTTTTCAAAGCTCTGAATAATGCCATCTGATTGGGAGATATGGAAATCATTTTCAGATGCTTCAAGATCACAATGAATAGCATCACCTTGAACATGTCTGGAATCAGAGAAGCATTTTTTTCGGTCATCAGCATTTCTGTGGAGGTCCTGTGGCCACGTATTCACTTTGGCAGAATTCATTTTACAATTGGATTTTGAAGGATCAAGATCCAAGCAATCCTCAGAATCCTTCTCTCCTTGTTTGGATAAACATGAAGTAATAGATTGCTTGAGATCTTCAGAGACAGGTATATAATCATCAGAAGCATTTTCATCATGAACATCAACCTATCACAAAAGATGAATATGGCTTGAATAATGTTGGAAACGGAATGTTTTGTGTTATTTTTGCAACTATATTACCGAAATGAGAAATGAAAAGCATATATGGTATTGGTTATGTAAGGGATGTGTGTAAACTCTTTAGATATATCCATCCATGTTTGGTATATCTTACACTGATATTTAGAAATGGGTTATATACATATATTCTGTCCAATTTCAAGTAACATCTCAATGGAATGGGTTTCCAGTTACATTCTTGATGGTTGGAATGCAAATAGGGTTTGTAAATTTGGGGTCAAAAGGTAGATTATGATGAGAAACCTCAATGCGTGCTAAAATGTTTGTTGAAAAAAACTAAAAGGAATGAATTTCAAGTATAAATCCTACATATCATGAGTATAAGTTTTGAAATGCAAGTTTTGGGTCTTTGAGAAGTGACACTTACCTCACAAAGAACAGCAGCATCATCAACATGTGGAGAAACCTTAGGGTCGTGTTCAACATCCTCCCCTATTGTGTTCTTATCCATGTTCAAACCAATGTTCATCATCTCATCTTTTGCACACTCATCAAAGTTGTCATGGGAATTTGTCCTTGCAGCTTTTGATTGGCTTAAGTTTACATCTTCCATTGGTAACTGCTGCTCAATGGAAGTACCACTGGACTTATGATCTATTGATGAAGCAGAATCCATTCCCAACAATCCATCTGGCATTCTCTTCTCGGAAAGCATACCACCCTCCACCATTGGATTCTCATTCGTGTCCAAATCAATATTCATTGTCTCATCATTTGCACACTCAATAAAATTGTCATGAGAATGTGTCATTGAAGCTTTTGATTTGCTTGATTCTACATTCTCCATTGGTAATTGCTTCTCAATGAAAGTACCACTGAAATTAGGATCTATTGATGAAGAAGAATCCATTGAAGGAATGCATTCCTGTCCCAACAATCCATCTGACATTCTCTTCTTGGAAAGCATACAATCCTCCACCACTGGATTCTCAAACATATCCAAACCAATATTCATTGTCTCCATATTTGTACACACATCAAAATCCTCTTGAGAATGTATCCTTGCAGACTTCGATTGGCTTGACTGCTGCTCAAAGAATGTACCACTGGATTTCTGATCTTTTAATGAAGCTGAATCCATTAAGGGATTGCATTCATGTCCCAACAATCCATCCAGCCTTCTCTTCTTGGAAAGCAGACTACTAACTTTATTTGAATCGCATCCATCCATTTCATCAAAGTTCAGTTGCTTAGGTTTAACAAGAATACAGCACTCAGAAGATTGGTTTAAGGCTAAACCATCTGATTCAGTGCACATGGTGACAGGATCCAACTTCTTTACAGAATTTACAGGCTGCTTTGCAACTGGAGCATCTATGGGCCCATTTCCCACAACAGTTTCACCATCTTCTCTGTGGTTAGCAACATGTGGACATTCCTTCATAGATTCAGACTTGGAATTTGTAACTCGAGAAGTAGCAATATTGGAGGAAATTACAGACTTCTTTACATCTTTACTGTTACAAGTAACTTGTGTCTCCCCAACTCTATCACTGCAACCCTGAGAAGTTTTGACTGCATCTAGTAACTTGTTGGAGGCATCAACTCCATACTTCAAATCACCAATAGAATAACAAAGTGCACCTATACTACCTTCCTTTGGTTTGTAAGAAGCAGCTGTGCCCACTTCTAAGGACTTGTTTAGCCCACCAGTTTGTTGGGTTGAACCCTTAGACCTGGTAATTCTGCCAGAATAAGGTTTGCTTTGCCTTTGTGTATCGTGTGTGTTGCCAGTTACTGACTTTTTGGCTCCATAACTTCCCAAAGAGATGTCAAGAATACTAACCCCTTCCATAACACCATCAGCATGACCAGAATGTTGACCTGTTGACTGTGCCAGAGTACCACCATCTAATTCTTCCTTATCATTGGTTTTGGAAAGATCATTCATAAAACTATGTTTTTCATCAGAAGTGCTAGACCCTGCAAGTCTACTACTAAACCTGGTTCTACCCTTTCCTTCTGCTGCCACAGAATTTGCTCCACTGATATCATTGCATATGCCTGGTTCTGAAGGGCGCTTATCTTGAGTGACTTGATGGAAATCACTTTTGGATACTTCGCCTCCAGTAAAAGAAATACGGGTTCTACTTTCATCACCTAAACAACTCTTGGCTGAAGTTTTTGCACTAGTTCGAAGCTCTAGAGCTTTTTGCCTTGACTTGGACCTCTGAATTCTAGCAAGTGAAGTGTCTGGTGCAGCATAAATGCTTGATATTCTAGCATCCATCTCATGCTCTTTCTGAGGAGAGTTAACACTGTCATCTTGCTCATTAACTCTGTTTAAGCTGCATCCTATGTCAACATTAGGACAAGCAAGTGTCACAGGTTGTCCATTGGTCACATTGCCACCTTTGTTAGGAGCATGGGTTTCCATGGACACTTCATTTGGTAACTGCCCATTACCCCTGGAAACAACTGGTCTGTCATACAGAAAAGGGCCACCAGTTGAATAGCGAACAGACTCCCGTGGATGTTGAAGTAAGAGCTTGGAGATGATCTCTTCTTTTTTCAACTCTGCAAAATAACACCAATCTTTCAACAATTAATCATCATGAAACCATACAATAGAACCAGGAAGGAGTCAAAAATATATAATACACAGTGTAAAAATCTGATGCTCCTTGTTCTTACTATGCTCGTGGGTTTAGGGTTTATACTCATAAATGATAAACTAGTAGCAACTTGTACTCCTACGTCCAGAAAATCTTCCAAGAAACCCCCATTCATCTAGAAAAACCCTAAAAAATTCTAGAAGGCCGTCTAGGTATTATCCATATGGAGAAAACTTCTGAATGATTGTTAGCTCCTTTCAAGAGCTTTCCCCAATAAATACCAATCTCGCATGCCCAAGTGACAAACACTTCAAAATCGGTGATGTTAAATTTCAAAATACACAAATATAAGTAGACATATGCATTATGATAATGGCCTCCTATGAAGTTAATGAGAAAACAACAGGATGAAGATGTATGTAGACAAAAAAGGAGAAGCATGCATGTATGATCTAATTTTCTAACTTGAAAAGTACTGCAATCCCCTAGTTTAATCTGAAATTTAACAGCCAGTGCCTACTTAAAACGATAAGTGAATGCCTACCATGGGGATGCGAAGAGCCAGAGTTAAATCTGGGGTTCAAAAGGCATGAAGGAGGTGTAATTCCATCGATAAGGAGCCTAGAAGCAAGTTGCTCGGTGTACGCATCGGCTTGCTGCTGGGCTTGTTCGATGATCCAGTCTTTGCGCTCGAAGAATTGAATGAACAACTTCTCCAACGACATGTTCACCGGCGATGAACCAAATCCATTAACGCACTCTTTTTTTCTGATTGAATTGTTATTGAAGCGCGAATTTGAATTTAAATATTTAGATCCGGCACTGGCGAGGGCGGCGCTGTCGGAGCTTGACGTTGGAGGTGGTAGCTTGGCGTCGAAAGTCTGACC
The DNA here is from genome assembly GCF_052625555.1 of Lactuca saligna. Lineage (NCBI taxonomy): Eukaryota > Viridiplantae > Streptophyta > Magnoliopsida > Asterales > Asteraceae > Lactuca > Lactuca saligna. Next base: position 144,586,500 of record NC_136425.1, read on the forward strand.
TTGATGGTGGGAGTCGATTTCAAGGAGGTGGGAGCGATATCAGAAAGAGTCTACGGTGTGCGGTGCGACAGAAGCTCCGGCGATGTGCGGCGTCGGCCGGATGTGCGAGGGCGTCGCGGTGCTATGTGAAATCGGAGATGCAGATGCAGAAGAGGTGGAGGCTATGGTGTTCGATCATATGCAAGAAGAGAGACGATGGTAGGAGTAGGGCAAAAAGGGAAACGATGGTGTTCAGATGAGGCTTTGAGTGAGCGGGATCTTTTCAGTTGCAAAAGATTCAAATTACCTTTAATATGGTTCTATGTATCGTGATAAAATATATTTTTATTTGTATATAATTTGTATATATTTGATTAGGCAAAACTTCAAAATGGTCTTTCTGGTTTTCGAAAATATCAAATTTAGTTTTTAAGTTCAAAAACATCACAGATGGTCAATGTGGTTTCAAACTTTTAACAAATTGTCTTTTTCGCTAACTCCGTTAGCTTTTGGTCGTTAAGTAAGGGGTATTTTTATCATTTCACTACCCAGGGACCATTTATGAGATTTTTTATTACTTTTTTTAAAATAAATAAATAAAATTTAATTTGCAGGTCTATTTGTGTCCATCGTGTTCATCTATGAACAACTGAATATACAATCGAAATCGATTTGTTTAAATCTGGGAATCAAAACTCGGTGTATCAGGTTTTTGGTTTGTACATGAGTGAAGAATTTGAGAACACGTCCGGTGAAGCTGATTTGGGTGAATCCATATTCATTCCGGTGATGCTCCAAATTCGATGGATTTTCTCTAGTAAATCCATCTACATTCCAAGGAAGCTGGTATATTTTAGCAGTTTAAGAAAAGAAAAAAGAAACATGAAGAAACAGACGGAAACTGATAACTGATTTCCATCTTCTGCAACTCATTTTTTTCTCCCCTAAATCCCAATCTGGAAGATGGTTCCTGGTCCAACTCCGACAGCCATTTTTTCTAGCCAACAACTCGTAGGAAAATAAGAGAGAAAGGTTTGGTGTCTGATCTCCACTACAGATCTCATCGGATGTGATGAATCAACCTAATTCCTTATTGGGTTCTTCTCGTAGGACTTCAAAACGGAAAACTCATCAGCCAATAAGTTGTGTTTGAATATAGGGGAAAAAAAACTCAACAAGAGATGTCAATTTAGCGTAGCTTTGTTTGGGTTTCAAGTGATCTGGCTGAAAGATGCAGATGATATGGATGAAGGTTAAGATGATTTAGTGTTTGTATGTGTGTTGTATTTAGTGGATCCCAAAGAAGACGAAGATGCATACGTTCTCCAAAAACAATGGTGTAGAGAGAGAGAGAGAGAGAGAGAAAGAGATAGAGATATGCATATGTGTTGTTTTTAGTGGATCCCAAAAAAGATGAGGATGCATATGTTCTCCAAAAACGAGAGCAAGAGAGAGAGAGAGAGAGAGAAAGAGAGAGAGAGATAGAGAGAGAGGGGGTGGGGCCCTTTAATATTAAATAATTATATTTTTTCTTTTTTTTTTTTTAAATATGGCAAACTTCATAAATGGTCCATGTGGTTGTGAAATGACTGAAATGCCCTTCACTTAACAGTTAAATGTTAACGGTGTTAGCGAAAAGGATCATTTGTTAAAATGAAGTTTTGTCATTTGATTATTAAGTTTTTCTTTTCTATCATTTGATATTTTTTCCACATTTTAATATCTGGTCAGGTTGATTCGGAAAATGACTTAATATGATAATATATTTTTTAGTTTGTACATATTTAATCCTTAATATTTTTGTATACGATTAATCATTATGACCGGTTTCTTTAGATTTTGCTCACGACATCCTACATGAGATAATCATTAATGAGTTATTCTTATACATAGCTCGTTCTTCACTTATATCAGTAATGTAATTCACAAATCGGTTAAATAATGTTGGTTCCTTAGTTTTCTCCAAACATAATATGTCTTCGTCTTCGGTTTCATCTATCTTCATAGTGGATAACGATATTTTTTGTATTGGAAATGCAAATTTGTGTTTAAAGGAAGCAATCACAAATGAATCTCGTTGTCTACTATGGAGATAGATGAAACTTTTTGACAGTGTATTCTTTTGTCTTGGAAGTGCAAATGCTTTTAGCATCTTCCTAAATTTATTTTGTCTTGGAAGTGCAAATTCGAGTTAAGAGCAAACAATCATAAAAAAAAACTCGTTGTTTGTTATGAAGATAGATGAAATCGAAGACAAAAACATCTTCCACTTGGAGAAATCTTGGGAACCAACATTATTTAACCGATTTGTGAATTAGGATATCAATATAAGTGAAGGACGAGCCACGTATAAGAACATATTGTTAATGATGGTCCCATGTATGATGTCATGAACAAAATCTAAAAAAAATGGTCATAATGACTAAATATGTACAAAAACATTAAGGATTAAATGTGTACAAACTGAAAAAATATATTACCCTATTAAGTCTTTTTTTGCTTAATATAGAGTACTCGGTTATAAGGACTGAATGTGGACAAAGAAATAAGTAAAATAGTTAAATGTGGACACAAAAACTCAATGACCAAATGTATACAAATCAAAAAATATATTACTCTTTTAAGTCTTTATTCGTATTAGATACAGAGAAAGTGAATAAAAATGGTAACAAGCTTTTTGGTCTACACAAAATAAAAAAAATTATTTTCTTTACATATTACACCGTGTTTCACGGTTATGCCTGTTTTCTCTTAAAAACTGAAATCAACTTATGCAATGTGTATTTCGTAAGTAGAATGTCGAATACAAGATGTTGTAGTTCGTTGGATGATCTACCAATAGAGATTTTGACTCGGATGATTGTAATATTAGGGTATGAATCTGCAAAAGACATCATATCTACAATAATTTGATAATTCTCAATAAACATTAACCTATGAGTGTATAGTTGATGAAATATAACTTTTTTTATTAGTTATTAATTGTATATTTTAATTTATGAAGTTCGAAAAAGATGTATGCAGCAGGGGAAGAATGTGATGTGTTCAAACAAGCATCCCTCGACATGTTTGAAGGGATGGATCCCAAAGATCTTAAGGATGATGTATTTACACACAAATGTGCAACGCATAAAAACGTTGAATCTATGTATAGATAAAGAGTGGAATGTGTAATTTGAGTAATTTTATGTAATTTGATTGAACTTATTTTTAGTGTCATAAGTCTTAATATTGGTGTTGTTTTTATCTGTTAACAGAAGGAGTGCTTCGGTAAGGGCAATTTTGATTTAGAAATGAGTTTCTTGGGTGATGCAGGAGATAAGGATCATCTTGAGGCAATTTATTTACTTGGGATGATCCGCATATCAATAGGGCCACCTCGGTGTGATGAAGGTATGTATAGTATGTACATTACATTTTCTATATAGTTAATTAATACATGTTTATAGGTTCTGTAATGTATTGGTCACATAAATCTTTAATTTTAGTATTAATGTCAAAGACCAGATATTAGAATATCTAGTGTTGTGTTGTATAATTTGCAATACTTATTGAAACTAATACATTAGATTTGTAACATCCATAAAATCCATGAAAAATCTAAACTTTTTAAACATCACAAAAACCATTCGTTGTTTAAAAATTGTTTTCGAAATAGTATAACATCAGAGAATCCCAGAAATCATATCATAAAATATGATGAGGTGCACGACCAAGCCTTCTCTTTCCCGCGATCATCTGAAGTACGTGAAACAAAATCCACAATTGTAAGCACGAAGCTTAGTGAGTTCTACAAAATACTCGCACAACAATAACACACATATAATAACAACATACTACGGGCCCAATCAACCATCGGGTTGGAATGCCCCAGGCCCTCAACCATCGGGTTGGAATGCCAACATATTGCGGGTCCAATCATCCTCGGGATGCTATACCCTCGGCCCACAATCATCGGGTTGGAATTGATGGGTTTTGGTCATAAGACATCCTATGTGCTCATACAAATCCTAAAGCTTGGATCTAGGTTTCTCTATTGTACATGCTTTGAATCCAAGACTATAAACCCTAATTCTAGCATATGGAAATCGATATTAACATATAATTAGGTTTAAGATATTACCTTGATTGTTATGTAGCAATAACAATCCTAATTCCTCCTTGAATTGACTTTGGAAGGCTTAGAGTCACAAGTGTCACTCCTCTAATGGCTTACAAACACCAAGAGCAAATGGATAAGGTATAAAGAGAGAGGAGAGAGGTAGGAATTCGTCCTTAGGACTTCTTGGGAAGGCTTAGACAAATTCATGAGCCTTAGGGGGTTTATATAGGTGTAAAGATTAGGGTTTTAGTCCTTATCCTTATCTAGTTGCTTGCCCACCAAGTAACCATAAGATAAGTCTTAGAAACCCTTATCCTAGTCGAATTCTAAGGCATTATATCCTTAAATTCGTTCACCCTATATTTAAGATAATCCTTACCTTATTTTGTAACTATCACATAATTACAAATCAGCCCCTCTAGTTTAATTAATTACACTTGATCACAAAATTAATTCCTAATTAATTATTGACCAATATTACTTAAACAAATATGATTTCTCCTTTAATATATTATTCTTATAACATATTAATAAATCATAATAACCTCTCTCTCTTTATTTATTTCTCCAATCAAGTTGCTTTGGTGAAGGTAACCCAAAAGGACCATGCACCATCGGGTCAAGTACATACCAAAATAGTTATGGACTTAGACACTAATCCAACAGTCTCCCACTTGGATAAGTCTAATAACTATTATGCGTATGACTTCAGATCCTGATCCACAATCGTAGCTTTCCAAAGCCGTTGTCAACTCTGATCCTATCAGATATGCGTGTCCTTAAGATAAGGGATCATATATTCCTCCATTCTAGATATCGTATGAGACATGATTTCAAATCATTCTCTTTGTACTATTTCTCGATTCCCGATTTATGACGACTGACTAATTGAACAAATCAAATTAGCCCTAGCCCGGCCGAGCATTTATGTTTGTCATCACTAAACCATCGAGGGGCCCAAAAGATATCGCTTTTATCCTACCTTGGATAAAAGGAACGGATAAACTTTGATACAATGCTTGCTTGCACTCACTAACCAAATCACACACAACAATATGTTTTATAACACCAAGTTACTAGTGCGTTTACATATTATCAATGTGCAACCGATTAGCAAGATACAACTCACACATCCCAGTTTCAAGAATATAAGATGTTATTGTCTCACCAATCACTCATGATACAATTCATGGAGTGATCCAAGTGAATGTTGGTTTAATCCAATGCTCAAATTCATATTCATAAGCACTCATGAATGTTGCAACAAACATTTGCTTATGTCTAATACTCTTTTAGACAATCCACACACCAATTCACAACAATCTTCATTCATATCTACTTCCAACATATGAACGACTGTGGCCCGTTTGAATAATTCGATTATTCTTAATAAACTCAATTATTCTGGAAGTCAAAACATACAAAGTGAAACACAAGAATAATACTAATCCCATATGGCCTCAAAACTTTGTGTTTAAATAAAACTCCTTTTATTTATCACCATATCGTTTACTCATTATTTGTCGTTTCGGGTAATCAACTTCTTACTTAAATTTCTACACTTATCCCATGCTCATTGCATGCACACAATGTTTACCTATGGTTCTTACTTTGTGAAATAGATCACATTGAACACATTTCCAATCATTCTCATTTCACAACTCCAAATCCTTTTTCATAAGTGAAAGAATATCAAATTCTTGCTACTTAAAGAATATGCTAGATTCTAACATTCTATGCACTGATCCTTTCGTAATATCACTAACCAAAGTCACAAAGACTATTGACAATGATATTACAAAGTCTTTTATCGGAGATTGTTACAATACAATTCCTTAGATATGATGTCTCTCACTCAAAGTACATTTCTTTGAACATCCTCTTGCATAAAAGTTTCTAATCTAGACATAGATTTTCAATATTCAATTCCTAATATGGACACGTTTCCATATTTTCCACATGACAACTCATTCTTAATAGAATCTTATCTATTCATAATAATGTCAATATGGTCCATCCAATACCATGCTTCCAACCACTCACAAGCAACCAATCCTCGTCAAACTTTGGATTGTCCTTTGATAGTTGTTTGATTATTTTAGTCAAAACCAATTCTAGTCCCTTTTTCCTCTAAATGCGCTAGACATTTGGAAAATTTTAGAATGATTAAATATTAAAGCATTCGTAATCGATCCTATACCCGAAGCGTATGGGACACGACGCATAATGTTTTATTCGCTATGTTCTCAAAATTCGAATTGTGAAAATGAATGTTGTAATCATAATCGAAATTTTAAGAACACAGTATGTACCTTTGACTAAATTTATTAACATTTCTCAACCTAAGCCTTTAGATTTGAAATGAAGCATAATATTCTTTCCCTTAATTATAGCAAAACAACTATTCCATCCTTACAACTTTGCAAAGAATGACTCTTGTTTTCTATAATTAATATTCCCAACTTGCAATACTTTCCTTAATAATCATACAATCATAACATTTATGCTCCCACTATCATGATGATTATTGTAAAACATAAAACTTATGCTCCCACTAGCTTCGACATGTATTCATAAACATCTTAACTTTCAGAAAACAATACCTATTGAACTTCTTAAGTCAATGTTTCTAATACTTAGTACTTTGATAATTTTTTATCAAAGCTCCTTGAACTTATACACCTTTGCCTTAGATAGTTCATATGTGTGTTTAAACAATTAAGACTAATTGCCAAACCTCACAATTCAAATCATGGAAAGGGATACCGTGACCATAATCGAATTCGAGAATGCAATTTTATAATCACTATCTTATTAAAATCTTTCTTAGTGAAAGCATTTCCTCACAATCATTTTCATGAAGGAGGAAATATTATGACACTTAGATTTTAAACGGTGTATATGTTCCTATCCGTGTGAATTTGTTAAAACCAAAGTTTACTACAAATTCAAACTCATATGGACCGAACTCTTTTAATCTTGATTTCTTGCCTTATGGTAGCACAACTGCCCACCATGTCTTCCAGGTAGTTAAGCAGCTCACCTTTTCCTATCAATGTACCTTTCATTGATTAAGGTGTCTTGCCTTTTATGCGTTCAAAATGAGAACTCATAAGACTCACATGCATAATTAACTCAATTGGAATAGCACAGAAACAAAATAATGTCAACACGATAGGTTCTTAACCTCAACTCGTGTGCTAGTGATGATCGATAAGGTTTATTTGATTTGTTCTTGAAACCTTTCAAGACCATTAAGACTCCCACTGACTCCTTGACATATAAGATTCTCTTGTCAATAACCATTTCTTGACAAAACAAATATTCAAGAGTTAGTGTAGCTATTATCAAAACACTTCATAAATTGGTCCTAGTTAGCATTTGTCTTATCCAAGACACCACAACTTTCCACATTTGATGAATGTTATAAACCTTCTTAATACTTGTCACTCATTGTCACAATCTTAACTTTAAGACTTATTATTGGAACGAAGTATGATTGACCTTTTGATTTAATAATTTCTTCAATTCTTGATTCCTCTTCTTAAACATACAATTGTACTAAGACTTACTTAGAGGATCAATTGAGATATGGTTCTTAATCATTAAGACCCATTATAAAGCATAAAAGCTACTCTCCCTTCTTCTTAGAATGGAGAGACTTCTATCTTTCTGCCTACTTGATTCTTCTTATTCGTTCTACTATTGATATAAACCCTTTAATCAATTCAAAACTACACTTAATCTTGTAAGTGTAATCATATTTACTAAGCCTTTAGTAAATCATGACGAATATCTTTGTTACTCTTATGGTGAACTTGATCAACACACAACTTTGTGTACTCGATCTCCTAGTCCTTCACTTGACACTTTGTCAATGAATTTGTCTAATTTCCAAAAATGAAATTTCTCATTCATCATGCAACCAAGTTGCGTGATTCCAAATTTCAGTCCAATTGAAACTTTGGGCGATGAGAAACTCTCCCTATTTGGTAAATTCTCGACATTTCCATAAATAACTAAGAATCATATCCATTCGTTGTAGAAATATGCAAACATCAATTTTCATAACGATTTCATTGCAAGGAAGTAAACAAATAAATAAATAAGTCAAAATTTATTTTATTTATAAAAGCAGCGGAAAAACATTTGTCCTTTCAATGCAAAATCTATTGAAAACTATGTAAAAGGAAATTTTCTATCATAACTATCTAAGCTCAAAATCCAATCTTCAAGTTCATGCGATCGAGATCCATCTCTTGTGATTAGATTCATCTTGCTCTCTTATCAAGCTTCCTTTCTTTTCACCGATCCTGCAAAACATTCAAATGCAATCTTATCACATCATGTATTAAGAATCAATGAATGGGAACTTAACGGAGTTAGATAGTGGATTTTACCTGAAGCGTAGTCATACTTTTGACTCTCCCATCTCTTAGATCTTTTAGGTAAATAGGGCAACTTCGTCTCCAATGCCCCTTCTCTTGGCAATAAAAGCAAATTGACTCTTTAGGAACAACACATGGAACTACTTCAAACATCGCCTTTCTCTTATGATCAAACTTTTCAATCATTGCATGTCTTTCATTGCTATTGTCTATATCCATAGAGGTCTTGAAGTCAGATTCACCAATCAACTTTTCTTTTCTATTGCGCCAAACCATTGCTGATTCAGCAGCAATAAGCATATAGGTGAGATCAATAAGGGTCACGTCGTGGTTCATCATATAGTACTCTCTTACGAACTCACTATACGAGTTAGGAAGTGACTGAAGAACCCAATCAACAACCATCTCTTCACCGACAACGGATCCCATCATTCTTAACTTATCAATGTGTGACTTCATCCCTAAGACGTGTGCACACACCGACTTTCCTTCTTTATGTTTACTTGCCAAAAGGGCTTGAGTGATATTGAACCTTTCAATTTTACAATCTTGTGGGTTAGGGAGAATAATTGGAGGAGGAGGAGGAAGTGAAGCATGATTTCTTGTTCCTCGATCGAATCGTGGAATATCATCTTCATGTGGAATGCTTGTTCCACGGGATTTGGGAAGACCATAGTTGTCGAACTTTGACATCTACAAAACGGGAGAAAACAAATTCAAGTTAGTTGATCGATTGAGTCCTTAGTAAATCACTCAAATGAGATACTAAGGCTAGGACCCAACACAATACGCTACAACCTAGAAAAGGGATGTCGTAATCCAGTTGCAGAATATTTGAAGGTAAGTGAATGACGATTCACTAATTTACACCATGAAAAACGAAAAAGAAATTTAAGTTTTAAATATATGAAAACTCCTATATCCTTTGAGATTCATTGAACATTTCAATGGCATGTTTAAATCTCGATATGCCCCTTTTGTTTGTGACTGGGATGCCGAGGATCAAAAAGCGGGTGTGAATAACCATGCAAAGTTACATGGTGCGCTCACATGTTACAGTCACCTATTCGATGTGCCGGTAAACCACACACGCTCCACCGAACTATGACAAACATTGAGTCACCCTTTGCTACCTTTGCTTAGAACCATTTAGTGTGCTGGTAAACCACACATGCTCCACTAACGTCTTCGCAAGGGCACAAAGTGTAATTTCATGGAATTGCATCAATTCACTTTTGCCTGAGTAACTAAGATTGGGAATTTGCAAAACATTTAGTTACTTTGTATTTCATTATACTTATAATGGAAGGTTTCGTCCTATCCTACCCGTTCGACTAATGACCCTCCACTAGTCAAGAGTGCGGTGGGTAAGAGTGGATACCCATTCAATCGCCATATTATAGGCAATTTCCTTAAACACCCCTTATACACCAGCTTCGTGAATGAGGCCTACTAACGGTAAGACTGACTTTTAATCATACATATATATAATGTTAGACTTTTAATGTTGTATGAAATAACTTTATGGACATAAACATCATGGTTATGGATTCCGGAGGTGTTTGAAGGAATTGGAATGTGAGATTCCATTCCGTGAGGTGTTTGGTTTAATAACCGATATGCTTCTTCCCTAATAAATAAAGAAATTTTTTGCCACATGGCATAAAGTTTTAAAGTGTACACTCAAGAAAGTGTAATGTCGGAGACGCAATCCAGTTTCATTAATTTAAATCCAAAGTTTTAATATAATATATCCTATAACTCTCCAAATCCGTCATATGATATTTTATACTTAAAAACTTTAAATAGAAACAAAATATATACATCCAAATTTTGAATATATATAGGGTGCATTTTTGTCACACCCCCGAACAAGACGGCGGAAACGTCCGGGGGCTGTCGTGACTCAATCGAATACCATCACAATGAATATACATGAAACATAACATCAATCATCACCAAGCATTGGAATAATACAACTGGTAGCGTTTACATTTAGTACATTGTTCCCTAACATTACATGCCCAAAAAGTAGATTGTTCGGTGCTAATTAAACAAGCAGCAAAATATCACTGAGTACACTTATCCCTTCGTTTTATCTGTTACCTGAGAATACAAGTATTTTGAAAAACGTCAACATATGAAATGTTGGTGAGTTCATAAGTAATGTTTGAAATCCAATGTTTGTATTGTTTCGAAAACCACCAGAAAATCCGATATTTTCCGAAAATAGTATAGCGTAAAAAAAATGTGAAGATCCGTGAGTATGCTTGTTTGTTTTCTATAGATGTAAGCGTACGAGTTGTAAAATTCGGCATGTAATTCGTAAGTGTAATAGTTGAAAACCCTAGGAAAACCCGATGTTTTCCTATCACTTTGCTTTAATTAGTTTATGTGTTGTTGTTTCGTTACATTAGAGGTATTCGTTGAGCTCCGGAGGCATTGAGTATACAGTGAGTTGTGAATTGTTGTAACATATGTTAATGAAAACGTCCAGTTGACAACCGTACTAGCGATCCCTTAGGCGTCGCTCGCACTTATTCACATAACTCAACCCTCCCGGACTTGTGTAGTCCCATGACCGAAGAGAAAAAGAGAAGGTGCGAAACCCTTGGTATTTCCCTACGTCGTTCAAGACCATTGCAATTGCGAAGGGCCCGAAGCCCAACCCGCAATCGTGAGTTCCCAACTTTACTAGCAGCACCGAAGGACCCTTGGGAACCAGCAGCACGTTTGCCATTGAAAGTCCTTTTACACGTGGTTAAGTCGTATTGGACCCAACTACATGTAAGCAAGTATCCTTTGGGCCTAAAGATCATGTCATCGGGCTAGCTAGGCCCAACTAGCATGATTTGAAACTTTTGGGCCTAAGGAAGATACGTCGACGTATTGAGTAATTCCACGGGAGTATAGAGTTCCGAGAGTTCCATATGTATATTGAGCGTCATAGTGTTAGTAGTTTCGGATTTGTTATTGATTCGAGACCGAATCAATTCGTTTGATAACGATTTTGGTGTTGAGGGTGTATTGTATATCGCCGATAGTCGAGGTACTAGTATTTCATCGTGTCGGGTTCGTGTTTATTATTGTTTTGTTTGTTTTGGCATGATTATTTACATGATTGAAATCTAAAACCCACTTTTTGTAAAATGATGCTCTTGGCCCAATAAGCCAAAAATTTAGGATTAAGGCCCAATTTTTATAAGAATAACACTTTGGTCTCCATTTTGTTCAAAACTTGTTTTAATAACTATTTTGTAGTGAAAACAACATTTTGAAATCCCTTATTGTCAAAAATAACATTCTTAACTTGAGTTTTGTGAAAACGCATATTTTATGGTTTTTGAACTTTTCCGACCTAGTTGTTTGAAAATTTGTAGAAAAATCATCGTAAGTCGAAAATTGGATCCGTAAACTCTCAAAGTTTAGAAATTTTGTATATTTTGTTCCAAAATTATCTCATAATTTTTGATGGCTTCTAACAAGTGTGAAATTGTTCATCTTTACAGGTTGGTCCGAAATTATTTCAAATATGATAGGCAGTTTTGTAAAATTCGCCAAAAATTGTAGAAAAATCATATGAAAACGTGAGAGTAGTCATTTTAAAGGTATAAACCTGAACTTTATCCATGTAAAACAGTTTTGAAAAATACTTCCATTTGGATGGTCAAAACAGTCCGAGATTGGACCAAAACTTTCCTATCAAGGGCTGTTTTGTGAGTTTAGCTTATAGATCTTTGAATACAACACTCATTTTTGCTATTTCAAGTGTACAAATCCCAGATCTAAAAGTTTAAATGCATTATATGTGATAAAACATACTTTTCTCATGATTCATATGGAGATCCTAGTGATACACTTCAAGTTTCTTAACATCTTTTTAGATTAGTGAAGGAATCAACACATAATCACCAAATGTTTCAAGAAAACACACATAATCAAGCATAAATACATAGATCTACACATATGACTTGTATTCTCCCCCCAAAAACAAGTGAAAACAGAAATCAAGGGGGTATGAACTCACCTTAGGGTTTGGATTTCGGTTTTGATGAAGATAAGGAGAAGTGGTTTTCGGCCCTAGTAAGCTTCTTGAATGATTTTGGGCTCTATGAAACATAGATCACGAAATGAGGCTTTAGAAGGGAGTGTTCTTAGCTTAAGGATGAAAATCAAAGACTTAAGTATGACAACACTTACCAAATATGATGATCTAGATGAAAACCTCTTTGAAGATACACATAAGATCTCGAAATTTGAAGGAGGATGTAGGGGTTTGTTGAGAGCTTTCCTTAAGAGATTTTGTAAGTGAAAATGAGTGTGTGGTGGTGATTTTTAGCTCTATGGCCATGATTATGAAAGAGATGGGAGATAAGGGTGGTGCATGGAAACATGGGAGGAATTGCATGGATATCCCTGTTGGATAAGGTGTCTAAGTCCATAACTATTTCTGGTATGTACTTGACCCGACCCGGCATGGTCCATTTGGGTTGCATGGCACCATGCAATTGGATAAACTAAATGAGAGAAATAACGCTTGGAGATTATTAATATATTATAAGTTCTAATATATTAATAATATTATTTGATTAGTTTGATCAAGAATTAATTTAGAATTAATTAAGTGACCAAAAGATAACTAATTAAATATATGGGTTGATTAAGTAAATCATCCATATCTTGTATAGTGGGCTAAAAGGCTCCATGGATCATCAAGTTGGGTTCCACCCATAGGATGCTCCATGGATGCTCCATGGGAGTTACAAACCCATGGGTCATGGAAATGAAGAGTCTTGACACATTAGGGTTTAACCCTAGATGTGTCAACACTATATAAGGAATATGATCTCCTCCCAAATCGGTTACACTAAGTAAAAAGAGGGCTTGGCCGATTTTGAAGAGTGTGTATTCTCTCATAAGTTCTTCCAAGAGTATTTGGTGTTGTGTGAAGCATTTGAGGCATCACCACTTGAGGTGCTAGGCTCACAAGGTTTCAAGGAACACAAGCAACAACAAGGTAAGTTATTTTATCTATACTTTATGTTAAAATTGTTCCCCATGTATGCTAGATAGGATATAACCTTGGAATTCAACTTTGCATGACAAATTAGACAAACATAGATCCAAGGTTATTAGGGTTGCATGTACACTTAGGAAGTGTTAGAATGCTCAAAACCCATCAGTGGTATCAGAGCCTAGGCTTGTTTGTTCTTATTTGTTCTTAAAAGTTGAAAACAGAATCGAAAATTTGCTGTCTGCGATCGGACTCGCCGAGTCCATAGGGGGGACTCGCCGAGTCCATGTGTATCTTCGACCAACTCGGCGAGTCATGTTCATGCACTCGGCGAGTAGGGTCGAATGAGTGCAGAATTTCGATTCAGTTGCTGGAAAATGAATTAGAAACATTACCCTAAACTGTTTTAGTAAATATAAACTTGTTTTTGGTGGTGTAATGTTTTGCTAATTCATTTACAACACCTAGTTATCAAAATTACAAAGTTTTATGTAATTTTTGATTATGTTCATATTCATGTTCTTGTTCTTATGATGTTTTAGATGATCATAGGAATTATTTGTAACCTATTTGGTAGTTTAATTCTTGATCATAATGTGTTTTAATGGAGTCCATAACTTATCCTTAAGTTATGGAAAACCAAGAGTCACTTGAGTTAAAAACCATTAAGAAAACACAAGACTTATAAAAATTAAGAGTCTTCATTTTATGACTCTATTAAACTCATAAGTTACAAGAAATGAAAAGTTTTGAAAGTTACAAAACTTGCCCTCAAGTTTTGGAACAAGTAAAGTTAAGTTAAAACTTTAGTTCCAACCCCTAGAATTTTAAAAGTTAAAATTCAACCCTTATACTTATATTATGATGATTTAATAATTATATATATATGTATAAGAACAAGTCGTCTTACCGCTAGTACGCCTCATTCACGAAGCCGGTCTATAAGGTGGGTATAAGGTTGTTGCCTATAAAATGGTGACTTAATGGGTGTATATTCTCACCCACCGCTTGCTTGACTGGTGGAGGGTCGTTAGCCGAACGGGTAAGACAAGGACTTATAAATTCTCATTCAAAGTATGATGAATATAATAAAGTAACTAAATGTTTATTAAATTCCCAATCTTAGTTACTTTAGGAAAAATGTGAATAAGGTGCTAATCCATGAAATTACACTTTACACTTTGTCTGAGTCGTTGGTGGAGCGTGTGTGGTTAACCGGCACACTAACTTGGACTTAACAAGGTAGGTAAAGGGTGACTTAAAAGTTTATTATAGTATCGGTGGAGCGTGTGTGGTTTACCGGCACATCGATTGAGTGATAAACTTTAAAGGTACCAAGTGATTTGCATGGTTACTTCACACCTCGTTTTGTGATCCTCGGCATCCCAGTCACAAAACCTGGAGGGCACTCCCGAGATCGAAACATGCCTTTGAAAAGTTCATTGGATCTCAAAGAATCTAGGAATTTCTAAAACCAATAAAAACTAAATATTTAATATTTCGGTTTTCGTGGTGGAAATTGGTGAATCGTCATTCACCTACCTTTCAAATATGGTATAGCTTAGATTACGACATACCTCTTCTAAGTTATATTATATTGTGATTGGATCCTAGCCTTAATATTACATTTGGGTGTTTTATTAAGGACTCTCTTAAATCTAAACTAAACTTGTTCTTCTTTTCAGATGTCTTCATCTAATGCTTCTGGCTCGAATCCTAATGGCTCCTTTACTCTTATGAGTCTATGTGGGAAAGTCACCTTTGATGGATCCAACTTCAATAAGTGGATCAGAAACATCAGGATGATTACTCGCTACGAGGACAAAGAATATGTCCTTGACAAGGAGCTTAAGGAAATTGACGAGTCCACTGCAACTCCCCAGGAGATCGCTGACTTTCATACTCATGAAAGAGATGCAACCAAGGTGGCTTGCATCATGTTAGCCACCATGACAGCTGAACTCCAAAAGTCTTACGAAGACTTCTACCCTTATGAAATGCACCAAGATTTGATGGAAAGATACCATCAAAGTGCACGACAAGAGAGGTACGAAGTCATCTGCTCCATGATAACAACCATGATGAAGGACGGAGAGTCCGTCACGAGCCACATGCAGAAAATGCAAAGGTATGTGGATCGTTTTCTGAAGCTCAATGTGAACTTCCCTGAGGAGCTTGCAATAGATATCATTTTGCACTCCTTACCATCGTGCTATGATCAATTCCGCATGACATATCACATGAACAAGGAAGAGGTCACCCTCAGCAAACTTCAGGGACTTCTCAAGACCGCAGAAACAGGTCTTAAAGGGAAGTCGGTTGCTATCACTCCTACTCCAGAAACAACTCCGGTCTTGGCAATCGGGCAGAGTCGAGGGAGGAAGAGAAAGAGATCTTCAAAGGGTACCAAGGCTCGGACCCTTGATGGCTCTTCTTCAAGTGGAACCAAGAAAGGTTTCATTACTCCTTCTTCTGACCCAAAAGAGGCTGAATGCTTCTATTGCCACGAAAAAGCTCATTGGAAGCGTAACTGCCCAAAGTACCAGCAAGATGTAAAGGATGGGAAAGTCAAACCCAACCATGCAGGTATTTACACTATCATTTCTAATAACTCACCCCATTCGAAATCTTGGGTCCTTGATACAGGTTGTGGAATTCATATTTGCTGTGACTTGCAGGGACTAGGAAGAAGTGAGAATGTGGAGCAAGGAAGAATAAACTTAATCATGGGGAATAGGAAAGTTACACCTGTCACCAAGATTGGAGTTTATACTTTATCGCTAAGTAGTGGGTTAAATTTAGATTTGAATAAGTGTTGTTATTCGCCAGAAATGGCAAGAAATATTATTTCCTTTCATGCATTGTACAAACAAGGTTTCACCTTTTCATTTGATAATGAAGTTGGTTCGATTAATGATTTCTTTAATAATGTACTTTATTTTAAAGCATTACCTTGTGATGGTGTGTATGAAGCTGTATCTATTGTAGATAACTTAGGAAATAATGTTTTGTGTATTGATTCTACTAATAATAATAACTTGGATAAAGCATCGTTATGGCATTGTCGTCTTGGACATATAAGCAAGAAACGCATAGGCCAACTCCAAAAGGATGGAGTCTTGGAGTCGTTTGATCTAAAGTCAAACGATAGTTGCGAATCATGCTTACTTGGAAAAATGACAAAGTCACCCTTCACAGGCTCATGTGAAAGGGGTGAAGGTTTGTTGGACCTTATACACACGGATGTGTGTGGACCATTCAAACATGCCACAAGAGATGCTAATCGTTATTATTTGACTTTTACCGATGATTACAGTAGATATGGATATGTCTACTTAATCAAGCATAAGTCAGAGACTTTCGAGAAGTTTAAGGAATTTAAACAGGAAGTCGAGAATCAATTGGGCAGGAACATTAAGATGCTTCGATCCGATCGAGGTGGTGAGTATCTTAGTTCAGAGTTCCTCGACTATCTAAAGGAATGTGGGATTGTCTCACAATTGACACCTCCCAGGACACCGCAATTGAATGGTGTGGCTGAGAGGCGTAATCGAACCTTGTTGGACATGGTTCGTTCCATGATGAGTCGAGCTTCGCTACCAATATCATTCTGGGGGTATGCCTTAGAGACTGCCGCCCATATCCTTAATCTAGTCCCTACAAAGAAAGTTGCCAAAATTCCTCACGAGATGTGGACTGGTAAAGTACCTAAACTAGACCACATCAAGATTTGGGGCTGCGAGGCTTTCGTGAGATGCGAGACTCATGATAAGCTCGAACCCCGAAGCGAGAGGTGTATTTTCATCGGCTACCCACAACAATCCTTTGGTTACCTCTTCTACAGACCTAGTGACAATGTGGTCTTTGTAGCAAGAAGAGGAGTCTTTCGAGAGAGAGAGTTTATAAGCCAAGGAGACAGTGGGAGGCAAGTTGATCTTGAAGAAATTCAAGAGTCAAGTGGTGAAGGAACTTCAAACTCTAGCCCTCAACTTGAGGAGGAAACTCCTGTTGAGCCAATTGACGAATCTGTACCTCTGAGGCGTTCCACGAGAGTTAGGAGTGCACCTGAGCATTACTATGGATTCCATATTACTGCAGAAGGTGAGACACTTATTAGTGATGAGACACTAGTAAGTCAAGATGACCCTAACAGCTACGAGGAAGCCATGGCAGGCCCCGAGTCTGCTAAATGGAAAGAGGCTATGGATAGCGAGATACAATCCATGTATGACAATCAAGTTTGGAACTTGGTTGGGGTCGAAAGACTGTAGGGTGCAAATGGGTCTTCAAGAAGAAGACCGACATGGATGGTAAAGTACACACTTATAAGGCTAGACTGGTTGCAAAGGGCTTCTCTCAAATTCCTGGAGTGGATTATGATGAGGCCTTTTCTCCGGTAGCCAAGATTAAGTCTATTCGGGTTCTGTTAGCCATAGCCGCATTTCATGACTATGAAATTTGGCAAATGGATGTCAAAACCGCTTTCCTTAATGGGAAGTTGGCTGAAGATGTTTACATGAGTCAGCCAGAGGGTTTTGTCAGTAACGAGTACCCTAATAGAGTGTGTAAGCTTGAGAAATCCATTTATGGATTAAAGCAAGCACCTCGCAGATGGAATCTTTGCTTTGATGAAAAGGTCAAGGAATTTGGCTTTTCTAGGAGTGAAGATGAATCTTGTGTATATGTCAAGGCTAGTGGGAGTATAGTTAGCTTTTTGGTATTGTATGTGGATGACATACTACTCATAGGAAACGACATTCCAACCTTGCAGGAAGTAAAGTCCTGGCTTGGAAAGTGTTTCGCTATGAAGGACCTTGGTGAAGCTGCCTATATTTTGGGGATAAGAATCTTGAGAGATCGGAGTAAAAGACTAATTGGACTTAGTCAAAGTACCTACTTGGAGAAGATTCTGAAGAGATTCAGAATGCAAAACTCCAAGAAAGGAGAGTTGCCCATCCAGAGTAGCGCCAAGCTGAGTAAGACACAAAGCCCTAGCACTGAGGCTGAGATAGCAGAAATGAGTCGATTACCTTATGCTTCGGCTGTAGGTTCAATCATGTATGCTATGACGTGTACTCGACCTGGTGTAGCCTTTGCCTTGAGCATGGTTAGCAGGTTTCAGGGGAATCCTGGCAAGGCACACTGGACTGCGGTAAAGAATATTCTCAAGTACCTACGAAGGACTAAGGACTGGGTCCTTACCCTCGGTGGGAGTGATGACTTGAGAGTTGTAGGGTATAGTGATGCTAGCTTCCAGACTGATAGGGATAACTTCCGCTCTCAGTCGGGCTGGGTCTTTACCCTAAATGGAGGAGCAATTTCTTGGAAGAGTTCCAAGCAAGAGACAGTGGCAGATTCTACTTGTGAATCAGAGTATATTGCAGCTAGCGAAGCGGCAAAGGAGGCGTTATGGCTGAGGAACTTCATTGGAGACCTTGGAGTTGTACCAGCTATTAAAGAGCCGATGGAAATTTTCTGTGATAGTGAAAGTGCTGTTGCCTTAGCCAAGGAACCAAGGGATCACGGGAGATCCAGACACATCGACAGAAAATACCATTTCATCAGACATCGGATCGAAGAAGGACTCCTCGTGGCAAAGAGGGTATCATCGGATGAGAACCCAGCAGATCCCCTCACGAAGGGACTGACTCGGGTTAAGCATCTCCAGCATGCTCGGAGCATAGGGCTGAAGGATGATATTAGATTTAGTAGTTAGATAATCTCGAAATTTGTAAAGTGTAATTGACATTTGATGATGAATAAAAGTGTTTTATTTATGAGTAAAGTGTTGCTATCTCTTGTCGATCGTTTACTATATTTATTTTGCATGTTTTGACTTCCAGAATAATTTTGTTTGGTATAACATATTATTCAAACCTCCACAGTCGGTCATATGTCGGAAGTAGGTATGAATCAAGACTGTCATGTTTGATTGTAGAGGTCTGGGACAAGGCTACAACAATCATGAGTGCTCATAAGTTCTGAGCATTGGACTCAACCCACGCTCACTGGAATCACTTCATGGAATTCTACCTCGAGTGATCGTGAGACGGTAATATCATATAAGTCTTTAAACCTAGAGATATGATTTGTTACTTACGAGTTGGTTATGCATTGATTGTACGAAAAACGCATTGGTAACTCGATGTTATAAAATCGTGCTCTTATGTGTAATTCAATAAGTAGTAGAACAAACATATGAGTCGAAGTTTATCTGTTCCTTCTTGGATTAGAAGCTGATATCTGGGCCCCTCGATGATTTTGTTTTGACCTATGTACCGGGCCCGGTCAGAACTAGATTGATGTGTTCAATAAAGTTCTTTGTCAAACAAATCAGAAATCGGGAAACAAATGTTGGACAATAAGTAAGACATTGTTCCATGTATTTGTCCGACTGATATCTAGAACAGAGGATTATATGATCACTTATCTTAAATGGCGTACCATCATCTTCTCAAGTTTCGAGAAACCTTGTAAAGAGCTACGATTGCCGATCGGTTCCTGAAGTCATACTTGCAGTAATAGTTACTAGACTTATCCAAGTGGGAGACTGTTGGATAAGGTGTCTAAGTCCATAACTATTTCTGGTATGTACTTGACCCGACCCGGCATGGTCCATTTGGGTTGCATGGCACCATGCAATTGGATAAACTAAATGAGAGAAATAACGCTTGGAGATTATTATTATATTATAAGTTCTAATATATTAATAATATTATTTGATTAGTTTGATCAAGAATTAATTTAGAATTAATTAAGTGATCAAAAGATAACTAATTAAATATATGGTTTGATTAAGTAAATCATCCATATCTTGTATAGTGGGCTAAAAGGCTCCATGGATCATCAAGTTGGGTTCCACCCATAGGATGCTCCATGGATGCTCCATGGGAGTTACAAACCCATGGGTCATGGAAATGAAGAGTCTTGACACATTAGGGTTTAACCCTAGATGTGTCAACACTATATAAGGAATATGATCTCCTCCCAAATCGGTTACACTAAGTAAAAAGAGGGCTTGGCCGATTTTGAAGAGTGTGTATTCTCTCATAAGTTCTTCCAAGAGTATTTGGTGTTGTGTGAAGCATTTGAGGCATCACCACTTGAGGTGCTAGGCTCACAAGGTTTCAAGGAACACAAGCAACAACAAGGTAAGTTATTCTATCTATACTTTATGTTAAAATTGTTCCCCATGTATGCTAGATAGGATATAACCTTGGAATTCAACTTTGCATGACAAATTAGACAAACATAGATCCAAGGTTATTAGGGTTGCATGTACACTTAGGAAGTGTTAGAATGCTCAAAACCCATCAATCCCATGTATAATGGTGAGGTGGCAAGTACAAAGTCAACTCCTTTCTTCTTGGGTTTGGGCTTTGGGCCGAGAATTTGGAAAGAAGAAAAGATTTTTGGGCTTTATAGCCCCTAAGCCCATATAGGAGTTAAGTTGGATGATTTTTGGCCCCAAAAAAATATAATATGATTTTTACACTTTGTTGGGCTAGTTTAGGTTAATTATGATTCATAATATTTAATTTATTTCATTCTAGGCCCAATATGGCCCAAAATGTTGAAATAAATGAATATGGGTCCGATTAGAGCCCATTTAAAGGTTCTAATCCCATGATAGTCTAATTGGAGGCTTATTGGCCCAATGAGTCCAATAAGGATGTTCTAGTCCAAAATGGACCTAACAAGAACTTCTAGGGTTTCCAATTGCTAGTTGACTATTGGTAGCACTTGTATGGTGTATTTGTTTGAAAATTCGATGTCATAGAGTAAGCATCATACATGCTCTTTATGTTTTTGATTTTACATTTTACTTGAGTGTAGAGATTACATGACACAAAATTTCTAGTTGTGACATCATCCCCCCGTTAGAGGGAATTTCGTCCCGAAATTCTGTTTGAAAGCTAGATTTGAGAATGCTAGAATAGGTGAAGGTACTTTTGCTTTATCTGGTCTTCGCGTTCCCATGTGAATTCCGGCCCACGCTTCGCGTTCCACCGTACTTTCACGATCGGGATGCGACTTTGCTTAGTACGCTTCACCTCCCTGTCCATGATTTCAACTAGTTCTTCAACGAACAGGAGATTCTCATTGATTTCAATTTCGTCAAGGGGAATGACGAATGTTTTATTCGATAGACCGTTCTTTAGATTAGAGACATGGAACACGAGGTGTATACTGTTTAGCTCTGCGGGCAGTTGCAGCCTGTAAGTCTTTGGACCAATCTGAGCAAGAATCTCGAACAGCCCGACGTATCGTGGGTTTGTTTTTTTTTTCTTGTTTTCTAAGGAGAATCATTCCTTTCCAAGGAGATTCCTTTAATAACATGCGATCCCTGACTTGACATCCTATTGGCTTATGCTGCTTGTCGGAATAGCTCTTCTGTCGGTCTCGCGATGCTTGAAGTCAGGCTTTGATTTGGATTAACTTCTCTGTTGTTTTGCAAATGGTTTCTAGTCTCATGAGAGTACTGGCGAGTGATATGTATTCATGACTATAAATATTTTCGAAACGAACAATCTTGATGCTTGTGCGATAATTGTTATTGTATGAGGATTTAGTCAAGGGAAACTGGGTATCCCCTGACTTGTTGAATTCAAACACCCAGACTGATAGCATGACTTCGAGTGGTTGAATGGTTTGTTCGCTTTGGCTAGCGGTTTGAGAGTAGCAAACAATGCTCATATTTAGCTATGTTCCCATAGCCTTCTGGAATGACTGTCAAAGTCTTGATGTAATCATGTTATCTCGGTCCGAGATGGTAGTTACTGATACTTCATGGAGTCTCATGATCTGTATTGGCAGGAAATGGGCAGATCGGGTTAACCTATCGACGATCACCCGGATAGCGCCCATCTCAACTCTTATAATAATAAGCTTTGTCTTTTGACTTCGAGGGTTTTATCCATCCCTGCAGTGCTTTCATTACGATATTCTCCAGCTTTGATGCTTTCAAGGCTGGTCGTAGATGTTGACAGCGTTTTGTTCTTTCCTCGTGAGTAGATGAGTATGTTATTGATGAAAATAATGAAAAGGACGACTAGGCATGGTTGGGAAAACTCGGTTTGTAGGGTCCATGAATACCGTGGGGGTATTCGTTGGACTGAAGGGTATCACAATGAATTTGAAATTGTCGCGACGAGTTCGGAATGCAGTTTTTGGAATGTCGCCTTCTCGGACTCAGAGTTGATGATAACCGATTCTTAAATCTATTTTAAAGAAGTAACAAGCTCCTTGGAGCTGGCCAAATAGATCGTCAGTCCGTGGAAGTAGGTATCGATTTTAATAGGGAGTTTATTCCATTTCCTAAAATTGATGTACCTTCGGAAGGATCCGTCTTCTTGAAGAACAAGACCGGAGCTCTCTAGGATGAGAAGCTTGGTCTAATGAATCCTTTGCGCAACAATTCTACTCAGTTGACAGGATAACTTGTGAATTTTTGGCGGGAGTCAACCTATAGGGTGAATTGGCAATTGATGTGGTTCCCGATATGAGGTTGATTCGAAATTCGACCTGTCTCTCTGGGATATTCCTGAAACACATTTGTAAAAATCACATGCTACTGGAATACCTTGTATGCCTACCTCTTCTTTGGTCTTGTCCACAACCTGAGTGAGTTGAACGTAGTTCTTCTGGTGCAGGCACTTCTGCGCCTTGATGCACGAGATAGGAAGAGGATTGGCGCTAGGTTTATCACCATGGATTATTAGAGTTTTCGTGATTAGGAAGGTGAAGGCAAACGACCTTCTCGCAACACATAGTATCGGCACGGTGGGGGCTTAACCCAACCATGACGATTATCGCATTAAAACTCCTAATCTTTACTGGCATGAAATTTATTCGTCATGAATGGTTGTTTAGTGTTAAGGTGTACTCCACATAAGTACCCTAGGTTAAATCGGTTTTTCCCAGTTGGCCATGTCCATTGAAAAGGCTTAGCTTAGCTTTGGGAATGTTGTTTTAGTAAGTGTTTGAATATGTTACTAATCGAAGCTTTGCTCGGGTTTACCATTGAAAAAGAGGTAAGCGAAAGAGTTGTCAAGTGGGATCATACCAATAACAACCGTTGGGTCTTGGACTGCTTCGCCTTGACCCCAGGCCAGGACCATTTCTGATCTTTCTGCACCTTGATTGTTATCCTTGGGGCAACTACGCCAGAAGTGACCGGTTACTCCACACTCATAGCAGGTGTGAATGGTCTCATTATTGGTGTTGTTGTTAGGGTCGTTGCGATTTTGTCGTTTTCATTTGGCTGACACTTCTGGCATGGATAAGTTCTACAGAATTTGGCGGGGTGATCCTTTCGGTTGCATTTGTCACAGTGCATCTCCCAGCAGGCTCCATTATGATGGAATTTGCACTGGTTGTATTTTGGAAGGATTCCAACATATGGTCTCCTGGTTGTTGGTGTAATAGGGGTCATGGTCTCATGAATAGCAACAACATGTTGCTTCCTTGAGAACCCTTGAGTGGGATGTCCCTTTCTCTTACTTCCAGACCTCAGCTTCTTGCTCTTAAGTTTGGGGTTTGGAGTTCCTTGACAGGTTGTCACTTGTTGGTTTCCATGTTCCTCCCTTTGGCTGGAGTTGTCAATGCTATTCCCGCCTCTATTTGGGTTGTTTGCATCGATTTGTGCCATAGTAGCGGTTACTGCCGCCATTACAACAGCTTGAAATGTAGCAGAGTCCATCTGTAACACCGAAAATTTTCAATTTTTATAAAACATAATTCCATTGATATTCATAAAACAACCATTTTAATTATCCAAACAAGACAATACAAAAATCCCAAGATCATGACATCAAGCTCTTAATGTGTGTGTGTACGGATCAAGCCGGTGCCTTCCCGCGGTCGTCACTAGTACCTGAAACAATAACATCAACACTGTAAGCACAAGGCTTAGTGAGTTCCCCAAAATACTACATATAACACATATTAGCCACTCGAGGCTATAACTCTGTGGGTCCGTGCACCCAAACTCTGTGAACCCTCAGGTTCTAACTCTGTGAACCTTCCGGTTCTAACTCTGTAAACATGCACAGCATCAATCACATAAAAGTAATGCAGTACAACACATAACATACATAGCATACAAATACTCTATCACATAACTCTGGTTACCTACTCAGGGTAAAGTATAGTGAGAAGACTCACCTCGCGTGTCTCGGTAAATCGTAAACCTGAAATCGCTAATCACTCGACCTGTCGAGCTGTCGTCCCCCTATAGCACAATACATCTCTAATTAACATTTTCCCAACTAGGGTTGACCACACTATAACAAGTCAATCTAGGTCAACGCTGGTCAACGGTCAACAGTCAACTTTGACCGGACTCGGCGAGTACCCAGGCAACTCGGCGAGTCTGGGCGTGTACACCAATTTCCCTGGAATCCTCCATTGACACGTCGAGCATTCCCTCAACTCGACGAGTTCCACCTGGCACGAGTTGTGGGGCCACCACGACTCAACTCGCCGAGTCTCAAGAACAACTCGGCGAGTCCAGTTAGACTCAGTCCACCTGTCCATTCTGACTCCCCCTTGACTCACTGAGTCCACCTTTCCCAACTCGGCGAGGCCACTCACAGTGTGGTCGGGCAACATTCATGCTACTCGCCGAGTCTGTTCTTCGGACTCGGCGAGTCCATGCCATGCACTGACTCAATCTTGCTCTAAAGGTCAGATCCAGTTCATTAATCCATAGATCCAGTCCCTCCAAGCTCATTTAGCACGTAAAGTTACAATCTTGATGCACATACAACCTCTATATGACCATATATGATGTTTATGACTCAAATACTACAACACAAGGTCAAAGACTCTATTGTCACTCATAAAGCTTGATGAGTGAGGCTCTCTGGACCTCTATGGATCCAGATCCATGGCCTCAACTCAAAGAGGGAACCAATGGGCATCAAATCATCCCATAAATGACCACCACAAGCCCTAAATTGCATCATGCTTCACTAAACAGAAAATGGTCCGAGATAATACCTCTAGAGTGATGATCTAAGCTCCAAATCCACGAAATAGCAACCTCCTTTGCTTCCTCTTGCCTAGGGTCTCCTTCTTCTTGCTAAATAACACACACAAGATCAAGAATGGCTCCTTTCTCTTCACAAATAGCTCAAGAACACAAGGGTCACTCACTGAGGGTTGGGTGAGCACAAATGACGACCATAAGGTCCTTTAAATAGGCCTCAAACCCGGAGATTTAGGGTTTCATTACACAGCGCAGACTCGCCGAGTCTAGGCGCGCACCAATGTTCAATTCCGCGTCTCTACTCGGCGAGTCTGAGCTCCAACTCGCCGAGTCCCTCTCACAATATGACAAAATTAGATTTACGAGATACCTGGTAAAAATCCGGATGTTACACCATCTGCAGGAGCGGTGTCTCGCGGGCGCGCTTGTTATCCTTGCAGGATGGTATTTTCCTGTGTTTCCATCTACATCGCTATGATGTATTTGCGGTAGTACGTAATCACATATTTGGCATGATCGTTGCGTCTATCCTTAGAGTATATAGGTTGTTCTGGTTTTGAGATCCTTGAGTGTCTAGCGGTCTCGAGGGTTCGCTTGTGCATATTATTGAGTCTTTGCAGTAATGTGAAATCAATATAGCACCAAATTGTTTCAGGGGTAAGTACCATCTCAGTACACGAAAGAGAGTCATGTCGGATAGTAGGGGGGAAACTTGAAAAGGCTGATCCTAATCGTCGCGGGAAGTGTCTGGTGGTGGTGCTGGTGAAGTGGATGCACCTTGGAGACGAGCTACTTGTTGCCCGATACCTCGTAGGCATACTTCTCACACTAACTGTCTCACTCGGGAATCTCCACTCACTTCCAATGTTTGCCTCTCATCTTTCAATAGCAAATCGCAGTTGTTCCGTTCGAATTGGGGTGTCCTGAGCTTGGTTATCAATACCTCAGGTGCATCGGGCCATGACTGGGAGAGCCTGGTCAGCGGGTCCTTTATGGCTAATGGTTAGAGAAACCTCGGTTCCTGCCCTAGAGTGGTCGTATCCCCTGCTGGTGACTCTATTTCCAAATTTCGTATGCCCAAGGGGACATGGGGCCACTGGGGCCCACACGATAAGTCGGTACTATGGCTTTTCATGGATGGTTGATGACATCAGATTCTGCATCCGAATCATCATCATCTCTGCCCTTGGGCTCTTCCTCCTCGAGATCCACTTATTGACTTGGCGGGTTCACCGGCCAGTTCTACTTCGTGTACCTCCTGCGGTTCTTCCTCTGGATCGAGCCACCCTACTGTTCATTGACTAGGGAGATAGGGTTTTCCTGACTAATGATACTTGTCTATAGCGTATTGCACGAAGGACTATGAATACTAGAATCAAATAGCATACCAATTACTCCTATAATCCTACAACTATTGCATAGATTTAGTTGGGGTTCCCTTTTTGGAGATTAAGGGGTATATTTTTAGATTCCCTAGCTATCACGATTTCTTCCAGACATGTGATGGTTGTACCTTGGAGGGAATGTAGTTGATCAGGCTACATCCGCTCCTTGATACAACCGAGGACAGTCCTGGATTAACCGAGATACTAGCATTATCTTGTTTGGTTCGGGGTTAGGTTCTCGTTCCTAATACAAGCAAGGGTGTTTTATTGTTATGTTTTACTTGTTTTGTTCAGAGTTATGTTAGTCCCTCTTTTGGTTTATAGTTGCATATCAATGTGTGGCTAGATATGCTAGTTCACTATAAACAAAGCTCTGATACCAACCTGTCACACCCCCGAACCAGTCGGCAGAAACGTCCGGGGGCTGTCGTGACTCAATCGAATACCATCACAATGAATATACATGAAACATAACATCAATCATCACCAAGCATTGGAATAATACAACTGGTAGCGTTTACATTTAGTACATTGTGTTGGATTAGTGTCTAAGTCCATAACTATTTTGGTATGTACTTGACCCGATGGTGCATGGTCCTTTTGGGTTGCCTTCACCAAAGCAACTTGATTGGAGAAATGAATAAAGAGAGAGAGGATAATATGATTTATTAATATGTTATAAGAATAATATATTAAAGGAGAAAACATATTTGTTTAATTAATATTGGTCAATAATTAATTAAGAATTAGTTTTGTGATCAAATGTAATTAATTAAACTAGAGGGGCTGATTTGTAATTATGTGATAGTTACAAAATAAGGTAAGGATTATCTTATTTATATGGTGGACGAATTTAAGGTTGGAAAGCCTTAGAATTCGAGTATGATAAGGATTCAAGGATTATCTTATTGGTTGCTTAATGGATAATCAACTAGATAAGGATAATGACTGAAACCCTATCTCTACACCTATATAAACACCCCTAGGGTCATGAATTCGTGTATCCCTTCCCAAGAGGTCCTAGATACGAATTCTAACCTCTCACCTCTCTCTTTATACCTTCTCCATTTGCTTATGGTGTTTGTAAGCCATTAGAGGAGTGATACTTGTGACTCTAAGCATTCCAAAGTCAATCCTAGGTGAAGTTGTGATTGTTATTGCTATATAACAATCAAGGTATGTTCTTAAACCTAATTACATGTTAATATGATTACTTGAATGCTAGAATTAGGGTTTATAGTCTTGGATTCAAAGCATGTACAATAGAGAAACTTAGATCCAAGCATTAGGGTTTGTATGAGCACATAGGATGTCTTATGACCAAAACCCATCAGTGGTATCAGAGCCTAGCTTGGTTTCAATTGTATTGATGCATTGTATAACTAAAAAATTCGATTTTTTGGATTGTGGAGGCTGGACTCGCCGAGTCCATGGCTGAACTCGCCGAGTCCATGCAGACTCGACGAGTCCATGCTTGACTCGATGAGTCAACTCGTCAGATAATGCTTATCTCGGGATTTCTTGCTATTTTTGCATATGGATAGTTACCTTATCATGTTAGATCAATATAAATCCGATTTTATGATATATATATGACTATATTCTTGATCTAATTAAAGATAATTATCAATTAACAAGATAATTGTTTCCTTATAAGATAATTGATTAATTATTTTGAGTAAATTGATAAATTGTTTTGCAAGAAATCATTAAACAAATCAAATATGGATAATTATGTAACTAAATGTTAGTTTAGATTATTTGTTATTTGATCCTTGTTGTTATGAAAAGTTTCATATTTTCCCCTTTAGGTTTTATAGTTTAAATTTGAACCCAAAAGTTTTGGAGTTTTGAAATTTAAATAGTTAAAACCCTAATGTTTTGAAAAAGGTTTCAAAACTTGCCCTCAAGTTTGGAATTTAAAAGTTGATTAAAAGGTTTAATTAGAAATGTTAAATTCTAAAACTC
The DNA here is from genome assembly GCF_052625555.1 of Lactuca saligna. Classification (NCBI taxonomy): domain Eukaryota; kingdom Viridiplantae; phylum Streptophyta; class Magnoliopsida; order Asterales; family Asteraceae; genus Lactuca; species Lactuca saligna. The sequence goes on from NC_136425.1 coordinate 144,615,328, forward strand.
TAGTAATGTTTTGAAAAGTTCAAATCACACCCTTATGGTTTTATTAATTAATTAAGGAGTATAATTAAAAGAGGTTTAATAAATCCATAAAAGTTTAGGTTAACCTTTTAATTGAATTAAAAGTGTAATTGTTAAAGTTAACCATATAGTATTTTAAAAGTATAAAATACACTCTATACTATATATAACATTAAAAGTCTAACATTATATATATGTATGAGTAAAAGTCAGTCTTACCGTTAGTAGGCCTCATTCACGAAACTGGTCTATAAGGGGTGTTTAAGGAAATTGCCTATAAAATGGCGATTGAATGGGTATCCACTCTTACCCACCGCACTCTTGACTAGTGGAGGGTCGTTAGCCGAACAGGTAAGATAGGACGAAACCTTCCATTATAAGTATAATGAAATACAAAGTAACTAAATGTTTTTCAAATTCCCAATCTTAGTTACTTAGGCAAAAGTGAATTGATGCAATTCCATGAAATTACACTTTGTGCCCTTGCGAAGACGTTAGTGGAGCGTGTGTGGTTTACCGGCACACTAAATGGTTCTAAGCAAAGGTAGCAAAGGGTGACTCAATGTTTGTCATAGTTCGGTGGAGCGTGTGTGGTTTACCGGCACATCGAATAGGTGATTGTAACATGTGAGGGCACCATGTAGTTTGTATGGTTATTCACACCCGCTTTGTGATCCTCGGCATCCCAGTCACAAACAAGAGGGGCATATCGAGATTTAAACATGCCATTGAAATGTTCAATGAATCTCAAAGGATCTAGGAGTTTTCATAAATTTAAAACTTAAATTTCTTTTTCGTTTTTCATGGTGGAAATTAGTGAATCGTCATTCACTTACCTTCAAATGTTCTGCAATTTGGGTTACGGCATCCCTCTCCCGAGTTGTAGGATATTGTGTTTGGTCCTAGCCTTGGAATTTCATTTGGGTGATTTACCAAGGACTCAATCAATCAACTAACTTGAATTCATTTTTCTCCCGATGTCAAAGTTCGACAACTATGGTCTTCTCAAATCCCGTGGAACAAGCATTCCACATGAAGATGATATTCCACGATTCGATCGAGGAACAAGAAATCATGCTTCACTTCCTCCTCCTCCTCCAATTATTCTCCCTAACCCACAAGATTGTAAAATTGAAAAGTTCAATATCACTCAAGCCCTTTTGTTAAGTAAACATAAAGAGGGCAAGTCGGTGTGTGCACACGTCTTAGGGATGAAGTCACACATTGATAGGTTAAGAATGATGGGATCCGTTGTCGGTGAAGAGATGGCTGTTGATTGGGTTCTTCAATCACTTCCTAACTCATATAGTGAGTTCGTAAGAGAATACTATATGATGAACCGCGACGTGACCCTTATAGATCTCACCTATATGCTTATTGCTGCTGAATCAACAATGTTTTGGCGCAATAGAAAAGCAAAGTTGATTGGTGAATCTACCTTCGAGACCTCTATGGATATAGACAATGGCAACGAAAGACATGCTATGATTGAAAAGATTTATCATAAGAGAAAGGCGATGTCTGAAGTAGTTCCATGTCCTATTCCAAAAAGAGTCAATTTGCTTTTATTGCCAAGAGAAGGGGCATTGGAGACGAAGCTGCCCTATTTACCTAAGAGATCTAAGAGATGGGAGAGTCGAAACGTATGGCTCTAATTTAGGTAAAATCCATTGACTAACTCTTTTAAGCTTTATTCTAGATTCTGAATACATAATGTGATAAGATTACAATTGATGTTTAGAAGGATCAAAGAAAAGAAAAGAAGCTTAAGGGAAGAAGTGAGTAGAATCTAACCGTGAAGGAATGGATTTCGATCGCGTTTCTCGAAGATTAGATTCTTGAGCTACTACTTAAAGTTAGAATTAGATTGCTAAGAAAGATGTATTAGCATAAGTTTTTCAATGAGTTGCATTGTAAGGACAAATTTTTCCGCAATAAAATAAATTTTTGATTTTAAATTTTATTTATTTATCCTTACAATGGTGTGTATGAAAAATTGATGTTAAAATTATTAGCAATAATGGATTTGTTTCTTATTGTGTTATGGAAAGTCAAGAATTTACCAAATAGGGAGAGTTTCTCATCGCCCAAGTTTCAATTGGACAGAAACTTGGAATCATGCAACTTGGTTGCATGATGAATGAGAAATTTCATATTTGATAATTAGACTAATTCGTTGACAAAGTGTCAAGTGAAAGACTAGGAGATCGAGTACACAAAGTTGTGTGTTGATCAAGTTCACCATAAGAGTAACAAAGATATTCGTCATGATTTACTAAAGGTTTAGTAAATATGATTATACTTATAAGATTAAGTGGAATTTTGAATTGATTAAAGGGTTTAGATCAATAGCAAAACGAATAAGAAGAATCAAGTAGGCAGAAAGATAAGAGTTTCTCCATTCTAAGAAGAAGGGATAGTAGCTTTTATGCTTTATGATAGGTCCTAATGATTAAGAACCATATCTCAATTGATCATCTAATGAGTCTTGGTACAATTGTATGTCCAAGAAGAGGAATCAAAGATTGAAGAAATTGTCAAATCAAGAAGTCAATCATGCTTCGTTCCAAAACAAGTCTTAAAGTCAAGATTGTGACATTGAGTGAATAGTATTAAGAAGGTTTATAACATTCATCAATTGTGGAAAGTTGTGATGTCTTGGATAAGACAAAGACCAACTAAGACTAAAATTATGAAGTGTTTTGTTTTGATAAAAGCTACACTAACTCTTGAATATTTGTTTGTCAAGAAATGTTTTGATAAGAGAATCGTATATGTCAAGGAGTCAGTGGGAGTCTTAATAGTCTTGAAAAGTTTCAAGAACAAATCAAATAAACCTTATCGATCATCACTAGCACACGAGTTGAGGTTTACAACCTATCGTGAAGACATTATTTTGTTTCCGTGCCAATCCAATCGAGTTAATTATGCATATGAGTCCTATGAGTTCTCATTTGAATTCATAAAAGGCAAGGACCTTGATCAATGGAAAGTACATTGATAGGAAAAAGGTGAGCTGCTTAACTACTTGGAAGACGTGGTGGGCAGCTGTGCTACCATAAGGCAAGAAATCAAGATTAAGAAAGTTCGATCCATATGAGTTTGAATTTGTCGTAAACTTTGGTTTTAACAAATTCACATGGATAGGAACACATACACCATTTAAATCTAAGTGTCATAAGATTTCCTCCTTCATGAAAATGATTGTGAGAAAATGCTTTCACTAAGAAAGATTTTAAAAGATAGTGATTGTAAAATTGCATTCTCGAATTCGATCATGGTTACGGCATCCCTTTCCATAATTTGAATTGTGAGGTTTGGCAATTAGTCTTAATTGTTAAGACACACATATGAACTATCTAAGGCAAAAGTGTATAAGTTCAATAAGCCTTGATAAAAGATTATCAAAGCACTAAGTATTAGAAACATGAAATTCAATAAGTATTGTTTTTCTGAAAGTTAAGATGTTTATGAATACATGTCGACGCTAGTGGGAGCATAAGTGTTATGTTTTATAATAATCATCATGATAGTGGGAGCATAAATGTTATGATTGTATGATTATTAAGGCACGTATTGCATAGTTGGCAATATTAATTATAGAAAACAAGAGTCATACTTTGCAAAGTTGTAAGAGTTGAAAGGTTGTTTTGCTATAATTAAGGGAGAGAATATTATGCTTCATTTCAAATCTAAAGGATTAGGTTGAGAAATGTTAATAAACTTAGTCAAGGGTACATAGTGTGTTCTTAAAATTTCGATTATGATTACGGCATTCCTCTTCACAATTCGAATTTTGAGAACATAGCAAATAAAACATTATGCGTCGTGTCCCATACGCTTCGGGTATAGGATCGATTGCAAATGCCTTAATGTTTGACCATTCTAAAATTTTCCAAATGTCTAGCGCATTGAAAGGGAAAAGGGACTAGAATCGGTTTTGACTAAAATAATTAAACAACTATCAAAGGACAATCCAAAGTTCGACGAGGATTGGTCGCTTGTGAGTAGTTGGAAGTATAGTATTGGAAATTATGGAAATGTTTCCATATTGGATGGACCATATCGATATTATAAGGAATAGATAAGATTCTATTAAAAATAAGTTGTCATATGGAAAATATGGAAATGTATCTATATTGGGAATTGAATATTGAAAATCTATGTCTAGATTAGAAACTTTTATGCAAAAGGATGTTAAAAGGAATGTACTTTGAGTGAGAGACATCATATCTAAGGAATTGTCTTCTAACAATCTACGTTAGAGGACTTTGTAATATCATTGGCAATAGTCTTTGAGATTTTGGTGCAGTGACATTACAAAAGGATCGTTCCATAAAGTGTTAGAATCTAGTATATTCTATAAGTAACAAGAATTTGATATTCTTACACTTAAGAAAATGGATTTGGAGTTGTAAAATGAGAATGATTGGAAATGTGTTCAATTTGTCTATTTCACAAAAGTAAGAACCATAGGTAAACATTGTGTGCATGCTAGGAGCATGGGACAAGTGTTGGAATTCAAGTAAGAAGTTGATTACCCGAAACGACAAATAATGAGTAATCGATATGGTGATAAATAAAATGTGTTTTGTTTATACTCAAAGGGTTGAGGCCATATGGGATTAGTATTATTCTTGTGTTTCACCTTGCATGTTTTGACTTCCAGAATAATTGAGTTTATTAAGAATAATCGAATTATTCAAACGGGCCACAGTCGTTCATATGTTGGAAGTAGATATGAATGAAGACTGTCGTGAATTGGTGTGTGGATTGTCTAAAAGAGTATTAGACATAAGCAAATGTTTGCTGCAATGTTCATGAGTGCTTACGAATATGATTTGAGCATTGGATTAAACCCACGCTCACTTGGATCACTATCTCGAGTGATTAGTGAGATGATAACATCTTATATTCTTGAAACCGAGATGTGTGAGTTGTATCTTGCTGATCGGTTGCACATTGATAATATGTAAACGCACCAGTAACTTGGTGTTATAAAATATATTGTTGTGTGTAATTCGGTGAGTGAGTGCAAGCGAGCATTGTATCAAAGTTTATCCGTTCCTTTTATTCAAAGAATAAAAGCGATATCTTTGGGCCCCTCGATGGTTTAGTGATGACATACGTAAATGGTCGGCCGGGCTAGGGCTAATTTGATTTGTTCAATTAGTCTGTCGTCATAAATCGGAAATCGAGATATAGTACAAAGAGAATGATTTGAAATCATATCTCATACGATATCTAGAATGGAGGAATATATGATCCCTTATCTAAGGACACGCGTATCTGATATGATCAGAGTTGACAACGGCTTTGGAAAGCTACGATTGCAGATCAGGATCTGAAGTCATACGCAGAATAGTTGTTAGACTTATCCAAGTGGGAGACTGTTGGATTAGTGTCTAAGTCCATAACTATTTTGGTATGTACTTGACCTGATGGTGCATGGTCCTTTTGGGTTGCCTTCACCAAAGCAACTTGATTGGAGAAATGAATAAAGAGAGAGAGGATAATATGATTTATTAATATGTTATAAGAATAATATATTAAAGGAGAAATCATATTTGTTTAATTAATATTGGTCAATAATTAATTAAGAATTAGTTTTGTGATCAAATGTAATTAATTAAACAGGAGGGGCTGATTTGTAATTATGTGATAGTTACAAAATAAGGTAAGGATTATCTTATTTATATGGTGGACGAATTTAAGGTTGGAAAGCCTTAGAATTCGAGTATGATAAGGATTCAAGGATTATCTTATTGGTTGCTTAATGGATAATCAACTAAATAAGGATAATGACTGAAACCCTATCTCTACACCTATATAAACACCCCTAGGGTCATGAATTCGTGTATCCCTTCCCAAGAGGTCCTAGATACGAATTCTAACCTCTCACCTCTCTCTTTATACCTTCTCCATTTGCTTATGGTGTTTGTAAGCCATTAGAGGAGTGACACTTGTGACTCTAAGAATTCCAAAGTCAATCCAAGGTGGAGTTGTGATTGTTATTGCTATATAACAATCAAGGTATGTTCTTAAACCTAATTACATGTTAATATGATTACTTGAATGCTAGAATTAGGGTTTATAGTCTTGGATTCAAAGCATGTACAATAGAGAAACCTAGATCCAAGCATTAGGGTTTGTATGAGCACATAGGATGTCTTATGACCAAAACCCATCACATTGTTCCCTAACATTACATGCCCAAAAAGTAGATTGTTCGGTGCTAATTAAACAAGCAGCAAAACGTCACTGAGTACACTTATCCCTTCGTTTTATTTGTTACCTGAGAATACAAGTATTTTGAAAAACGTCAACATATGAAATGTTGGTGAGTTCATAAGTAATGTTTGAAATCCAATGTTTGTATTGTTTCGAAAACCACCAGAAAATCCGATATTTTTCTGAAAATAGTATAGCGTAAAAAAAATGTGAAGATCCGTGAGTATGCTTGTTTGTTTTCTATAGATGTAAGCGTACGAGTTGTAAAATTCCGCATGTAATTCGTAAGTGTAATAGTTGAAAACCCTAGGAAAACCCGACGTTTTCCTATCACTTTGCTTTAATTAGTTTATGTGTTGTTGTTGTTACATTAGAGGTATTCGTTGAGCTCCGGAGGCATTGAGTATACAGTGGGTTGTGAATTGTTGTAACGTACGTTAATGAAAACGTCCAATTGACAACCGTACTAGCGATCCCTTAGGCGTCGCTCGCACTTATTCACATAACTCAACCCTCCTGAACTTGTGTAGTCCCACGACCGAAGAGAAAAAGAGAAGGTGCGAAACCCTTGGTATTTCCCTACGTCGTTCAAGACCATTGCAATTGCGAAGGGCCCGAAGCCCAACCCGCAATCGTGAGTTCCCGACTTTACTAGCAGCACCGAAGGACCCTTGGGAACCAGCAGCACGTTTGCCATTGAAAGTCCTTTTACACGCGGTTAAGTCGTATTGGACCCAACTACATGTAAGCAAGTATCCTTTGGGCCTAAAGATCATGTCATCGGGCTAGCTAGGCCCAACTAGCATGATTTGAAACTTTTGGGCCTAAGGAAGATACGTCGACGTATTGAGTAATTCCACGGGAGTATAGAGTTCCGAGAGTTCCATATGTATACTGAGCGTCGTAGTGTTAGTAGTTTCGGATTTGTTATTGATTCGAGACCGAATCAATTCGTTTGATAACGATTTTGGTGTTGAGGGTGTATTGTATATCGCCGATAGTCGAGGTACTAGTATTTCATCGTGTCGGGTTCGTGTTTATTATTGTTTTGTTTGTTTTGGCATTGATTATTTACATGATTGAAATCTAAAACCCACTTTTTGTAAAATGATGCTCTTGGCCCAATAAGCCAAAAATTTAGGATTAAGGCCAAATTTTTATAAGAATAACACTTTGGTCTCCATTTTGTTCAAAACTTGTTTTAATAACTATTTTGTAGTGAAAACAACATTTTGAAATCCCTTATTGTCAAAAATAACATTCTTAACTTGAGTTTTGTGAAAACGCATATTTTCTGGTTTTTGAACTTTTCCGACCTAGTTGTTTGAAAACTTGTAGAAAAATCATCGTAAGTCGAAAATTGGATCCGTAAACTCTGAAAGTTTAAAAATTTTGTATATTTTGTTCCAAAATTATCTCATAATTTTTGATGGCTTCTAACAAGTGTGAAATTGTTCATCTTCACAGGTTGGTCCGAAATTATTTCAAATATGATAGGCAGTTTTGTAAAATTCGCCAAAAATTGTAGAAAAATTGTATGAAAACGTGAGAGTAGTCATTTTAAAGGTATAAACCTGAACTTTATCCATGTAAAACAGTTTTGAAAAATACTTCCATTTGGATGGTCAAAACAGTCCGAGATTGGACCAAAACTTTCCTATCAAGGGCTATTTTGTGAGTTTAGCTTATAGATCTTTGAATACAACACTCATTTTTGCTATTTCAAGTGTACAAATCCCAGATCTAAAAGTTTAAATGCATTATATGTGATAAAACATACTTTTCTCATGACTCATATGGAGATCCTAGTGCTACACTTCAAGTTTCTTAACATCTTTTTGTTGGATTAGTGTCTAAGTCCATAACTATTTTGGTATGTACTTGACCCGATGGTGCATGGTCCTTTTGGGTTACCTTCACCAAAGCAAATTGATTGGAGAAATGAATAAAGAGAGAAAGGATAATATGATTTATTAATATGTTATAGGAATAATATATTAAAGGAGAAATCATATTTGTTTAATTAATATTGGTCAATAATTAATTAAGAATTAGTTTTGTGATCAAATGTAATTAATTAAACTAGAGGGGCTGATTTGTAATTATGTGATAGTTACAAAATAAGGTAAGGATTATCTTGTTTATATGGTGGACGAATTAACGGTTGGAAAGCCTTAGAATTCGAGTATGATAAGGATTCAAGAATTATCTTATTGGTTGCTTAATGGATAATCAACTAGATAAGGATAATGACTGAAACCCTATCTCTACACCTATATAAACACCCCTAGGGTCATGAATTCGTGTATCCCTTCCCAAGAGGTCCTAGATACGAATTCTAACCTCTCACCTCTCTCTTTATACCTTCTCCATTTGCTTATGGTGTTTGTAAACCATTTGAGGAGTGACACTTGTGACTCTAAGCATTCCAAAGTCAATCCAAGGTGGAGTTGTGATTGTTATTGCTATATAACAATCAAGGTATGTTCTTAAACCTAATTATATGTTAATGTCGATTTCCATATGTTAGAATTAGGGTTTATAGTCTTGGATTCAAAGCATGTACAATAGAGAAACCTAGATCCAAGCATTAGGGTTTGTATGAGCACATAGGATGTCTTATGACCAAAACCCATCAGTGGTATCAGAGCCTAGCTTGGTTTCAATTGTATTGATGCACTGTATAACTGGAAAATCGTTTTTTGGGCTTTATGGCTGAGGAACTCGGCGAGTACCACAGTGTACTCGGCGAGTAGACCTCAACTCGGCGAGTACAGTGTGGTACTCGGCGAGTTCGAGCGTCAGATAATGCTTATCTCGGGATTTCTTGCTATTTTTGCATATGGATAGTTACCTTATCATGTTAGATCAATATAAATCCGATTTTATGATATATATATGACTATATTCTTGATCTAATTAAAGATAATTATCAATTAACAAGATAATTGTTTCCTTATAAGATAATTGATTAATTATTTTGAGTAAATTGATAAATTGTTTTGCAAGAAATCATTAAACAAATCAAATATGGATAATTATGTAACTAAATGTTAGTTTAGATTATTTGTTATTTGATCCTTGTTGTTATGAAAAGTTTCATATTTTCCCCTTTAGGTTTTATAGTTTAAATTTGAACCCAAAAGTTTTGGAGTTTTGAAATTTAAATAGTTAAAACCCTAATGTTTTGAAAAAGGTTTCAAAATTTGCCCTCAAGTTTTGGAATTTAAAAGTTGATTAAAGGTTTAATTAGAAATGTTAAATTCTAAAACCCTAGTAATGTTTTGAAAAGTTCAAATCACACCCTTATGGTTTTATTAATTAATTAAGGAGTATAATTAAAAGAGGTTTAATAAATCCATAAAAGTTTAGGTTAACCATTTAATTGAATTAAAAGTGTAATTGTTAAAGTTAACCATATAGTATTTTAAAAGTATAAAATACACCCTATACTATATATAACATTAAAAGTATAACATTATATATATGTATGATTAAAAGTCAGTCTTACCGTTAGTAGGCCTCATTCACGAAGCTGGTCTGTAAGGGGTGTTTAAGGAAATTGCCTATAAAATGGCGATTGAATGGGTATCCACTCTTACCCACCGCACTCTTGACTAGTGGAGGGTCGTTAGCCGAACGGGTAGGATAGGACGAAACCTTCCATTATAAGTATAATGAAATAAAAAGTAACTAAATGTTTTTCAAATTCCCAATCCTAGTTACGTAGGCAAAAGTGAATTGATGCAATTCCATGAAATTACACTTTGTGCCCTTGCGAAGACGTTAGTGGAGCGTGTGTGGTTTACCGGTACACTAAATGGTTCTAAGCAAAGGTAGCAAAGGGTGACTCAATGTTTGTCATAGTTCGGTGGAGCGTGTGTGGTTTACCGGCACATCGAATAGGTGATTGTAACATGTGAGGGCACCATGTAGTTTGCATGGTTATTCACACCCGCTTTGTGATCCTCGGCATCCCAGTCACAAACAAGAGGGGCATATCGAGATTTAAACATGCCATTGAAATGTTCAATGAATCTCAAAGGATCTAGGAGTTTTCATAGATTTAAAACTTAAACTTCTTTTTCGTTTTTCATGGTGGAAATTAGTGAATCGTCATTCACTTACCTTCAAATGTTCTGCAATTTGGGTTACGGCATCCCTCTCCCGAGTTGTAGGATATTGTGTTGGGTCCTAGCCTTGGAATTTCATTTGGGTGATTTACCAAGGACTCAATCAATCAACTAACTTGAATTCGTTTTTCTCCCGATGTCAAAGTTCGACAACTATGGTCTTCTCAAATCCCGTGGAACAAGCATTCCACATGAAGATGATATTCCACGATTCGATCAAGGAACAAGAAATCATGCTTCACTTCCTCCTCCTCCTCCAATTATTCTCCCTAACCCACAAGATTGTAAAATTGAAAAGTTCAATACCACTCAAGCCCTTTTGGCAAGTAAACATAAAGAGGGCAAGTCGGTGTGTGCACACGTCTTAGGGATGAAGTCACACATTGATAGGTTAAGAATGATGGGATCCGTTGTCGGTGAAGAGATGGCTGTTGATTGGGTTCTTCAATCACTTCCTAACTCATATAGTGAGTTCGTAAGAGAGTACTATATGATGAACCGCGACGTGATCCTTATAGATCTCACCTATATGCTTATTGTTGCTGAATCAGCAATGGTTTTGGCACAATAGAAAAGCGAAGTTGATTGGTGAATCTGCCTTCAAGACCTCTATGGATATAGACAATGGCAATGAAAGACATGCAATGATCGAAAAGTTTGATCATAAGAGAAAGGCGATGTCTGAAGTAGTTCCATGTGTTGTTCTAAAGGAGTCAATTTGCTTTTATTGCCAAGAGAAGGGGCATTGGAGACGAAGCTGCCCTATTTACCTAAGAGATCTAAGAGATGGGAGAATCAAAAGTATGACTACGCTTTAGGTAAGAATCCACTATCTAACTCCATTAAGTTCCTATTCATTGATTCTTAATACATGATGTGATAAGATTACATTTGAATGTTTTGAAGGATCGGTGAAAAGAAAGGAAGCTTGATAAGAGAGCAAGATGAATCTAATCACAAGAGATGGATCTCGATCTCATGGACTTGATGATTGGATTGTTAGAAATTTTCTTTTTACATAGTTTTCAATAGATTTTGCATTGTAAGGACAAATGTTTTTCCGCTGCTTTTATAAATAAAATAAATTTTGTTTGACTTATTTATTTATTTGTTTACTTCCTTGCAATGAAATCGTTATGTGAAAATTGATGTTTGCATATTTCTACAACGAATGGATATGATTCTTAGTTATGTTATTTATGGAAATGTCGAGAATTTACCAAATAGGGAGAGTTTCTCATCGCCCAAGTTTCAATTGGACAGAAACTTGGAATCATGCAACGTGGATGCACGATGAATGAGAAATTACGTATTTGGAAATTAGACTAACTCATTGACAAAGTGTCAAGTGAAGGACTAGGAGATCGAGTACACAAAGTTGTGTGTTGATCAATTTCACCATAAGAGTAACAAAGATATTCGTCATGATTTACTAAAGGCTTAGTAAATATGATTACACTTACAAGATTAAGTGTAATTTTGAATGGATTAAAGGGTTTAGATCAATAGCAAAATGAATAAGAAGAATCAAGTAGGCAGAAAGATAAGAGTTTCTCCATTCTAAGACGAAGGGATAGTAGCTTTTATGCTTTATGATAGGTCCTAATGATTAAGAACCATATCTCAATTGATCCTCTAATGAGTCTTGGTACAATTGTATGTCCAAGAAGAGGAATCAAAGATTGAAGAAATGATCAAATCAAGAAGTCAATCATACTTCGTTCCAAAACAAGTCTTAAAGTCAAGATTGTGACATTGAGTGAATAGTATTAAGAAGGTTTATAACATTCATCAATTGTGGAAAGTTGTAATGTCTTGGATAAGACAAAGACCAACTAAGACCAAAATTATGAAGTGTTTTGTTTTGATATAAGCTACACTAACTCTTGAATATTTGTTTGTCAAGAAATGTTTTGATAAGAGAATCGTATATGTCAAGGAGTCAGTGGGAGTCTTAATAGTCTTGAAAAGTTTCAAGAACAAATCAAATAAGCCTTATCGATCATCACTAGCACACGAGTTGAGGTTTACAACCTATCGTGAAGATATTATTTTGTTTCTGTGCCAATCCAATCGAGTTAATTATGCATGTGAGTCCTATGAGTTCTCATTTGAATGCATAAAAGGCAAGGACCTTGATCAATGGAAAGTACATTGATAGGAAAAGGTGAGCTACTTAACTACTTGGAAGACGTGGTGGGCAGCTGTGCTACCATAAGGCAAGAAATCAAGATTAAGAAAGTTCGATCCACATGAGTTTGAATTTGTCGTAAACTTTGGTTTTTAACAAATTCCCATGGATAAGAACACATACACCGTTTAAATTTAAGTGTCATAAGATTTCCTCCTTCATGAAAATGATTGTGAGAAAATGCTTTCACTAAGAAAGATTTTAAAAGATAGTGATTGTAAAATTGCATTCTCGAATTCGATCATGGTTACGGCATCCCTTTCCATAATTTGAATTGTGAGGTTTGGCAATTAGTCTTAATTGTTAAGACACACATATGAACTATCTAAGGCAAAAGTGTATAAGTTCAAGAAGTCTTGATAAAAGATTATCAAAGCACTAAGTATTAGAAACATGAACTTAAGAAATTCAATAAGTATTGTTTTTCTGAAAGTTAAGATGTTTATGAATACATGTCGAAGCTAGTGGGAGGATAAGTGTTATGTTTTATAATAATCATCATGATAGTGGGAGCATAAATGTTATGATTGTATGATTATTAAGGCAAGTATTGCATAGTTGGAAATATTAATTATAGAAAACAAGAGTCATACTTTGCAAAGTTGTAAGAGTTGAAAGGTTGTTTTGCTATAATTAAGGGAGAGAATATTATGCGTCATTTCAAATCTAAAGGATTAGGTTATGGAATGTTAATAAATTTAGTCAAAGGTACATAGTGTGTTTTTAAAATTTCGATTATGATTACGGCATTCCTCTTCACAATTCGAATTTTGAGAACATAGCAAATAAAACATTGTGCATCATGTACCATACGCTTCGGGTATAGGATTGATTGCAAATGCTTTAATGTTATGACCATTCTAAAATTTTCCAAATGTCTAGTGCATTGAGAGGGAAAAGGGACTAGAATCGGTTTTGACTAAAATAATTAAACAACTATCAAAGGACAATCCAAAGTTCGACGAGGATTGGTCGCTTGTGAGTAGTTGGAAGTATAGTATTGGAAATTATGGAAATGTTTCCATATTGGATGGACCATATCGACATTATTATGAATAGATAAGATTCTATTAAGAAATTAGTTGTCATATGGAAAATATGGAAGCGTGTCCATATTGGGAAGTAAATATTGAAAATCTATGACTAGATTAGAAACCTTTATACAAAAGGATGTTCAAAGGAATGTGCTTTGAGTGAGAGACATCGTATCTAAGGAATTGTCTTGTAACAATCTCCGATAGAGGACTTTGTAATATCATTGGCAATAGTCTTTGAGACGTTGGTGTAGTGACATTACAAAAGGATCGTTGCATAAAGTGTTAGAATCTAGTATATTCTATAAGTAACAAGAATTTGATATTCTTACACTTAAGAAAATGGATTTGGAGTTGTGAAATGAGAATGATTGGAAATGTGTTCAATTTGTCTATTTCACAAAATTAAGAACCATAGGTAAACATTGTGTGCATGCTAGGAGCATGGGACAAGTGTAATGATTCAAGTAAAAGGTTGATTACCCGAAACGAAAAATAATGAGTAATCGATATGGTGATAAATAAAACGTGTTTTGTTTATACTCAAAGGTTTGAGGCCATATGGGATTAGTATTATTCTTGTGCTTCACCTTGCATGTTTTGACTTCCAAAATAATTGAGTTTATTAAGAATAATCAAATTATTCAAACGGGCCACAGTCGTTCATATGTTAGAAGTAGATATGAATGAAGATTGTCGTGAATTGGTGTGTGGATTGTCTAAAAGAGTATTAGACATAAGCAAATGTTTGCTACAACGTCCATGAATGCTTATGAATATGAATTTGAGCATTGGATTAAACCCACGCTCACTTGGATCACTATCTCGAGTGATTAGTGAGACGATAACATCTTATATTCTTGAAACCGAGATGTGTGTCTTGCTGATCGGTTGCACATTGATAATATGTAAACGCACCAGTAACTTGGTGTTATAAAACATATTGTTGTGTGTAATTCGGTGAGTGAATGCAAGCGAGCATTGTATTAAAGTTTATCCGTTCCTTTTATCCAAAGTAGGATAAAAGCGATATCTTTGGGCCCCTCGATGGTTTAGTGATGACATACGTAAATGCTCGGCCGGGCTAGGGCTAATTTGATTTGTTCAATTAGTCTGTCGTCATAAATCAGAAATCGAGATATAGTACAAAGAGAATGATTTGAAATCATATCTCATACGATATCTAGAATGGAGAAATATATGATCCCTTATCTTAAGGACACGCGTATCTGATATGATCAGAGTTGACAGCGGCTTTGGAAAGCTACGATTGCAGATCAGGATCTGAAGTCATACGCAAAATAGTTGTTAGACTTATCCAAGTGGGAGACTGTTGGATTAGTGTCTAAGTCCATAACTATTTTGGTATGTACTTGACCCGATGGTGCATGGTCCTTTTGGGTTGCCTTCACCAAAGCAAATTGATTGGAGAAATGAATAAAGAGAGAAAGGATAATATGATTTATTAATATGTTATAGGAATAATATATTAAAGGAGAAATCATATTTGTTTAATTAATATTGGTCAATAATTAATTAAGAATTAGTTTTGTGATCAAATGTAATTAATTAAACTAGAGGGGCTGATTTGTAATTATGTGATAGTTACAAAATAAGGTAAGGATTATCTTGTTTATATGGTGGACGAATTAAAGGTTGGAAAGCCTTAGAATTCGAGTATGATAAGGATTCAAGGATTATCTTATTGGTTGCTTAATGGATAATCAACTAGATAAGGATAATGACTGAAACCCTATCTCTACACCTATATAAACACCCCTAGGGTCATGAATTCGTGTATCCCTTCCCAAGAGGTCCTAGATACGAATTCTAACCTCTCACCTCTCTCTTTATACCTTCTCCATTTGCTTATGGTGTTTGTAAACCATTAGAGGAGTGACACTTGTGACTCTAAGCATTCCAAAGTCAATCCAAGGTGGAGTTGTGATTGTTATTGCTATATAACAATCAAGGTATGTTCTTAAACCTAATTATATGTTAATGTCGATTTCCATATGTTAGAATTAGGGTTTATAGTCTTGGATTCAAAGCATGTACAATAGAGAAACCTAGATCCAAGCATTAGGGTTTGTATGAGCACATAGGATGTCTTATGACCAAAACCCATCACTTTTTAGATTAGTGAAGGAATCAACACATAATCACCAAATGTTTCAAGAAAACACACATAATCAAGCATAAATACATAAATCTACACATATGACTTGTATTCTCCCCCCAAAAACAAGTGAAAACAAAAATCAAGGGGGTATGAACTCACCTTAGGGTTTGGATTTCGGTTTTGATGAAGATAAGGAGAAGAGGGTGTGGTTTTCGGCCCTAGTAAGCTTCTTGAATGATTTTGGGCTCTATGAAACATAGATCACGAAATGAGGCTTTAGAAGGGAGTGTTCTTAGCTTAAGGATGAAAATCAAAGACTTAAGTATGACAACACTTACCAAATATGATGATCTAGATGAAAACCTCTTTGAAGATACACATAAGATCTCGAAATTTGAAGGAGGATGTAGGGGTTTGTTGAGAGCTTTCCTTAAGAGATTTTGTAAGTGAAAATGAGTGTGTGGTGGTGATTTTTAGCTCTATAGCCGTGATTATGAAAGAGATGGGAGATAAGGGTGGTGCATGGAAACATGGGAGGAATTGCATGGATATCCCATGTATAATGGTGAGGTGGCAAGTACAAAGTCAACTCCTTTCTTCTTGGGCTTGGGCTTTGGGCCGAGAATTTGGAAAGAAGAAAAGATTTTTGGGCTTTATAGCCCCTAAGCCCATATAGGAGTTAAGTTGGATGATTTTTGGCCCCAAAAAAATATAATATGATTTTTACACTTTGTTGGGCTAGTTTAGGTTAATTATGATTCATAATATTTAATTTATTTCATTCTAGGCCCAATATGGCCCAAAATGTTGAAATAAATGAATATGGGTCCGATTAGAGCCCATTTAAAGGTTCTAATCCCATGATAGTCTAATTGGAGGCTTATTGGCCCAATGAGTCCAATAAGGATGTTCTAGTCCAAAATGGACCTAACAAGAACTTCTAGGGTTTCCAATTGCTAGTTGACTATTGGTAGTACTTGTATGGTGTATTTGTTTGAAAATTTGATGTCATAGAGTAAGCATCATACATGCTCTTTATGTTTTTGATTTTACATTTTACTTGAGTGTAGAGATTACATGACACAAAATTTCTAGTTGTGACAATTTTACACTTTTTAAAATATTAGGTGATCAAATTTATCAATTATACTTTTAATTCAATTAAATTGTAAACTTAAACTTTTATGGATTTATTAAATCTCTTTTAATTATACACCTTAATCAATTAATAAAACCATAAGGGAGTGATTTAAACTTTTCAAAACATTACTAGGGTTTTAGAATTTAACATTCCTAATCAACTTTTAATCAACTTTCAAATTCCAAAACTTGAGGACAAGTTTTGAAACCTTTTTTCAAAACATTAGGGTTTTAACTATTTAAATTTCAAAACTTCAAAACTTTTGGGTTCAAATTTAAACTATAAAACCTAAAGGGGAAAATATGAAACTTTTCATAACAACAAGGATCAAATAACAAATAATTTTAAATTAACATTTAATCACATAATTATCCATATTTGATTTATTTAATGATTTCTTGCAAAACAATTTATCAATTTACTCAAAATAATTAATCAATTATCTTATAAGGAAACAATTATCTTATTAATTGATAAATATCTTCATTTAGACCAAAAATATAGTCAAATATATCATATAATCGGATTAATATTGATCTAACATGATAAGGTAACTATCCATATGCAAAAACAGCAAGAAATCCCGAGATAAGCACTATCTGATGAGTTGACTCGTCGAGTCAAGTCTGAACTCGTCGAGTTCAGCTATGGACTCGGCGAGTCCAACCTCTAGAACACCAAAAAATCGAATTTTTTAGATATACAATGCATCAATACAATTGAAACCATCCTAGGCTCTGATACCACTGATGGGTTTTGGTCATAAGACATCCTATGTGCTCATACAAACCCTAAAGCTTGGATCTATGTTTCTCTATTGTACATGCTTTGAATCCAAGACTATAAACCCTAATTCTAGCATATGGAAATCGATATTAACATATAATTAGGTTTAAGATATTACCTTGATTGTTATGTATCAATAACAATCCTAATTCCTCCTTGAATTGACTTTAGAAGGCTTAGAGTCACAAGTGTCACTCCTCTAATGGCTTACAAACACCAAGAGCAAATGGAGAAGGTATAAAGAGAGAGGAGAGAGGTAGGAATTCATCCTTAGGACTTCTTGGGAAGGCTTAGATGAATTCATGAGCCTTAGGGGTTTATATAGGTGTAAAGATTAGGGTTTTAGTCCTTATCCTTATCTAGTTGCTTGCCCACCAAGTAACCATAAGATAAGTCTTAGAAACCCTTATCCTAGTCGAATTCTAAGGCATTATCTCCTTAAATTCGTTCACCCTATATTTAAGATAATCCTTACCTTATTTTGTAACTATCACATAATTACAAATCAGCCCCTCTAGTTTAATTAATTACACTTGATCACAAAATTAATTCCTAATTAATTATTGACCAATATTAATTAAACAAATATGATTTCTCCTTTAATATATTATTCTTATAACATATTAATAAATCATAATAACCTCTCTCTCTTTATTTATTTCTCCAATCAAGTTGCTTTGGTGAAGGCAACCCAAAAGGACCATGCACCATCGGGTCAAGTACATACCAAAATAGTTATGGACTTAGACACTAATCCAACAGGAATACTCTCGGCCCAAAACCATCAGGTAGGAATGCCCACATATTATGAGTCCAGTCATCCTCGGGATGAAATACTCTCGACCCACAACCATCGGGTTGGAATGCCCACATGTGTCCAATCATCCTTGGGATGGAATACTTTCGACCCTCAACCATCAGGTTGGAATGCCTCGGTCTGTTGGCTCATGCACAAAGCAAAAAGCCTCAACCACCAATCAAACATACGCACATATATCAGATAATCACATAATAGTCTACAGACAGTCAAACCGATCTACAGATCACTAAGCATAGCAACATCCTATCTACCAGGATACCGATCTAACATATCATAACCATATAGAAACATCATATCTACCAGGATACCGATCTAACATATCACTATAGTAATAAAACGTGATAACAATCCAAAGGGTCGGCCTTGGTGCCTTCGACCCTTGAGTATAGTGAGGAAAACTCACCTCACAAGTAGTGTTGAACCGATACGATCAAATCCCAACTCGCAGCTCCAAACTCAACTACCTACAATCACCAAGAGACTAATTCCATCAAAATCCTGAAATACCCAAAATACCCTTAAAGTTAAACTTGGTCAACCATGGTCAAGGTCAAAGTCAACAGTCATGGATAACAATCCATGTTGACCCAACTCATCGAGTGCATCTAGCAACTCGTCGAGTTCCTTCGATGTTTAGAAAACCGTGAAAAACCCTAGCCAACTCACCGATTTATCTCATCAACTTGTCGAGTCCGCTCAGTATCCAGAAGGCGGGAAAACCATATCCAAATCGTCGATTTGGCACAGAAACTCATCGAGTTTTCCTAGCCTTAATGCATTCATACACTTCAAAGCAAAACCAAAGCCCCAAACTATAGATCTGGTCCCTTAGGACTGAAATTGTAACATCCCAATTTTCAAGACCAAAAATTTTGTTTTTAATTATGTTACTTATAAAATTGTTTACTGAAAAACAACATCAACATCATAAAAACCCATAACCATAATCACATGTCTCAAAAATCATATCAACAATAGTAATAATATCATAGTACAATCCCATGGATTTCAGAATGTGCAAATCATGTGTGTGCGATGCGCCACTACCGTGCCGGCTCCTTCCCCTTCGATGACGAGGTACCTGAAACCAAAACTGAAAATCGTAAGCATAAAGATTAGTGAGTTCCCCCATCATACCACACACCATACAATAACATACTATCAGGCAGTTCGGGGGTGCCTGACCTACCTATGTCAAGCCATTCTTGGGTGCTTGCCTTACCCAGGTCAAGCCATTATGGGGTGCTTAACTTACCCATGTCAAGCCATTATGGGGTGCTTGACTTACCCGTCGGTTTATCTCAACCGACTACTGGGGACTATTTCACCCTTTACCACTACCACATAACATAACATAAACATACTGACATGCAATTCCGGGGTGCCTGACCTACCCATCGGTCCTTACAACCGTGACACAGGGACTATTCCCCCTACTACCTACTATCACATAACATTATACCATGCTAACACATAAAACATATAATGTAGTAACAAACCTAGATAATTATCTCAAAGACAATCATCTATCAGACAACTCCTATTAGTGGTTCGACATTGTGGCCTTAGATCCACTTCTACTGGAAGGTAACTCATCTCAATGTCGTGCAGTAACTGGACTGTCGTTGATGTCGGGATCAACTCCTCCTAACTCCTACACATAACAACCTTCCTTAATTTACCATTACATATTCTTAACCCTTACAAGGGTTACTCAGGTTAAAACCAAAGTCAAGGTCAACACCTTGGTCAAAGTTAACTTTGGGTCAAAGTCAACGTCTGGTTGACTTAACTCGCTGAGTTTCCCCAACAACTCGCTGAGTCCCCAAATCCTCAAAACATTAAAACATCGACCCTACTCGCCGAGTCTTGCAAGCACTCGCCGAGTTCTCCTTCATACAAAGTCGGGACTTTCTTTAACTGAATCATCGAGTTCATCCTTGAACTCGTCGAGTCCTTCTTCATGCAAGAAGACACATTTAGTCTTGGACTCACCGAGCTCCTTATGAACTCGTCGAGTTTATCTTCATGCATTTGGGACTTGTCTTGAACTCCTTAATTTGGCTTACGTTTATCTTCTCATGAACTCCTTAATTTGGCTTACGTTATCTGTACCTAAATCCGTAAGTGTCCCTTGAGATTATCCTAAGCTTAATTTCTTTTCCAGACATATGGTAAAAATATCAGTCTGGAAAGTGTTCACACAATCCAAGGGGAAAGTGTTTACACGATCCAAGGGGTATTCAGATCACCACTATAAATCCTACCCTATTTTCTTACATATTTCCCATTATTTTCTTTTTCTTTACTAAAACTTTGTGTTAACATATAATGACATAATCTTATTCCCTTCAAAGGGCATTCGATTTCATTCTCATGAGTATCCCATTTTCCTTTCATTCCATTCCCTCTTTAGAGGAAAATTTCCTAATTTGCCCCTCTATCCCCGTCAAAGTCGGAAGCGTACTAAATTGCTTTAACGTATTTTCATTAAGGCAGTGTTTGGTATATGAACCAGATCATAACATAATTAAACTAGATTGAAATAACTTTATTAATGATTACTTACAAAGTGTTTGGTATGACTAGGCCAAAGTGAAACAAGTTGTTTAAATTACTAAATTATCCTTCAACATTAAGTAGATTTTTTCTAATAACTTAATACTTTATAATGTATACATGTTGGTGGACCATCTTTTTTTTTTAAGACAATTGTCTTAAAAACAAGAAGAAGGTTTATTGGCCATTGAATTTATGATGGGTGGTGTAGATTAGATAAGTGGTGATCCATCTGAAATGAAACTAACCAATCAAACTTAACCTACAACAAACACTTATAAGAAAATCACAATATAAAACACTATAAAACCAGATGACACCTTGAAACCACATTTTGCTCTCGCCCTCTTCACCAGCATCCTCCGTCAAGTTTGTTAAAAAGCCACGAACTTCATTTGCTCCATAACAATTATTGAAAACCTCAGATCTGAAAAACCTCTATGAAAACCCTAACCAACATGGCCATCACCCCTCACCACCAACAATCGTCGCCAGTGCTACACCGTCTTCACTGTCATCACCGCCTCTCCCGCGTCCACCTTTAGTACCACTATCTATTCACTCTTTGGAAAGACCATAGAAACCACCATTAACACATTCACGAATGCAACACAACACTAGTACCGCTACATCGTCATAATCATTGCTACATCTCTGCCAACACTATGTAGTCATTGCTGTTAGCCTCACACCATTCACCATGACGTTCATCACCACCATTTACAAGATTTATCTACAAGATATTGTTGTATTTTTAGACCTTTATGTGTGTTTGTTTGTGATAGATAGTACATGTGTGTATGTTTGTTTAAGATCTGGTTCGATCCTTCTTTCTTAGAACCTTTCTATTTTTGATTTTGTAGCACCACCTTCATCAGTATGACCTGAAAGTTCTGATTTGTTAGTTTATGTAATTTGTTAGCATAAAACTTTTCATGTGCCCTATCTATTATTATATTCCCGATTTGTTTTAATTTAATTTCTATATGGTTCTAGATATATTCAAATATATTAACCAAAAGTGTAGTCATTGGCTATTTTTAGATGAAGCAAGCATGTTAAGTATTCTAATACATGAGTAGTATAGTTATATGGGATGTATAAAGTAATAAGAGCATTAAAACTTTGAAACGAGCTATAACTTTATTTATTTAATTTTTTGTTTAGTTGTGTTTTTGTGTATGATCTGGTATTTTTGTCTTTTTGACATCTGTTGAATTGTGTATACGACTCAATATTTGATTGGTCACATTAAGAGCCTTCTTTAACAACATAGAGTTGTTCATTATTATTCTTCTTAAATCTTTCCCCATATTGATTTTATTAGATTTTTTCTTTCTAATCACTCTACTGTATTAGATTTTTTCTTTCTAATCACTCTACTGTAAAAGACAAAAAAAACTTTATCGGAATACTTGAAGTAATAAATAAGGGAAAATACCGGCAATAGTAAAAAAATAGATTTTTCCGGATATAGACATGCATTCTGCGGACATCTGTAGAATCTACTGAAGCTCCGTGGAATGGAAAAATAGTAAATAAATCAATGTATTAAAAAAAGAACACTAAAGATCCATTCCGCGAAGCTACCTTCGGTGAATGAACTCATTCTGCGGAGGTAGCTCCGAGGAATGAATCTTTAGAGGTTTTTTTTTTTTTTTTCATATCGATTATTTGGGGTTTATATTCATTCCCCCAACTAATTATTTTTAAGAAAAGATTGTCATAATATTATAATCTTTACTTGAAAATAATTAGCTGGAAAATTAATATAAACCTCGAAGAATTGATGTAAAAAAAAAACTCAAGATCCATTTCGCGGAGCTACAGTAGATTCCGTGGAGCTACCTCCGCGAAATGCATCTCTATATCCGGAAACGTCTACTCTTGTGTCTATATTTTGAAAAAAAACCCCCCATTTTTTTTTGACTATTGTCGGTATTTTCCCAATAAATAAGAGTTTTTACATGCCCTATAGTACAACTGACATGACCTATCAAATTAATTGCAGTTGAGCTTTAATAAATATATTTACTTCAATTTAATTGTTCACTGATTAAAATTTAAGCTTTAACCCTTTTGATTTAAAAAACGTAAATTAGGATACAAAATTTTACTAAAAAAGACTTATGTAAAAATTTTCATATATAAAATGCTGGAACATATCTACTATAATAAATAAATGAAGGTTTTTTTTGCAACATATCATCTTCTCATTCATTTGGACACATGATATTTTCAAGAATTTTTAAATTTTTTATTTTCCACTTGTCATTTTATTGTATTTTTCATTTTATTAAATTAAAATTCCACATTTAATGTGTAAAGTAATATATATGTAAAATATTTATTAGAAAGGGTTTATATATGTAATGTATTCAATACATTAAAGTCTCATTAATTTTAATAATTCAATTTTTTTCTCATTTTTCTTATAAATTCAAACTTTTCAAATTATTAAATTTTTATATTTATTTTTTTAATTAAATTTATATATATATATATATATATATATTTTTATATTTATGTAATACATGAGTTTTACATCTAATTTACAATATAACAAGAAAAAGATGTCTATCAAGAAAAAAAATTCACCATTACTCCTTATGGTAAACAAAATACATTTTAACATAGTAGGAATTAAGGATAAAGATTTTTAATAACCATATTTAATTTTTTCTGTACGAACATATACTGTTTTTTCTTATTCAATCAAAACACATTTATATTATTTTTTCTAATGCTATTTAATAAATTGACTAATTTTTGAGAAATAGAAAAAATTATCAACAAAACAACAATGTTGATATAAATGATAACGTTTTTTTTTTTTTTTTTTTTTTTTTTTTTTTTTTTTTTTTTTTAATCTTTATGATAATCCCCAACTTCTTAGTCCAGTTAAGAAATAATGTATATTGTATAATTAGTATTATAAAACAAATTGTATTTTTAAATAAAATAGCCATAACCAATTATTTAAAGTTCGATGATAATTCAAAGTAACTTTAGATGTTAAACCTTTAAAAATTTATGTTCATTAAGTATTAAGTATTATGTTCAAAAAATAAAGGGTTCAAATGAATTTAAAAGTATATTTTTAGGTTTTTAAATTTGTATACTTAATATGGATATAATTATGAACATATGTTTTGTATAAACAAAAAACATAAATGAAATACTGATTTTGTCGATTCAAACAAGCAAACACTGAAAATATTTATTATAATAATAATATGCACAAGCATTAATATTTTTTTGTGTTTCTATTTTTTTAATATTAGTTAATTTATTTGTTTGATATTTCATAGTAAATGATTTATTCATAACAAGATTTATCAATGTAAAAATTGGAAAAAAAAAAAAAAAATACTATCTAATATCATTAATGACCATATTCAAAAATGTTTTAGCAAATAATGTCTTTAATTTGTCCACATATAATCTTCAAATGCTTAAGGTTATTAATCCTTAGGCTATGAGATATATCCATAACCCTCTAACGTTAAATGTAAAATCCTTAGGTTATGAGATATATTCATAACCCTAACCTTGTATACGTCAAATGTGAAATCATTAGGTTATGCGATATATTCATAACCCTAACCCTGTAACATCATAACACCACATTCCAACTACACCCTAGGAAATACATCACTCTTATCAACCCCAAATTTATTGTATTCTAAGCACATAGACTTGTATAATGAAGAAGCACAATAAGGGTTTCTTGCGTTAAGGAGTTTTAGGAACACTATGCTACGCCACCTCCACATATATGATGTGTGGAGTTCATGCGTTATCAAGTTGCCAAATAATCACCACACGCCCTATGAAACGGAGCTCCCAACATGATGCCAAATTAATTTTACAAAAACACTGGAACACGGTTTATTTTTTCTTTTGATAAATATGTCAGTTACAAATAATAAAAATACCAACTAACATGCATACATTGTCGATGTATGACGTTTTCTTTGAAAAATAAAATGTTTTCAAAATAAAACTAATCGATACAATAAGACTATTCATCAGAAAATGATGATTCGACTCGTCAAAAGGAAATTAATCGGAAAAATGAAATTATTAACCACCATCGCATTCACGTCCCGCTGCATCGCGCGGGTTCCCTACTGATCTTTAATAATATAACAATTACAAATTAGACATGTAATGATTATTTTATAATTATATACAATAAATTTAACCGAGACCCATTTATCCTAACATATTTCGTTTTGGAGGTACACCGATCTGATTCAAACCAGTTTTGCTAGGAAATTGGAAGGAGTTTGGGTCATTGAAGTTTCAATGAAGGTGAAAGAGAGGGGATAGAAGGGTCTTTTTGTCATTGTGCCTTCTGTCCTACTGAAATCAGGTAAAATAGTCCCAATGACTTTGTCCGTATTTGCTTTTATTCTAGTCCTATCTACGCCTAACGTTAGAATGTTGTTTTGTCCCGCGTATATTACGCTAATCGAACTCAGAAATAGATTCCATCCAAATCGCAAATAATCAACCACCATATCATCGGCATGACTTATCGTTTTCTATAAAGCATAAGGCTTTATTCGATTTTTCTGCCACTGATTATCTCAACTGAAGCTTTTCTTTGAAGCTGAAGTATACTTATCAACGAACGAATTTCAAGGTTAGACCTGCAATTTTATTTATTCAAATTATGTAGGTGTTCTTGTTACTGTGTGTGTTTTATTAAACGGGGATTACAATATCCTCTTTTGGGTTGAATTTGTTTTTCATTTATGTAATTGTATCCGTTTGCAAATCTGATAACTTTTTTTGCAAGGTGATTAGTGTATGAATGCTATTCTAACTTTTTTTTTGTTTGAATAGATATCAATTGCTTTTGTCGTTCTTGATAATATCGACTTTTTGGTGTATCTCTAATTGAAAGTCACCATGATCAATTTGAAACCCTAAATTAGCAATCGGCTGCCATTGTTGATGAGGGGCTTTTCAGTATTTTCAGATAGCAGGAAAATACAAACCAAACGCCTCTATAAAAATGGATGTCGAATTGCCAGTTGATAAGTTAATGTTAGTGCCCATTGAGCAAAATGCTTCATCACATTCCAACATAAAGTAAGTCTTGCACAATCATCATGTTTAGTGATTACTTTCTCAAATTAATAAACAATGCATAATTACTTTTTCACCCCTCTTACATTCTCACAGGGGAAAAATCCATGTAGTTTTGGTATCCCCAGGAAGCTTCAATCCTCCTACATTCATGCATTTACGCCTTTTTGGTATGTATAGTTACTTTCTCATGTTATGTTTTTGGGTTTACACAAATTGTCAATTTTATATTTTATTTTTTATTTTTTCATGCTTAGAATTGGCAAGAGATGTACTTAACTCAAAAGGATTCAATGTTGTTGGAGGTTATATGTCACCTGTAAACGATGCATACAAAAAAAAGGTACATGAACAAGAAATAAAGATTATCTTTTTTTTTTTCTTTTACCAAAATCAAAATTCTTTAGCATTATGCATAAAAAGTAAAAACTATAGACTTTATTATTTTTATAATCTTTGCATAGGGTCTCATACCATCTGAACACCGTATTACAATGTGCCAATTAGCTTGCAAAAGTTCTGATTTTGTAATGGTGGATGCATGGGAGGTTAGTGGATTTCAAAAGTATTAACGCATTTCTTTTTATTCAATATATATTAAATGTTTTGATTATTGTTTTCTTTATTTATTGATGCAGAATTATTTATCTGTTTTAGGCAAAACAAACTTCATTTCAACGCTCATTGACTGTATTGTCAAGAATCAGAAGCTTCTTTTCTGATAATGGACTCATACCTAATGGTACAAAGTGCACCCTGTTATGACCAAATTACCCTTTTGGAGAAATGTTGGGATTCAAGATGCTTTAATTTTTTTTGTTTTTTTAATTGAAGCATCTTTAAAGGTGATGCTTGTTTGTGGCTCTGATCTGTTAGAATCATTTGGCATTCCTGGAGCTTGGATACCTGACCAGGTAAATAAGTAAATTATTATTTTTGTGTAATTTTTCATCAGTAATTCTATAAATCTTAACATGAGTTTATGATTTGTTTTTGTTGACATTTTATTTTAGGTGAGGAGTATATGCAGAGATTATGGTGTTGTTTGTATCCGTAGAGAAGGTCAAGACATTGAGAAAATCATCTCACACATAGACATTTTGACAGAATACAGGGTAGGGGCATTTACGTCTTTTCACCAATCTTGTTGCATATTCTTGAGCTTATCCAATTTTTGTAATTTGAATAATGCAGAATAACATCCAAGTGGTTGATGAAATAGTTCCAAACCGTATTAGCTCAACTTTAGTAAGGTATTCAAATTCCAATCCAATAAAATTCAACACTTTTGCTTTAATTTTTGGAGTTTATTTTTGTTTGTTTGTGATTATAGAGATTGCATTTCGCGGGGTTTATCGGTGAAGTATTTGACATCAGATGAAGTTATTGATTACATCAAACAACACCAGCTCTACACAAACCAACAACAAAATGTGTAGCACATGGTATTATTACCAGGTCACATGGCATCTATATACTAATTTTTTAATGAAATTGTTGTACATGTTAATTAATAATACTGTTATAACTGTTTTTGAATTATTGGCATACACCATATGTGAAATATTATCTCGAAAACACAATAAACCTATGTTATTTGACAATATAAAATAAAATTTGGGAATGAACTTTGTGTTGCCCTGTGAAATGGTTATTGCCTTTCAAGGAAAAAAATAAAGAGAAATTGAAAAAAAAAAAAAAACATATTGGACCAAATCCAAAAAAATACAAGTGTTTCTATGGTGGTATTTCTTGCTCAAACGTTTAGTTTGATAAAAAATGATTAATATACTTTTTCATTTTGTCTTTCATATTAACTTTCATCATTTCCATTTGGCTTTTCTAAATTTTCATACATTTCATCTCAAATTTCCCAAAGATTTTGAGATTCTTCTTGTATCCACTATCCATTATCTAATTTTGAATAAAAAAGTGTTACATATAAGTGGTTGTGGGCATATATCTATTAGGCTTGAGGGAGTGGCCTCGCCATCCCACTTGCCAAAAGGCTCGTTATTAGATGCTATCCAATCACCACAAACTCGCTAAGGGAGGCGCCAAGAACAAATCGTCAAGAAGCTAGCGACATGAGAGAGAATGAAGAGATGAAATCTGATTGGCTGTTTTCTTTTTCTATTATTATATTTTTTTTCGTGATTCTTTGTTGTTGTCTTCCCAAATCTCCTCTCCACACACTTTCAGTTTCTCACTTGCTTTTGGAAAAAACTACGATAGGTAATAAGCTTGAAAATGGAAAATGGGAGTCTATCGTAGCAATCAATTGCTGGGAGGAAGAAGACAATGTATCTTAATTTGATAGAAATGAACCTCCAAAAATCCTATACTTACACATCACACCCCATCTTACTTCCTCTCACAAACCATAACTTTTTGAAATTACCAAAAGAACCCTGCATTTAAATATTATGTAATTGATTTATATTATATTAATTTATGGTGGTTTAAAAAAATAAAATTTAATTAATATTTATCTATAAAAATTGTTTGTGTAATAATAACTTTTTGAAATTACCAAAAGAACCCTGCATTTAAATATTATGTAATTGATTTATATTATATTAATTTATGGTGATTTAAAAAAATAAAATTTAATTAATATTTATCTATAAAAATTGTTTGTGTAATAAAATAAAGTAATTTAAGTGTGTGTATATATATATATAATCGAGTATTAGGAGTGTTACCACTCTCTACCAAATGCTAAGATTAGGTGTTAAATGGAGAAACATGAGGTAGCACTCAAAAAGCTGATGTAGCAAGGTGTTAGGTGTGTTACCACTCCCTTTCGTCTTATCTGTTATACCTTATAAAACATATTTGGTGAAACCCTTAAAATTAAGTCGTACAAACCATAATACAATATGTACAATCAATTTATACGTATAGAACTTGTAAATCTTATCCGTCAAACCATTGAAAAAGTCAAAGTAATATGTAATTCAAAAGTCATAATCCTATCATTTAAAATTCAAATTCATTCACAAATGTCTTTAGTTTCACTGGACCCATTTTATATCTTGAATTTATCATCCCCTAACTGAACCCACATTCCTTCATTTATAGCATTTTCAAATCATTATTATCTCCTGCATCTTAGGCCCATCGTCACCATATAATTCAAGAAATCAGGTTCTCTGTGAATTATTTTATCTGCTATTGATTTTCTCCATGTTTGTATCTAATTTTCTCTGAGTTTCGGACTATTTGAACCCAATCAAACCTCCAAAACCAGACAAGCTTTACATAAGCATATTACACTTAAATCTCTTATATTTTTGTACATTAGTCAAATGGAAATTGGTAAGATCATGCCTACCTACAAATTACACATATGATTTAAGTATTGAAGCAAGTCATCGTTCTTCTCTTACCATCGTCACACCACCGGAGCAACACAGCACATGCGCACCACCATTGGTAAGTCGATGTCCCTCTATTCTGCTACTTATGTGAGTTTATTTTGCTCAAATTTTGTTTTGGGACAATAGGTTTTCTTATATGTGAGGTCGTATGTGTTGCAGGTTTTACACACATACCCAGAGAACAAGATTCCGACCAGCTGCTTTCATCAGCTATCCATAATCAGCACTATCATCTCTCTCTCTCTCTCTCTCTCTCTCTCTCTATATATATATATATATATATATATATATATATATATATATATATATATATATATATATATATAAACCCTAAGTCGCCTATCATCCAACCATTGTACAACCTCACTACCACTTCACCATTGCATATCATCGCTGACCTTCAGAATGAAGAAATTTTAAACAGAAACAAAGAAACGATGATGTTATGGACAGATCAAGTGAAATACAAAATTATAAGGTCTTTGTTGATTGTGTGTTTGAAGATATTTGAGGGTAAGTGTGTTTCTATGTACATGATAACATATTTGGGTGTATTTGTGCGATTACAGGATAGAAACAAACTTGAGTTAGGATCGACTATTCAAATTCAAATATTCAGGTTATTCGACTTCCAATAGCTTGGAGATCCTTAACCTAGAGGTTGCAATATTTTGATTTTAGGTAGATACATTTCCTCTCTAGACATCAGTTTCTTTATTTATTTGTTGCTTCCTTTTTTATTTTGATTTTGGTGATGTTTATGTCGATAAGAACGACATGATTTTGATTTTTGTGATATTTTGACCTAGGAGTTTCATTTATAAGGTTTCTTCCCCAAAAAGTCACAGCATTTGTATCCCCTTCTCCTCTACACCACCACCATCACTCACCACCCTCAATCAGAAGTCGTTGTACCCAACGACTTCTCTCTTAGATTCTTCCTATCCCCTTTTGTTTTATACTGGTTTAAGTTTTGTAAAAGTTTTGTACTTTCTTTTTACTGTTTGTTTTTTTATTATGGAATCAGTTGAAGTTAATGTTTTGATTTGCTAGTGATGATATTACACAGAGCCATTTCTATTTTTACCCACCATCCATTACGACATGACTAGGATCCCAACAAATTACCATGGGGATCCCATGTATATCCTGATACTTACAACTTGCTATCATTAACAATGTTTCTAACAGTGGTATATTCTATTCACCATTCCTTTTTTGTTGTTTCGGGTTTTTGCAATTAAACATTATTATTATTTGCACAAGAAAAAAAGGTATGTACACAAATGATGGAATCAGGTCTAATTTTTTTTTGAGCTGTAGATAGGTTATTGGTTAGGATAGGAGAATATGTAAAACCATTAAATGGAACCCTTGACATATTTATGAATATATCTGGGTTTCTTAATGTTGATTTAATATTTCTAGGGTTATAATATTTATCAAGATTTAATTAAAATTCAACTAAGCTAATGTGTAACATCTACAAGCCATCCTTCTGTAGCGTTGGTAATGGCAATGTATCAAGCTTTAGGAATGAAAGAAATGCAGTTTGAAAATGGTCTTTAAAACCAATAGTCATTAATTCTACCTTACCATTGCGGTGATTGATGTTAGATCAAGAATTTGATAGCATGGAGACTACAATATAAAATAAAAATGGAAGTGAATTCTTTAGAAGCACAGTCAAGGTATGAAAGCGGGCATCATTCTATCTATAAACATGTAACATTCATTTCTTTCTTTTATAGACACCATGGTTGACACTAAGGCTTGTGGTGTTTGGGCAAGTTGTGGAGTTGATTGAGTCATGCAATGCAAGGCAGAGAGATAATCCCCTGCTAAAGATGAAAACATTACACTTAAAGGTGAAGTCAATGTGCTGTAAGTATGCGTTTGGATATGTATGTGTGTGGATATCATAATCAATTGGGTGTGATATTTATTGTGCACGAATGGATTAGACTGGAATGAGTGATTGTATATTGTTAGGAAAATATGAATACAATGGCCATCCTAGCCACCAGAAATCAGCACCTGGTCCACCTCCAAGTTCACCTTATAATACACATCACTTATTACCAAGTTCTGACGGGAAATTATGTTGATTAAAAAAAAAAAAAAAACAGTGAGTTGAGAAATGATCCTCAAATGCGAATGCGATTAACAGGTAACAAATTAATCTGTGGGTTTGACCTCCCTTGCATAATCTGTTCTGTTCTGTTCTGAATGAAAAGGTTTTTGGTGTGTGTTGTGTTTCTGTCCGCAAATGGCAAGGTTTTGGTTGTGTGTGTGTGTGTGTGTTGAGTCCTCACAAGTTCACAAAGATGCGGCTTTTGTTTTGTGAAAATTCTAAAGGAAAATGGTTGTGATGGTGATAACAGGTCAAGGGAGGAAGATGATGGTATTGGTAATGGTGGGTGCTGTTATTTTTTGGCTCGTGTGTGCTCGTTTTCTAAATTAAATAATAATAATAACTTAAAAAAATGAAAAACAAATATATGAAAGGTATAATAGTCTTTTGAGTTTGGACAGGGACCAAAACCAGATACAAACACAGGGAGCATTCTTGCAGTTTTGTCTTGAATGTACCTCATCGACAAGGTGAAGATTTGGATTTGGATGGAAAAGTAGTAAAATGAAAGAGGAACAGTGTTCTTTCCATACCTGAAATGCAATATTGGTGTACAGAAAGGAGAGCCCTGTAATAATTTCAAGTGCAATAAAGTTAAAAGAGTAAATTACACAAATGGTCCCTATGGTTTAGGGTAATAAACACACCACCAACCTCACCCCTCACCTTATTTTACCTACCCCACCATTTTTTCCTATTCAAATAATAGTCTTTTTAAGTAAGACAGGGACCAAGCGCGTAACAAAAACAAACAGTAGGGACCTCCGAGTTAAAAAAATAAACACAGAAATTAACCCAAACCATAGGACCATACGTGTAATTTACTCAAGTTAAAAAAGTAGCCACCTTTATTGTAAATGACTTAAGGGAGGGTACTCATAAATTAATAGCAAGCTACTTAGTTTAAATACTAATAACCAATGTTGCATTGCTTTTATATGCTGAAAGTATGTTCTTATAAACGGGAAAGTAGATTGCTATTAATTTAAATTTCTTCTTAACACGTTATTACTTGCAACTAACCCTTCCTTAATATTTATTTATTAATTATTAATAATAGGTAGGTAGGTAGGTAGGACAACGACCTCAACTTTCTAAATTGGAATTGGGAACACCTGAAATTACATTTACATGATAAGTAACATTATAATTCATAAACCTAATGGCTATTATTAAAAACTTGGTAGGAATAGGAATGGCATACACATTACTATTACTCCCCTTCTTCCAAAATACCAAAATGCAATCCATGCCTTCTTTTAGCCAACTCATTAATTCTGCAATAGTATTTGCCAAATTAAATATACGATGACTCAAAGTACATAAATTGCTAGCTATATTCGAGTTGAGAGTGGGTTTCTTTCTGGCTTAAAGTAGAAATAACAAGTAGAGAGGCCCATATTATATTATCAAGTCAAGTGAATTGCAATAAATTATAACCAAGATGAAACTCTTTTTTATAGAACAAAAAGATGCCTTATTTCGTTTGTTACCTTCATATTGTTGATGTAGAGAGGAAAAGAGCTTGCTTCAACAGAGATCTTGTTGTAAGCTTGAAACACAAACGATGAGTGGAGCTGTTGGTTGCTTTTTATGTTATTGAATCTGTTCTTAGAATCCAGTTCATAACAGGAGCCTTTCTTCTTATTTACTGAAAAAGAATACATGTCATGTGAGGTTCATATCATACACTTATTAAAAGTAGAAATCTAAAATCAACCACATGAGTCAATATTGTCTTTTTCTATTATTTCGTTTAAATTAATTGACAAACATATTCTATTATCATAACAATTCAGTTCTTGCATTGATATATATATATATATATATATATATATATATATATATATATATATATATATATATATATATATATATAACAGGTCAAGAGTACCCCGCAACTCAATTGATCATTTGATCCACAAATATTACAAACTGATTGAAATTAGGAACTCACCGATAATTCAAGTGGAAGGGCTGTATTAGTGGAACAATACCTACATTCAATTAACAATTAAATCAAATCAAATGTTTGGAGTCAGATTAAAATCTTAAAAATGATTAAACATACCATACCCAACTTAGTTGATAGGACATGGACACTTATCTAGATTAGATTCTGGAAGGTAGTTTTGTCAAAGCCTAAGATGATTTCTTGAAAGATTGATTCATTTATGATTTATCTCCTTTGATAACTCTATGTATGTCCTGAAACAACAAAATCAAATGTTAAAGAGTCATATTAAAATTTTAAAAATTATTAAACATACCATACCCAACTTAGTTTCTAGGACATGGACACTTATCTAGATTAGATTCTGGAAGGTAGTTTTGTCAGATGATTTTTTGAAAGATTTCATTTATCTCCTTTGATAACCACTCTATGTATGTCCTGAAACAATGTAATCAAATGTTTTTGAGTCGCATTTATATTTTAAAAATTATTAAAGATACCTGCAATGCAATATTGGTGTGGTGTGGTGCAACCACAGACACCGACACCGACACCATTTAGTAGAGCTTCAAACCCATCCGATGGAATGTACAAATGAAGGAGAATGAGATAACATACAAAAAATGACCAATATTATTCCCTTTAAAAAGTCTAATTTACCTGTCAAAGTGGATTACTATCAAGTTTTTAACACACACACACTAGATGTTGAAGTGACTTCAAGATTGCACTTGTTCCTTGATCAAAATCAAAGTCTGCAAGAACAATAATCCTTTAATAATTAATTACCATAATGCCACTGATACTTTTCATATTTGGATTAAAAAGTGGGCGATTTTAAACTCGAGGGAAGCACATGAAGAAAGTTCAACAGGTAGATCTTCAATTGTGTTTCTTGAAATTAAGATCAACTTTAGTGGTGGAACAACACTTAACCCATGCCCTCCTAAAGAAAAGGGTTTATTTTTTTAAATTATATTACTTATAGCCATGCACATAAGCTGTCATGTCCAGAAACTTGGTATTTCTAAAGTTAAAAATCAAAATTTTCGGTTGTAGTAAAAAACTGAATCCAATAAGTGCAAATGATCTATCTCTAAGTAGTAAAGAGTAAATGAACTTTTTGACCTAAAATCACATAAAAGGAAATTAAAAGTCATTTCTTCAATTTGATATTTGGACTAAAGATTATTGTTGAAAGTACCTTTGTATTTAGAAGTAACAAATAACCCTTTATCTTACAACTGTTCAAAAAAGAAAAAGGGCTGAAAATTCCTTTAAGACTTAAAATACAGCCCAATCCTTCACTACATTTGGTTCAGTTGACATATAATACCTACCAAAGATAAGTTCAAGCTATGACACAAACAACCAACATGTTAATATTAGCATAATCACTTTTCTTACCATTTTACTGTAACATAAAGAAACTAAATGAGAGTGAAAACCCATGGTTTGCTCAAAAATAGAACAAATGGTACAGTCAAATCTTAACATGCTGATATAGATACAAAATCACTGATAATTCATGTGGAAGGGGAAGGCGGACCTCTATTAGTGGAACAGTACCTACATTCAAATAACAATTTAAGCATCAGATTAAAATTTTAGAAATTATTAGTTGCTATTTTTGCTAGGACATGGACACTTATCTAGATTAGATTCTGGAAAATAGTTTTCTCAAAACTTGAGATGATTTCTTGAAAGATTCATTCATTTATGATTTATCTCCTTTGATAACTCTATGTATGTCCTGAAACAACAAAATCAAATGTTTCTGAGTGAGTCAGATTAAAATTTTAAAAATTATTAAACATACCCAGCTGCTAGGAATAACCAACCAACAGAAGAATTTAAAAGAGACAAAATAATAAGCAAGACGACTTTAATTAAATAAAGTACATTATTACCTGCAATTTTGGTTTCTCATGCACAACTTTTCATAATTCAAATCCATACTTTAACATCACAATAAAACTCAAGGAATAATCATACTTACTGCATAAGAAACACAATTTTTCATTTGAATCCAACCCTAGACCTCCCCTCCTTCTTCTTCCAATTTTGTACACTGCTACTGCAACAAAAAATCAAAATTATATAGAAAAAATTAACTGCAAGCTAAATATTGAAGGAAAACAAAAAACTCAGTGCCAGTTAGTTTTCTTGGCAGCTGAAACTTGCAAGGGCATAATGGTAATTCTCTACCCCAATTAGAAGTGATTGTAAAGAAAAACAAAACTCTCAATGCCAGTTAGTTTGAAACTTGCAAGGGCAAAATGGTAATCTTTTTTCCTACCTACTAAGAAACATATTTTAACAATTTAAGCCTAGCCTAACCCTTTTCATATTATCAAAGCAGCAGCATATAACATACAGATGATAAGAAATGACACGTGACCTTTTTTGATGCAGCTTTCATGGCCTGGTGTCCATACGGGAGGAGTGCCTAAAAATGATCAGCCAGGTGGACAAACGGGCCCGGAGGTTGCTTAATCCAGTTGGGGTCCTCTGTAATTTAAAAAAAAAAAAAAAAAAGTAAATAGTATTAACTGCAGGGAACAGCAAGCAACATACTTTATTCTCACTACCAAGTACCTATATTGGTTACTGATAATAGCAACATAAAACTTGAAACTTATAGAATAGTTTCAGGTAAAAAAATGTTGCTCTTATAGATAAAGAAGGTAAGTAAGGTATTATATATGATGCCTGGTAAAAAGAGTAAGGTATGTTGGTATTATACATACCAGATGAGATGATAAAACATCATTATAGGCAGTTAATAAGTATATATTGTTATTATACTTATTAACTTATACAAAAGATGGATTATGTTAGTTGGAAAGCCAGAACAGAATATTGTATAGGAGCATTAAATGATACCTTTTCATAACAGGTAGGTAAGGTAATCCATACTTTTGACTCATGGTCAACTCATGAGATGAGCTTTGAGCTTTGAGCTTCCTACAAAACTATGACCAATATAACCAACCAACAGGTAAGATATTTAAATGCATATGCTAACAACATCATGTATGTATGTATGTATGTAAATGTAATCATCATTTAGTATCTATCTTTCAACCAAAGAAAATGCTCGGAGGAAAATAGATACATACTGATACTTGCTTCATTATACATGCCAAATGTCCCTGTTCTCTTCAACTTCAACACAGTCAGTCGTTTGATAGTCAACAACTGGCTTGGCTTGTTAGTTGGAAGGGTCCTACTAGACAATGCCATATAAAACAAAATAATCATTCCTAAATCTGGGACAGATGATTGAGGATTAGCATTAATGTATACACATCACATTACATTACATTACATGTGTTTATCAAGTCATTCTTTTTGCATTAAGTTAAAAAGAAATATCCATGTAGTTTATTCCGTGTTCTCATTAAGTAGAAAAGAAACAACACTTAAGAAGTTAATGCTCTTAACTTCATTTAATAGACTCTTTTGTTCACATAGAATGGATGCATAAGAATTGTTGCTACATATCATTGTCAATTCTTTCATTATATATAAAAAAGATGGTAAAGACCCTTTTTCTAACAGAAATGAAGAATTATGTGTAAAGTACGGATCTTGAAAGTACACGTTTAACTGGAGTCTGAATTGTACCTTTAGGAGTAACAAGTAACAACAGAATGATTGGTTAACTGTTGCTCAAAATTCTCCACTCTTTTCTGCTAATACTGTAGTCACAGAAATTTACAAATTCATGACCATTTTCTTTACTTTTTTTGACTTGATGCAAAAAGAAGAAAACTTAACTGCTACTGGAAGGAATAACTTACTTACTATGTATGTGGTTTTCTTTTTGTGGATGTATGTAACATCTTCAACAGGACTGGAGCAGAATTCTTGTCATCCTTCCTTTACCTCAATTCAATTCCCTCGATTTTTGCAAGTCAAAGATTAGTTTGTATTTAAGTTTAAGGAACTAAAACATAGATGAAATTTCTACATTTACCTCTTTATTAAACTCTGAACGACATGCATGCAATGCAGCATCTATACAGCTAAAGTTACCCAAAATTCCCGTGTTAAAATTTTGATATCTTCCTGGCTTTCAGCCTTTGAGCTGGATTGTTGTGACATTCTGCTTCATTGGAGCATGAGTATACAAATTCCTAGTTTTCTATTGTTGTATGTTCTACAAAGTCTAGGATCAAATGTTTTTCCTAATAAACTACTTTCAAGGACCCTATAACCAAACCATCCCTCTTATATAACTATCTGCCAACTTGTTGAAAAGGAGGCCAAGCCATTTCATCATTATCTCTATAATCACAAATTAAAAAATACAAATAATTCGAAATTGGCCATCTGCATTCCCATGTTGTTAACTTTCAACTAATCTGCATTCAGAAAACATGCCCTCAATGGAAGGACGATGGATGCTATATATATATATATATATATATATATATATATATATATATATATATATATATATATATATATATATATATATATATATATATATATATATAAACAATTAACGATAACAAAAAAAAAAGGCTATGATATGACTAAACTATAAATTCATGACCATTTTCTTTTCTTTTTATTGACTTAATGCAAAAAGAACAAAGCTTAAGTGCTAATGGAATAACTTACTACAAGGTTTTCTTTTTGTGGATGTTACATCTTCAACAGGAGCAGATTTGTTGTCATCCTTCCTTTACCTCAATTCAATTTTTGCAAGTTGACGATTAGTTGGTATTTAAGTTTAAGGAACTAAAACATAGTAATTTAACAGATGAAATTTCTACGTCTACCTCTTTATTAAACTCTGAACAACATGCATGCAGCATCTACTATCATTGCATCTCCTTGAGCAACAAAGGGACTACTTCCCATATTGAGATGATTTGATTGATGTTTGTTGTTGTATTAGGCTAACTGTTTCTTCTTCTAACTTCTAAGTTTGTCCACTGCTACTGCAACAAAAAGATCAATTAAATGTTAGAAAGAAAAGCTTATCAACTAACTGATAGGATAAGAATGAAAAATACTAGAATAAGTTTTAACAGGAAAGAAAAGTTCTTCATTCAAGAAAAATGGATAAACAGAGAAGCATACCATAAACATAATGATACTCTCTACTAACAAATAAAGATACCAATAGACTTGTTACTTTTGTTTCTCTTTCACTCCTATGACTATCAGAGGTTAGTGGTCCCCTGTGTGAACCTTCCAAATGCTGGGCTCAACTAAAACTTATTAACTTGAAAAACCAAACAACCCATGAGCTATTCGAATGATATACTAATTTCAGTATGTCAATAGAGAAAATCCATAGGCTTTGAGTCTGCCAATAGCTTCTTCAAATGGCATTGTATCCAAGTCTGAATACCGTTCTATGAGGCCACAAGTTGTACAAAATTTTTCTGGGACAGAATCAAGCAATTTCTTCACCAAAGTACTATCTTCCATTGTTGAACCAGGGATGATGTATTTCAAGTTTATCCCACTCAACTTCCCTGCGAATTCATCTATGGAATCTCCTTCTTTCATCTTCAGTGCATCAAACTCACATTTGAATGTGTGCAATCTCGCGTTTTGCACTCTATCTGGCACCCAGGTGCCGAATTCTCAATGATTCCCACACTTCTTTTGCAGTTTTCTTCTTGGCTACCTGCATGAGAATATCCTCTGGTGTTGTAATGCTTGGAAGATGTAGGCTCGTGCCATCTTATTCTTCTTCTCGTCCACAGTCACAGTCACTCCGGCTGTTGGTTCTATGGATTCCCAAACACCTTGAGCATCCATAATGGCCTCCATCTTGATTGCTCATGTGGTATAGTTTGTACAAGTCAGCAGTGGGCACTGGAACGATACTCCAGCGTTATCTTTTGTGAGAACCTGTCATGTTATCGTATCTAATGTATTTGGGTATAAACTAGAAAGCTCTGATACCAAGTGTTGTTGGTTCAGGCCTAGGCCTTTGTCTGGATCAAAGAAAGTTTACACCCAAACAGAGTAAGTAACAGAGGTTTCTTTTATTTCTGAATACACCTAAACAAAGGAAAGCTACAGTACTTAAATAGAGGACAAAACAAAGCTGCAAAGCAAAACTGCAACAAACATGTGCTCCTAAAGTGGTGGCAACTAAGCCACTTATTCCTATCGACAAGATCAACACGCGAACAAGTCAGAATTAC
Source organism: Lactuca saligna (assembly GCF_052625555.1). Classification (NCBI taxonomy): domain Eukaryota; kingdom Viridiplantae; phylum Streptophyta; class Magnoliopsida; order Asterales; family Asteraceae; genus Lactuca; species Lactuca saligna. The sequence goes on from NC_136425.1 coordinate 144,655,113, forward strand.
TTTTCCCACAAACAGTACCTACATTCAAATAACAATTTAAGCATCAGATTAAAATTTTAAAAATTATTAAACATACCACACCCAGTTGCTATTTTTGCTAGGACATGGACACTTATCTAGATTAGATTCTGGAAGGTAGTTTTGTCAATACTTGAGAGATAATTCCTTGAAAGATTGATTCATTGATGATTTATCTCCTTTGGTAAAGCTATGTATGTCCTGAAACAATGAAATCAAATGTTTCTGAGTCAGATTAAAATTTTAAAAATTATTAAACATACCATACCCAACTTAGTTTCTAGGACATGGACACTTATCTAGATTAGATTCTGGAAGGTAGTTTTGTCAGATGATTTTTTGAAAGATTTCATTTATCTCCTTTGATAACCACTCTATGTATGTCCTGAAACAATGTAATCAAATGTTTTTGAGTCGCATTTATATTTTAAAAATTATTAAACATACCACACCCAATTGTTATTTATTGCTAGGACATGGGCCATTTTTTGCAGTTTTGTTTTTAATCTACTTCATCGGTAAGGTCAAGATTTGGATGGAAAAGTAGTAAAATGAATAGGAACAGTGTTCTTTCCAAACCTGCAATGCAATATTGGTGTGGTGCAACCACAGACACAGACACAATTTAGTAGAGCTTCAAACCCATCTGATGGAATCTACAAATGAAGGAGAATGAGATAACATACGAAAAATGACCAATATTATTCCCTTTAAAAAGTCTAATTTACCATTACCATCAAGTTTTAAACACACACACTAGATGTTGAAGTGACTTCAAGATTGCACTTGTTCCTTGATCAAAATCAAAGTCTGCAAGAACAATAATCCTTTAATAATTAATTACCATAATGCCACTGATACTTTTCATATTTGGATTAAAAAGTGGGCGATTTTAAACTCGAGGGAAGCACATGAAGAAAGTTCAACAGGTAGATCTTCAATTGTGTTTCTTGAAATTAAGATCAACTTTTGTGGTGGAACAACACTTAACCCATGCCCTCCTAAAGAAAAGGGTTTATTTTGTTTTAAATTATATTACTTATAGCCATGCACATAAGCTGTTATGTCCAGAAACTTGGTATTTCTAAAGTCAAAAATCAAAATTTTCGGTTGTAGTAAAAAACTGAATCCAATAAGTGCAAATGATCTATCTCTTAGTAAAGAGTAAATGAACTTTTTGACCTAAAATCACATAAAAGGAAATTAAAAGTCATTTCCTCAATTTGATATTTGGACTAAAGATTATTGTTGAAAGTACCTTTCTATTTAGAAGTGATGTCAACTAACAAATAACAAAAAAGATAAAGGGCTGAAAATTCCTTTAAGACTTAAAATACAGCCCAATCCTTCACTACATTTGGTTCAGTTGACATATAATACCTACCAAAGATAAGTTCAAGCTATCACACAAACAACCAACATGTTAATATTAGCATAAACACTTTTCTTACCATATAACATTATACTTCCATTTTACTATAACATAAAGAAACTAAATGAGAGTGAAAACCCATGGTTTGCTCAAAAATAGACCAAATGGAACAATACCTATTAATGGAACTCACCGATGAATTCATGTGGAAGGGGAAGGCAGACATCTATTAAGCATCAGATTAAAATTTAACAAAATTATTAGTTGCTATTGCTAGGACATGGACACTTATCTAGATTAGATCCTGGAAGGTAGTTTTGTCAATTTCTTCAAAGATTGATTCATTTATGATTTATCTCCTTTGATAACTCTATGTATGACCTGCAACAACAAAATCAAATGATAAAGAGTCAGATTAAAATTTTAAAAACTATTAAACATACCATACCCAACTTAGTTTCTAGGACATGGACACTTATCTAGATTAGATTCTGGAAGGTAGTTTTGTCAAAACTTGAGAGATAATTCCTTGAAAGATTCATTCATTTATGATTTTTCTCCTTTGATAACTCTATGTATGTCCTGAAACAATGAAAACAAATGTTTCTGAGTGAGTCAGATTAAAACTTAAAAAATTATTAAACACACCCAGCTGCTAGGAATAACCAACCAACAGAAGAATTTAAAAGAGACAAATAATAAGCAAGAGGACTTTAATTCAATAAAGTACATTATTACCTGCAATTTTGGTTTCTCATGCACAACTTTTCATAATTCAAATCCATACTTTAACATGACAATAAAACTGAAGGAGTAATCAACTGAAGAAATCATACTTACTGCATAAGAAACACAATTTTTCATTTGAATCCAACCCTAGACCTCCCCTCCTTCTTCTTCTTCTTCCATGTTTGTACACTGCTACTGCAACAAAAAATTAAAATTATATAGAAAAAATTAACTGCAAGCTAAATATTGAAGGAAAACAAAAAAACTCAGTGCCAGTTAGTTTTCTTGGAAGCAGAAACTTGCAAGGGCATAATGGTAATTCTCTACCCCAATTAGAAGTGATTGTAAAAAAAACAAAACTCTCAATGCCAGGTAGTTTGAAACTTGCAAGGGCAAAATGGTAATCTTTTTTCCTACCTACTAGGAAACATATTTTAACAATTTAAGCCTAGCCTAACCCTTTTCATATTATCAAAGCAGCAGCATATAACATACAGATGATAAGAAATGACACGTGACCTTTTTTTATGCAGCTTTCATGGCCTAGTGTCCATACGGGAGAAGTGCCTAAATATGATCAGCCAGGTGGACAAACGGGCCCGCAGGTTGCTTCAGAAAACTTGAAACTTATAGAATGGTTACAAGTTTCAGGTAAAAAATGTTGCTATTATAGATAAAGAAGGTAAGTAGTATATGTGATGCCTGGTAAAAAGTGTAAGGTATGTTGGTATTATACATACCAGATGAGATGATAAAACATCATTATAGCGTTGTACCATGACAAACCTACAACATAAGTATATTGTTGTTATAGGTAAAAAAATAAAAAATAAAGTACGAGTCAGGAATAAAGTAGGAGTATTAAATGATACCTTCCATATTCCATGTTAAAGAAATTGGCTTGTACAAAAGATGGATAAGCTGTTCCCATTAATATAGTTTTTATAACATACCTACAATATTCGTTTAGATTATGTTAGCTGGAAAGCCAGAACAGAATATCGTCTAGGAGCATTAAATGATACCTTTTCATAACCGGTAAGGTAACCCATAGTTTTGACTCATGGTCAACTCATGAGATGAGCTTTGAGCTTTGAGCTTCCTACATAACTATGACCAATATAACCAACCAATGGGTAAGATATTTAAGGGCATATGCTAACAACATCACGTATGTAATATGTATGTAATCATCATTTAGTTTCCTTCAACCAAAGAAAATGCTAACAAAGGAAATAGATACATACTAATACTTCATCAGATATGCCAAATGTCCTTGTTCTCTTCAACTTCAACACAGTCAGCCATTTGATAGTCAACAACTGGCTTGGCTTGGCTTGTTAGTTGGAAGAGTCCTAGACAATGCCATATAAAACAAAATAATCATTCCTAAATCTGGGACAGATGATTGAGGATTAGCGTTAATGTATACACATTACATTACATTACATGTGTTTATTAAGTCGTTCTTTTTGCATTGAGTTAAAATAGAAATATCCATGTAATTTATTATTCCATGTTCTCATTAAGTAGAAAAGAAACAACAATTAAGAAAAAAGCTAATGCTCTTATCTTCATTTAATAGACTCTTTTGTTCACATAGAATGGATGCATAAGAATTGTTGCTACATGTCATTGTCAATTTTTTCATTATATATAAAAAAGATGGTAAAGACCCTTTTTCTAACAGAAATGAAGAATTATGTGTAAAGTGAGGATCTTGAAAGTACACATTTAACTGGAGTCTGAATTGTACCTTTAGGAGTAACAAGTAACAACAGAATGATTGGTTAACTGTTGCTCAAAATTCTCCACTCTTTTCTGCTAATACTGTAGTCACAGAAATTTACAAATTCATGACCATTTTCTTTACTTTTTTTGACTTGATGCAAAAAAAAAAAAAAACTTAACTGCTATTGGAAGGAATAACTTACTTACTATGTATGTGGTTTTCTTTTTGTGGATGTATGTAACATCTTCAACAGGACTGGAGCAGAATTCTTGTCATCCTTCCTTTACCTCAATTCAATTCCCTCGATTTTTGCAAGTCAAAGATTAGTTTGTATTTAAGTTTTAAGGAACTAAAACATAGTAATTTAATAGATGAAATTTCTACATTTACCTCTTTATTAAACTCTGAACAACATGCATGCAATGCAGCAGCATCTATTATCAAACAACTAATATTCCCGTGTTGATTTTTTTTTTTTTTGATATCTTCCTGGCTTCAGCCTTTGAGCCGGATTGTTGTGACATTCTGCTTCATTGGAGCCTGAGTATACAAAATCCTAGTTTTCTATTGTCGTATGTTCTACAAAGTCTAGGATCAAATGTTTTTCCTAATAAACTACTTTCAAGGACCTTATAGCCAAATTATATAACCATCTGCCAACTTGTTGCAAAGGAGGCCAAGCCATTTCGTCACAAACTAAAAAAAAAAAAAAAAAATCCAAACAATTCGAAATTGACCATCTGCATTCACATGTTCATTTGTTGTTAACTTTCAACTAAGAAATGACTAAACTATAAATTCATGACCATATTCTTTTTTTTTTTTTTTTGACTTAATGAAAAAAGAACAAAGCTTAAGGGGGTGTTTGGCTTAGCTTTTGAATGGCTAAAAGTTCTTTTAGAAAAAGATCATAGGCAAAAGATGTCTGGCAAAGGACTTCTAAAAGCTACTTTTGGATTTTGCAAAGAAGGAAAATCAACTTTTTGGAGAAGTCATGAAAACCTGACTTTTTGTAACTTTTCCAAAAAGATCTTTTGGCCTCTAAAAAGCGAAGCCAAACACCCCCTAAGTGCTAATGGAATAACTTACTACATGGTTTTCTTTTTGTGGATGTTCACGCCTCTAGGAACCATTTCCTCCTGCCTTTTTTTGCCTTCCCTTCTTTCTGCTTTTCTCTTTTGCGCCTCGCTATCTCCATCCGAAATGCTTCTTTCTTCCGGTTCCTCTCATTCTCCTGTTTTTCTTGGCGTATTTTTGCAGCCTTAGCTGCCACTAACGCCTTCACTTTAATGTCTCCTCTCCTACCTTCAAAGACAAAAACAAACAATGTCATTTTTTGGTAATTCAAACTTTGGAATAGAGAAAAATTTTAACTACCTGGCCAAACTGCAGCTGCTTGTTTTTGTGGATGTGGAACAAATGATGTTAAATCCCCAAACGGATTCTCTGTAGTCGATGTTGAATTGTCCCAGAGATTTCCCAAATCAACAGGAGATGAACAAAAATGTTTTGTATGCCAAGTATTAAAGGGAGGAAGCGAATCGTCAGTTTGCTGCTGTGTTGGATAAGAATAATCCGATATGGTCACCAAATCATAATCAGCGCTAGTTGAAATATCCATATCCTCATAATCAGCGCTACTTGAAATATCCATATCCTCATAATAGAAGTCTTCAACTTGATGTTGAGTAGATGAAAACTTGGAAACTGGTGTAACAGTTTCATGAGAGCCAACCAGAGTAAAATCAACATCACCATTGCTTGTTTGATCAGATTCAGAAGCCGCACTTTCCACTTCAGTAAATGCTGGCTGTGTAGAATAAATAATGCATAAGAAAATTCAGGAGAAAAATGTTAAATAAAAGAAGGGAAATGCTATTACAACTTCACTTGACATAATGAGAAAAGAAAAGCATATTATTTACTCCTGGTATTGGATATGTAAAGGATGCATCTAAACTCTTTAGATATATTCATCCATGTTTGGTATATCTTACATTTAGAAATGGGTTATATACATATATTCTGTCCAATTTCAAGTAACATCTCATTGGAATGGGTTTCCCGTTACATTCTTGATGATTGGAATGCAAACAGGGTTTGTAAATTTGGGGTCAAAAGGTAGATTATGATGAGAAACCTTAATGCATGCTAAACTGTTTGTTGAAGAAAAAAATAAACTAAAGGGAATGGATTTAATGTTTCAACCAGGTACAAATCCTACATATCATGAGTATGTATAAGCTTTGAAATGCATGTTTTGGTGGGTTCTTTGAGAAGTGACACTTACCTCACAGTAAACAGCAGCAGCATCATCATGCAGGGAAACCTTAGGGCTGTGCTCAACATCCTCCACCATTCTGTTCTTGGGAAGCAGACTCTCCTCCACCAATGGATTCAGATCCAAGTCCAAATCAATATTCATTGTCTCTGTACTTGTACACGCATCAAAATCTTCATGAGAAGACTTCAACTGCTGCTCACTGGTTTTATTCTTTGAGGGATTGCCCAACAGTTCTCTAATCCTGGAAAGCAGACTAGTTTGTTGACTTGAACCTCTAGCAGATTTGCAGTCAATTGGCAATTCCAGAGTTTGAAACTCTACTCCACCATCAATACGTGTTTGATCAGATTCAGAAGCTGCACTTTTGACCCAAGTAGGTCCAGATTGTTCGTGTTCCACTTCAGTAAATGTTGGCTGTGAAGAATAATGCATAAGAAAATTCAGCAGAAAGAAGTTAAAATATAGCAAAGGAAATGGTATCAATAAAAATTCCCTTGACATAAGTAGAACATTCATACCTCTATAGCTTGAAGCTCATGCAATGAATTTTTCCTTTTTAGAAAACCAACCAACATCTCATCATCAACTCGGCTCTGAATAATGTCATCTGATTGGGACTGGGAGATGGAGATTTGGTCTTCAACATTCCTATGTGGCCACGTAGCAAAATCCTTGTCTCCTTGTTTGGATAAACATGAAGTTGAAGTAAGGGAGACAGTTGTAAAATCACCACCAGCATTTTCATCCTGAATATCAACCTATCAGAAAAGACAGATGTGGCATGAATAACGTAGATTTCCCTAATTTTGATAAAATAAAACTGTTTTTTTTCTTGCTAAACCTCCCCAATTCTTGTTATGAACAATTCAGAAAGTACTACATGTATTGAGATCAGGGATGTGTGAAAATGGAATGTTTTGTGTTGGTTTTGCAAGTATCTTACCATAATGAGAAAAGAAAAGCATATTACATTACATGGTATTGGATATGTAAGGGATGCCTGTAAACTCTTTAGAAGAATCCATCCATGTTTGGTATTTCTTATACTGATATTTAGAAATGGGTTATATACATATATTCTGTCCAATTTCAAGTAACATCTCAATAGAATGGGTTTCCAGTTACATTAGTGATGGTTGGAATGCAAATAGGGTTTGTAAATTTGGGGTCAAAAGGTAGATTTAGATTATGATGAGAAACTCAATGCATTGCATGCTAAAGTGTTTGTTGAAAAAAACCAAAAGGAATGGATATAATGCTTTAACCAAGTACAAATCCTACATATCATGATTATGTATAAGTTTTGAAATGCAAGTTTTGGGAGATATAGGGAAACCTTAGGGTGGTTGTGCTCAACATCCTCCGCCTCTGAGTTCTTATCCATGTTCATCATCTCATCTTTTGCACACTCATCATGAGAATTTGCCCTTGCAGCTTTTGATTGGTTTGGGTTTACATTCTCAATGGCTAACTGCTGTTCACCACTGGACTTATGTGATGAATCAGAATTACATTCCCGTCCCAAAAATCCTTCCAGCTTTCTGTTCTTGGAAAGAAGACCATCCTCCTCCACCATTGGGATTGGGTTTTCTGTAGATTGAAGATCTTTCCCTTCTAGAAAAGGGAACAACATCCCACCATGAACTCGCTTGTCATCATCAATCGATTGGGACTGGGAGATATCCAGTTCTTCAAGATCCAAGAAATCATTCTCCTTATTGGGCTGTAAAACAAAAACACATACAAGAAACATTGTTAGAAGAAGAAAAGGTAAAATGTTATGAGTTGATGAAAACTTGCGGTTTTCCACATTCAGATTGTAATCACAATCATCATCAGCATCAGCAGGGAGGGGGAGGGTGAAGTTTCGGTAATCAGCAGTGAGGGTGATGTCTCGGTTGGCGCATGCGACAGAAGAATCAGCGTCGTCGAGTGAAGACGCTTCATCAGCATCAGCAGGGAGGGGGAGGGTGAAGTTTCGGTAATCAGCAGTGAGGGTGAGGGTGATGTTTCGGTTGGCGCATGCGACAGAAGAATCAGCGTCGTCGAGTGAAGACGCTGGTGAAGACGCTGCTAGATGAAGTATGAAGACGTAGAAAAACAACAAAAAAAGTTTCATGATTATTCAAGAACGCGTTAACGAAAGAACGATGAAAAGTTGTTTGATTGCTTGCGAGAAAGAACGATTGAGAAAGAAAGCTGTTTGATTGCTTGCGAGAAAGAATGATTGAGAAAGAAAGTTGTTTGATTGCTTGCGAGTGACGTCGGTGTCTTAGGCGGTGGTGGGTTTTTAATACCGGAGTACCGCATTTATCGTAATGCAAATCCCTCCAACCGCCAAACTCGTTTTTTTTTTTTTTTTCCTACTTTACACACACACCACTTTCTATACATCATTTACTAATAGTCTTTTTCTTTTCTTTTTAGGTAATCATTATAATATAATTATCATTTTTACTAACTTTTTTTACTTTACTCTATTATAACCTAATCATTAAAACTTTAATATTAATATTATAATTATTATTTTGACTAATTTTTAAACTTATTTTTTATTTAAATAAAGAAAATTGTTTTCATAATATAATTATATAGATAGTATTATAAAAAAAATTCCAAACAAATTTTCATCAATTTTTTATGTTTGTTTTTTTCATAAACCCACAATATCATTAATTGTAAAAAAAATTAGTATATATATATATATATATATATATATATATATATATATATATATATATTACTAGACCTTTTTTATAACAAAACATCATACTTTTTAAATTGATTTACAATTTTTTTATTAATAATTTTCATTTTTTTTAAACTTTTTTTTACTTACACATATTTCAAGTTTTCTTTAAATGTTTTATGATATTTTAATCTTGTAAAACTTTTGTACGAGCTTTCACTTAACAGTTTTCACATATTTTTTTTTATAAGTTTTCTTACATTTTTCAAGTTTCTTTAAACTTTATATTTATTCTTTTCCCAATGAACATATTTTTTTACACTTTTTTCAAAAAAAAATACTTTATTAAAAAACATTTATGAGTTGTTGAAAAGTTACGAATATTTTTTACAAGCGTTTGAAACTTTATACTTGGGATGGTTTTTTATATTTTAAAAACTACATCATTTTTCTTAGGTGTATACTTTTTGATAAATAAAAACAATATTATTTTGATGAATTTGTTTTTACAATCAGTTTTTTATTTATACATAAAAATGTATTTGTTAAATAATATATTAAACAACTAAAAACTAAAAAATAATTATTATTTGATTATTAAATATGTTTTTTAATGATTACCAGAAAAAGTACTAAACAAGTGATATCCTTTTATAATAATAAATTAATTGTTTATATTAATAAACCAATAAATACCAATCAAAGATATATATATTTTTTATGTTGCAAAATAAAAAACACCACAAGATAAAATATAAAGAACAAAAATATAATAAGATTAAATTCCGTATTTTACTTTATTTAAACATATATATCTATTAGTAGTATTTTTCTTTTAGAAAAAACTATAAACCCAAGACCTCTGTTAGTGTTTTTATAATTTTTTTTTTTAAAAAAAAAAGCAAACCAACGAGGTCTTAATGTTTTTGTGGCAGCCAAAAAAAAATGTGCACGGCAATTTTTTTTAATAAAAGAAATCTAATCTAAAAAAATTAATAAAGATATTTTTTTTGGAAATTTAAACTGCATTGGGAATAGATTAAAATAGATTGGTGTGTAGTAGGGTGATATTAGATTGGTGTGTAAAAAGAAATTCCCTTTTTTTTTAATAACTTTTAATAAATTTCTTTTTTAAGACTTTTTATAATTCATATAACATTTTTAAGAATCTTTTTCCGTTTTTCTAATACAATGTTTTAACTTAGGTTATATTTTTCTTTTAATACTTTTATACAACTGCTTTTCTTACAAGTTTTTAATATATATATATATATATATATATATATATATATATATATATATATATATATATATATATATATATATATATTAGTTTAGGTTCTATGGAAAATAAAAAAAAACCCTAAAAATACATAAAAAAATACTTAGAGATCACACATTTTTTTTGAATTTTTTTTATAAAAAATCACAGGTTTTTGTTAAAATTCGCTGAAAAAAAATAAAAAATCAATTTTTTTTTGTAAAAAAAAAGGTTTTTTTCACCGATTTTGTATAAAAAGCTGTGATTTTTTCAAAAAGAAATTTTGTGATCTCTAAGTATTTTTTTTATGCATTTTTATGATTTTTAGAGTTTTTTTGTTTTCCAAATAACCCATATATATATATATATATATATATATATATATATATATATATATATATATATATATATATATATATATATAAATTAACTATCTTATTAAACATATTACATATTTCTTCATTATTTATTACAGTTTTAATTGATTCCTTTTCTGATTTTCTGTAGGTGGGTTGGATAAAAGCATCCTGTTGATCGATTTCATCATTTTGATCACCAAAACTAATTGCAAGTAGGTGCATATTCATTGTAAGTATTGACTACTAACATATATGCTTAATTGTATTTCAAAAATTGAAAGTTGGTTTATGTTATAAAGTTTCTTTACAATGACATGTATAGAAACCAACGTTGTTGTTTTTTTTTTGAAAAAATCCATTGTTTTGCTCCAAAATAGTATCCAACTTCAATTTCTTAATTTATTCAACATCATACTTTAAAAGTTGGTTGCTAATTTAATGTTCTTATTAGTTGCAATTTGACAGATGGTTGCTTTTTTAATGTTTTATAACCCATTACATGTATTGAAACCAACTGTAATTTATATAATATCCATAATTGCACTATAAAATAAGTACCAACTTCATTTTCTTTGTTTATTATAGAATCCTACTTTGAAAGTTGGTTGTTATTCTAAAGTACCAAGATGGTATACCTTAATCTATGTTAGTCAACATCTTTTATTATTTCAGGCATATAACCTATGTGAACTTTTTAATAGAAAAAATCAAGTTGGTGGATGAATAGGGTTTGTATTATGTTGTTAATGCAGTGGAAGTATGGAAAAAGAATCTTGTGCTTGCAGCCATGAAATGCATGCCTAATCCAGGAGGGCATGATCATTTAAATTTGTTTGTGTAGATGTATTCATATGTTATCTTTCTTTTGTTAAAACTTAAAAGATAAATGTATTAGTATGTTATCGATGTTTTCTTTTGGTTTAGTGTCTACTGGTTAAACTTTTGATTTTTGTTTGTCTAAACTTCAATTTTGCAAAATGTTACCAATTTCTGTAAATTAAGTATAGTACTTATGCAATATGTTATTAATTTTTGTAAATGTTTTTTTTAATGTGATTTGTTCGATATCTTAAATATTTAACTTTATAATGGGCTTTAAGGGCATATTCATCTTATTCAAGTTCATCTTTGGTTTGCTGAATTGAACTTTTAGACAACGCATTTGAAAATGCTTTCGGTGACTTATGCATATGATATTATATAATATTTTTAATGGATATTATCTTCAGAAATTCCGAATCTATAAATGATTTATGAATGGAACAAAGCTTTGAGAATGGTGGGAAAAGCATTAGAATTCCATTTAAAATAGGGTTAAATGCATAAAAATTTGTTATAATGAAAGTAGGCATCGGTATGAATAAATAATAAAAATTAAATTGTTATTATTTGCATTTAAACCTCTAAAAACCTTTTTACTTCCATTTAAAACAATTTTAAATGCCAAAAAAATAGTTGTATTAAAGATAGACTGCTGTAATGAACAACTAAGAGTAAATGAATTCTTATTTTTGCATTAACCCTCTAAAAAACAATGCACTAAAAAAAAATTAGTTGCCGAAGCAAATTATTCTCCGTCCGCTGCTTTGCGCGGGTAGACGGCTAGTATATACATACATATATATATATATATATATATATATATATATATATATATATATATATTCAAGATCAACAGAAAATGCATATTAGGGTTATAATTGTAGGAACCAATTAGGATGTGACACATGTCTATTTTATTTAAGTTATAAAAATCATCCTATAGTTTAGGTTAATTGGCCAAAAATAAAAACTACAACATACTACAATGCATGCGGTCGAGATGGAAAAAAATAAAGACATAATTTATATATGTATCATATAAATATTGTATATTTTAGAGGACGAAGGAAAGTCGAAAACAAAATCGTTGAAGTGTCTATACCAAAAAGAGGTTGGTACCTACCAATAAGTGGAAAGAAAATTGGAAATATGTGATTGCGAAACAGATTACAATCTTTTGGCGAAATATATTTACCGAATTGATCTCGGCACAAAAACCCGTAGACAAAGAATTCTCGAATCGGAGGAATTTATTGATTTCTATTGTAATTTTAAATACCCTTAGTTATTGTTATGTTTTGAATTTATTGAGAAGGTTTTAATGAAATTAAGGTTAAGCCCAAGGAAAAATTATACTTGAAACTCTAATCATGAGCGGGAAATGTTCCTTTAATGGTATTGAAACACTAAATTGCTGGTGAAGGGCAATTATGTGTGGTTTAGGGTTCTTACAACTTAAAAATGGTCGGTATGAAGTGGGAAGAATCAAAACGTTGAGCTAAAATCTATATGAAATGTTAATGACTTTTTCATGTAAAATTGATCCTTAAATGTACGGACAATTCACTTTGAAGACTGATAAGTGTTCCCCTATATCGCACCCTGCGGTGGTGACATGTCATCATGGTGGTGCAATGAACACGACACCGACCGGGGCCAGGAGTGTGGTAAGCAAGCCGCGCAATACATACAAATGTGGTATGACACCCACCGATCTGAGTGTTGAGGAACACACTTAATGCTTAATGTGGGCATATGCAAGGATGATGATGACACTTTCGGAGCTCCTTGGGTATTAAAGTCTGTTGACTCCTGTTAAAATGACCATCATGCCCTCCATCTTGTGTTTTCCATTAATTATTATTATTATTATTAGCAAAAAGCTACATAACAAGGGGAAGATGGTCATTTTAAAAGGTTTAACGGACTTAAACTCACAGTGTGAATGAAAGGAACCAAAACGAAAATGAAAGAAAAAAAAAAAAAAAATTCCTTTTTAGACCTGAACCAAAAGAAATCACTAATCACAAGGACCAAATTTGCATTTCACTCAAATATTTGACTAAAGTGTGAAAAAGAAAGCCATACCTTTTGTTAGTTAGCAGCTGACATCAACAAAATATTGTGGGTGTAGCCCCGGAGGCAGGAGAGCTGCAAAAGCACATAACCAATGATTATTAGAACATCAAATCAAGCATCTTTATATTTAAAAAGTTACATTATTAGCCCCACCCCAACCCGATCAACAAAGAAAAAGTTATTAGTTACCTTCGTCCACACTGCAAAAGCTTCATGTTGGAAATACTGTTTCAGGGTCAAGCTCCTGCTTCAATGGCAGAACCATGGCCACAGCCGTTTGTTCTGTAGAAAATGAACCCAAAATTAAAAAATAGAAATACAAAAAAAAAAAAAACAAAGAATAAAGATGATGATAAAACCTGGCCCATGATGGAATACATTCATCACTTCATCTCCATCTTCATCATCAGAACATTGATATGGGGAAATGTGGTATGAATTTTCTTCAACTGCTCCAACTTGTCCAGGTGACTTTTCAAATATTATATTTTTGTTTCCTATGCAGATTACTATAATCTTGGTCATGCCAATGGTAGGAAGGGAAATACAGGTAGTACCACAAGTTGCAGGGAATAGCAATGTACTTTACTCATATAATATAGGGTAAAAAAAAGTATAACAATGCCCCTATATTGGTAAAAAAGAGTAAAGTACATTGCTATTATAAGGATAGGGATATACATACCTTTTCAGGAACAGGAACAGGAACAGATGTAACTTGTTGGACAAGGACATCTGCTGCTAAGCTTTTCTCATTTCTTTCATCAAAAGCATTTTGTCTTATATTTTCAGATCCCCTTTTTACTTCCAGCAATTGCAACATGTTTCCCACTTTGTGATATGATTTTTCATGTTGTGCTAAGCTTTCTGCTAATCTTTCTTTCTTTCCTCCCTTTGGTTTTTTTCCTTGCTGCCACATCAGCTTTTTTTTTTCTTCATTTCCTCCTGTTTCTTTAATTCCATGTCTCTTGTATTATTTTCTTTCTCAATCTTGAATGCTTTTTTCTTCATCTTCCTTGTTTTGCAGCCTTACGCTCTCATCTCATCTTTTGCAAAGTCATCATGAAAATTTGTCCTCCTTGCAGCTTTTGATGAAGCAGAATATCCCAACAACCCATCTGGCTTTCTCTTCTTGGAAAACCACCATTCATTGTCTCATCTCAGTAGAATTGCTTGATTTTACATTCTCCATTGGTAATTGCTTCTCAATGGATTTATGATCCATCTGGCTTTCTGAAAGCATACTATCCTCCACCATTGGGTTCTCATACATATCCAAACCATGCAGACTTCGATTGACAGAACAGAATCCATTCAGGGATTGCATTACTTTCTCTTCCTGGAATGGAAAGCAGACTACTAACTACTAACTTAACTTTATTTGAATCAAATACAGCTAGAACTCAGAAGATTGCTTTAAGGCTAAACCATCTGTGATTACTTAGGTGCACATGGACATGGTGACATGATGATCCAACTTGTTTCCAGAATTTACAACATGGGCCCATTTCCATTTCCCACAACAATTTCACCATCTAGTATCAAAACCAGATAAATGGTCAAAAAAAACATATTACACAAAAACTTCAACTGATTAATGATGAAATTAGTCTCTTTTAAGACATTGTACTTTGAACATTCTACCCAATTATGACAATGAAAATTAGATGATATTACCATAACTGGGTAGATTTTTCAATGTTGCACCAAGAAGAAATGAAAGTAGGATGCTATATATAGATAATAAGTAAATAAATGAAAAAAAAGAAACATTGCTAACTAGAGGCTTACCAAACATGTATAAAAAGTACTTCGTTGCAAGATCATCATATTCTTTTGTCTTGTTTCCAGCATACGTGAATTTTAACTTAGGTATGCTTTTAACAAAAATTAAACATAATTAGTTACAAGAAATTATATCTACTAACTTATTCTGTCAGCATAACTAAATACTAATACACACCTCAATGTGCATGCATTGTTTTCGTTCCCTATTTTCCACAACTTGCAAGAACTGTCCATGACAAAAGAAACTGATTTTGCTGAAATGGATTTATTTTTGTTCCAGAATTGTAATATCTACAGAAAAAAAAAAAAACAAAACAATTATAGAAATTGCTTCCCAAAATAAAATTGAAAAAAATATATACATGAATTTTGATATTACCTGGTTAGCACCAACCCTAGACCTGGACCTTGTAGCAGCTACAGATAACTTGTGTCTCCCTAATTCTCTATCACTACACACTTGAAAAGTGTCAAGAAATTTACACTGCATCTAGTAAGTAACTTGTAGGAGGCATCAACTCCAATAGAATAACAAACTACACCTATACTACCTTCTTTTGGATTGTAAGAAATTTTCTACCTCAGCCTTTGTGTATCTTGTGTCTTGCCGGTCACCGAAGAGATTGACTCCTTCCATAACACCATCAGAATGACCAGATTGTTGACCAGTTGACCATCTAATTCCTCCTTATCATTGGTATTAGAAACATCAAAGAATTTGCTCCCCACTGATATCATTGCATTTGCCTGGTTCTGATTTCTGAAGGGCACTTATCTTGAGTCACTCACTTGATGGAAATCACTTTCGGATACCTGGTCTTCAGTAAAAGAAATATGGATGTTCTACTTTCATCACCTAAACAGCTTTTAGCTGCAGTTTTTGCACTGGTTTGAAGCTCTCAAACTTTTTTCCTTGAAAGTGAAGTGTCTGGTGCAGCATAACTACTTGATATTCAAGCATCCATCTCATTCTCATTCTGAGGGTTTAAGCTGCATCCTATGTCATCATCAGGACAATCCCATTGGTCACATTGCCACCTTTGTTAGGAGAATGGGTTTCCATTACCCCTGGATTGGAAACAACTGGTTTGTCTCTGTCATACAGAAAAGAGTTACCAGTTGAATAGTGAACAGAATCCCATGGATGTTCAACTAAGAGCTTGGAGATGATCTCTTCTTTTTTCAACTCTGTAAAATAACACCATAATACCACATATCATTGGCAGAAGGATAATGTAACAGGAGTCAAAATTATATAATACACGGTGTAAAATTCTGATGCTCCTTGTTCTTACTATGCTCCTGGGTTTAGGGTTTATACCTCATAAATCATCAATTTGTAGCTAATTCTACTCCTACATCAAGGAACCCCTTCCTAACTAAAAAATAAAATAATAATAATAGTAATAATAATAATAATAAAACCTATATAAACATGGAGAAAACTTCTGAGTGATTAGTAGCTCCCTCCGAGAGCTTTCCACATTGACTACCAATCTCGCATGCCCATTGACAAACAATTCAAAATCGGTGATTTTAAAACTTCAAAATACATAAATAGAAGTAAGCATATCATTATCATTATGGCCTCCTATGAATTTCAATGAGAAAACAACGCGATCAAGGCTCTAAACACGGTGTGCAGATAAAAAGGGGAAGCATGCATGTATAACCTACGTTTCTACCTTGAAAACTACTACAATCCCCTGCTTTAATCTGAAATTTAACAGAAGATGCCTACTTAAAACGATAATTTAATGCCTACCATGAAATTCGAAGAACTAGAGTTAAATCTCGACTTCAGAAGGCCTGGAGGAGGTGTAATTTCATCGATAAGAAGCCTAGAAGCAATTTGCTCGTTGTACGCTGCGTTTGCCGCTGGGATTGTTCGATGATCCGGTCTTTGCGATCGAAGATTTGAACGAACAACTTCTCCAACGTCATGTTCACCGACGATGAACCAAATCCATCAAGGCGCTCTTTTTTCCTGATTTATTTGTTAGTGAAGCGCGGATTTGAGCTCAAATTTTTGGATCCGGCGCTGGAGAGTGCGGCGCTGTCGGAGCTTGGCGTGTCTGACCTTGGTGGTGGGAGCGATATCAGGAGGCTCCGGCGTGCTGTACGACGTCGAACAGCTGAGCGAGGGCGTCGAGGTACTCCGTGACGTCGGAGATGCAGATGCAAAGAGAGTGGAAGCTAAGAAGAGAGACGAGGGTAGGGGTTGGGCAAAAAGGGAAACGCCGTGTTCTTTTTTGTTTTTTTCAGACGAGGCTTTGAGTTTGAGCGGGATATTTTCAGATTCGGTTGCAAAAGTTCAGACCTCATATGGAATCCATATGTTCCATCCTAATAAAACTTAGACAAAACTTCATAAATCGTCGTTGTGGTTTTCAAAAATTTAAAGTTTAGTCTTTAATTTTTAAAAACCTTACATATGATCCATGTAGTTTCAAAACTTTTACCAGATGGTTCTTTTTGCTAAATCCGTTAGCTTTTGGCCGTTAAATGAAGGGCAATTCTGTCATTTCACAATCACAATGACCATTTATGAAGTTTTGACTTACTTAATATATATATATATATATATATATATATATATATATATATATATATATATAATTATTTAATATTAAATGATCTCTCTCTCTCTCTCTCTCTCTCTCTCCTAGTGCCATTTTTTCATCGGATCTGAAAACAAACTTCCATAGGGCTTTTCTATCTAGCAATCAAGATTCCACAAGTTATCACAAAGTTTCATCTCATCACTTAACACTCCTACTAGCAGTAATCTCCCATCCCAACCTCTTCAAATTGCCTTCAGATCCCGACGATTAATCATCCCCCTCGTACGATTACCCTACTCGGATTTCTCCTTCAGTGATTTTGGATCGATGGCATTAGCCATAGGAAGGAACAGGGGAAGAAGTAGTTTACTCCTGGAAGGCCACCACGAAATTGACTGGTGAAGAAGATGGTGAAAATCGATAACTTCCACTACATCTCACCGTACCTTCATCCTTATCACACCCCAAAACCGGAACGGCGGAAACGTTCTAGGGTGGATGACGTCATGTCAAGTATCACAACATATGCAGTATAGTAATCCAAGTACAACAACCATTGCATTAATAGTAATAGTTTTACATAGTTTACATTGCATAAAAACATCAAAATAATACAAGTAATAATATAGGTGCAGCTCGGTACTAAATTGTCTTCACCAAAAGCTCCTGGGATGTACCTGTCTATTGTTGACCTGAGAATACAAGTTATTTGAAAACGAGTATCAGCATTTTTATAAATGTTGGTGAGTTCATAAGTATTTAGTGTCATTTTACTCAAATAACTTTATAAAAAGTAATAGTTTAGAATTAACGGTGTATTAGAGTTCTTTCCAGAAAATCTTATATTTTCTAAATAAAAGCAGTCTTCTACCAAAACCCGACAGTGTTATGTTTTAAAGAGAATTTCCCTGAAATATTATCATTATCAAAATACGGTATTTGACTTTAAAGAAAGTATGAGAGTATTACTAGTAAAAGTACTAAGGGAAAATATCATATGCCTCAGCAAAAAATACTGCTGACTAAGGCAAAGAAATCATAGACTCCAGGAGAGTATCGAATGAACGACACGCCTGGCTCAGTCTAACAAAAGGAGTCACAGACCCCATACAGTATCAAATGAATGATGTGTCTAGCAAGGTCTAAAAACAGTGAACACCGACCCCAGACAGTATCAATTGAATGATACGTTTAGCAAGGTCTAAAAACAGTGAATACAATGTTAATTCCCGTTACCTTAAGGCCATGAATTATAAGGTAACTCCGAGATACTCGTAACCATACTGATAGACACTAGAGAACTTGACGCCCTGCAAGCGTCAGAAAGAATGTGACATTTGTCACCCCTTGGCTTCGTAGGTCGTGGACTGTAGCTAGCAGTCAGGGTGTGGGGGTGTCAATCCCGTATAGATCTATACACACAATGCCCGCTCTCCCTACAGGAGACTCTGGTTACCAGCTAGACAACGAAGAAGGTTGTGTCCTGAAGATGCATCTCATGTAGTGAGTTCTGATGTAAATATTGGACTAATGATAGAGACTTATAATTAAACCGATCGATGTAAACCTATATGTCTATACATGTATACATAATATATAATTAATGATCAAACGACCTTCGGACGGATATCCGATCCCACCAGACCACATCCAAACGAGGAAAAGGAAACAGGACGAACTAGCTTTCCTAAGTCCTTTAAACATTATTCATATATATATATATATATATATATATATATATATATATATATATATATCTATACAAGCACATGCATACATTTAACCAATATGAAACATTTAACGAAGTTGAAGTGTTTAACAAGTAGAAGCGTATTGTGAAGTAGAAGCGTATCGTGAAGTAGAAGCATATCGTGAAGTAGGAGTATTAATAAGTAGAAGCGTATCGTGAAGTAGGAGCATATCGTGAAGTAGAAGTGTTAATAAGTAGGAGAGTATTACGAAGTAAAAGCGTTAACAAAGTAGTAGTATTTAACTAAGTAGGAGCATTAACTAAGTAGAAGTGTAACGAAGCAGTAGTATCTAACAAAGTAGGAGTATAAAAACATGGAAGAAAACTTTGATCAAAAACTTTGGAAAACCTTTATACTTAAGAAAATCATGACTTGGTACTCTTTTGTAAAATAAGTTTGAAAACCTTTAGAAACCCTTGAAAATCGTTCATAAACAAGTTTTGATTATAACTTTGATAAAACAATATAAATACAGAAGACTTTTGTTTAAAATGCTGTTGTAACTGAGTTTGAATAAAACATACATCGCAAGAGACAATTTGAGAAAAGCTTTGAACAATTAGAGACGTTTTGGAAAACCAATTACAGTATCGTACTTGGTAAAGCAGTTGACAGTGTAATAAATCCTTGTGCATGCGGTTTATCAATCACATGTGATTGATATGATAATTGGCATGTTTAACTTGTATTCCCCCCCCCCCATAAAAACATATAACATTTTTAATAAATTTCTTTTTTAAGACTTTTTATAATTCATATAACATTTTTAGGAATCTTTTTCCGGTTTTTCTAATACAATGTTTTAACTTAGGTTATATTTTTCTTTTAATACTTTTATACAACTGCTTTTCTTACAAGTTTTAATATATATATATATATATATATATATATATATATATATATATATATATATATATATATATATATAGGTTCTATGGAAAATAAAAAAAAAAAAAACCCTAAAAATCATAAAAATACATAAAAAAAAATACTTAGAGATCACATTTTTTTTTTGAATTTTTTTAATAAAAAATCGCAGGTTTTTGTTAAAATTCGCTGGAAAAAAAAAATCAAATTTTCTTTTTGTAAAAAAAAAAAAATTCAAATTTTTTTTTCACCAATTTTGTATAAAAAGCTGCGATTTTTTCAAAAAAAAAGTTTTGTGATCTCTAAGTATTTTTTTTATGCATTTTTATGATTTTTAGGGTTTACACAAATTGTCAATTTTTTATTTTTTTCATTTTTTATTTTTTTCATGCTTAGAATTAGCAAGATATGCATTTAACGCATACCTAATGGTACAAAGTGCACCCTATTATGGCCAAATTACCCTTTCTGAGACCTTTGTTGGGATTCAAGATGCTCTAATATTTTTTTGTTTTCTGAATTGAAGCATCTTTAAAGGTGATGCTTGTTTGTGTCTCTGATCTGCTAGAATCATTTGGCATTCCTGGAGCTTGGATACCTGACTAGGTAAATAAGTAAATTATTATTTTTGTGTAATTTTTCATCAGTAATTCTATAAATCTTAAATTATGATTTGTTTTTGTTGACATTTTATTTTAGGTGATGAGTATATGCAGAGATTATGGTGTTGTTTGTATCCGTAGAGAAGGTCAAGACATTGAGAAAATCATCTTACACAGACATTTTGACAGAATAAAAAGTAGGGGCATTTATGTTTTTTCACCGATCTTGTTGCATATTCTTGAGCTTATCCGTTTTTTGTAATCTGAATCATGCAGAATAACATCCAAGTGGTTGATAGCTCAACTTTAGTAAGGCATCCAAATTCCAATCCAATAAAATTCTATAATTTTTGGAGTTTAATTTTGTTTGTTTGTGATCATAGAGATTGCATTTCACAAGGTTTATCAGTGAAGTGTTTGACATCAGATGAAATTATTGATTACATCAAACGAAACCAGCTCTACACAAACCAACAACAAAGTGTGTAGCACATGGTATTATTACATGGTTACATGGAATTTATTTATTAATTTTTGAATGAAGTTGTTGTACATGTTAATTCATAATACTGTTATAATTATTTTTGAATTATATGCATACACCATATGTGAAATATTATCTCGAAAACACAATAAGCCTATGTTAATTGACAAAAAATTATAATTTGGGAATGAACTTTGTGCTGCCGAGTCAAATGGTTATTGTGTTTCAAGAAAAAAAAAATAAACGGAGAAATTTAAAAAAAAAAAAAAACATATTGGACCAAATCCAAAAATATACAAGTGTTTCTATGGTAGTATTTCTTGCTCAAAGGTTCATTTTGATAAAAATGATTACTATACTCTTTCATTTTGTCTTTCATATTAACTTTCATCATTTCAATTTGGTTTTTCTAAATTTTCATACATTTCATCTTAATTTTCCCAAAGATTTTGGGATTCTTCTTGTATCCACTATATAATATCTAATTTTGAATAAGAAAAGCGATACATATAAGTAGTTGTGGAGATATATCTATTATCTATTATCTTCTTTACTATATTATTAAACATATTGCCTCTTTCTTGAAAATTAAGAGGTACAATACACATTACCTCATTTTAAAATAGGAAAAATAATTTAAAAAGGTAACAAAGTTTCAAAAGTATACAAAAAAGACCATTGTTGTTTTTTTTGTACACAAAATACCATTTTACCGGTTATTGTAGGTTATTCGATTTTCAAATGTTCAAAAAATACCATTTTTGTTTTTTTAGTACGAAAAATACCATTAGTGTTACTATTTGTACATAGAATACCAACAAAATACACATGTGTTCAACTAAAACATTGTGGTAACCAGGTACTTCAGGTAAATGGGATGACAAGAGCGTAATCAGCAAGTGCTTGTTTAATTTTTGTTGAAATTGTTGGAAAAGATCTTACTTCCACCGTATGATCCACCGAATAAGATTATAGGTGACGCTTCGGCTGACAATTTTTTCTTCAAATCGGTGATGAGAAGAGCGTAATCAGCAAGTGTTTGTTTGACTGTTAGATAGGCTAAAGTAGAAGCGTTCTTGTATGCTTCTTTCTGGCTTCCATGTGACATCGATTCACCATAATATCGATGCTAGATCAAATCACGCAGCTTTTGATAAAATTGTATTATTAAAGGTCTGCAAGTGAAGAAATTAATGTAGAGTAGAGTGATTAGGGCTTTTACTTCGGGGAAGATGACCATGGCACCAAAACGAGGGGCGAGTTCCCAAACGAAATCGGTGTTGGCAGTGAACCATTCGATGTCGCCTTCGTTGCCACAATAAAGGAAGATTGGTCCCAAACGATTAGGGTTTGGGCCCACCCAGTGATCGGAGTTGATGAGATAACGTTGTTGGAACTTGGGAAGATCATTGAAGCTGAAATAATCAAGAGTCTGATCAAAGTATCGTGTCTCGTAAGTGTACTTCGGCTGAATCAGAAAATCGAAACTCTATTCACGGTATTACCTTATCAAAGATGTTACCTTTTTAAATCATTTTTGAAGCTTCATTACCTTTTTAAATCATTTTCCTTTTAAAATAATATTAAACTTATAGTAACATACTATAGGTATACACGGTATTACCTTATCAAAGATGTTACCCTAATCTTCTCTACAAAGCCGACATCAGAAAATCGAAACCCTATTCTTTCCGTCTCCTTCCTACACACAACACTACTAAAAAAATCAAAGCAAATCTCTACCATATCTCTCTTGGCATCGTTGTTGAATGTCTCAGCGCTTCCACCGTCGCCACATGACCTCAGATGGTACGCCACAGGATCTTCGAAGGAGCACGGAAATACCTGATCCATGTCACCTACCAAGCTTCCGCCTATGTCGTCGGAGTAGCCGGATGGGCCACCGGATTGAAACTCGGCAACGACTCCGTCGGAATCGAATACAACACTCACTGCAGCATTGTAATCGCACTTTTTGCCCTAGGAACCATTCAGGTATGCAAAAACCGATACGATTCGTTTCCAACCGTTTTTAATAAAACAATATTGGATTGAGCTGATAGAGATGATGTTACCTGATCCGGGTGATCCGGGTACTCCGTTTGGGTAATATGTGTACCTGATGTAACATTGCTTCCATGTTCCGCCACAATTTTCACACAAATCACACAATCCGCGTTCCCCAAATCGCCTTCACACTGTCCCAAAACAACAACTGATTGATAGTCTGCAGCGTAATGCCCTTTCCCATTCCCAATCCCCTTTTCAATCTGCACCAACGTCGATTCCAACCTCTCATAAAATCCAGACCCACTAGCCCGATTCGACGCGCACTGTTTATACAGCAGCTCCATTGCTGACGTCGGCGGGAACCCGACAACTTCATACCTCATATAACAACCATCTAGCTGAAATATGGCGGCGATTGTATCTCCACCACATACTTTCTCAATTCTTTCAGGGATTTTTTTGATGCATGTGTTGCAATCAGAGTTGGATAAATCTCCTCGGCACTGATAAACTCCAGTGATGGAGGTTGTTAATTGGGCATTTTCGGTGGTGGTGTTATAGAAATTGGTAGTGGATGATTGGGATATGAGATTGGAGTAGAGTGATTTAAGGTTTTGCGATGAGATACCATATCCGTCTTGAAATTTTTCGTTAGCACAACCTTTGTAAACGAAGGTTGTAAGGTCTGCATAGGAAGAAGTTGAAGAATAGATGGAGAGTACGAGTAGGATGAAAGGGGTTGTTAATTGAAGACCCATGTGGATTTTCTGTTGGATTAGTGTCTAAGCTAGTAACCATATTTGGTAAATACTTGACTCGATTGTGCATGGTCCTTTTGGGTTGCCTTCACCAAAGCAACTTGACTGGAGAAATAATAGAGAAAGAGGTTATTATGATTTATTAATATATTATAAGAATAATATATTAAAGGAGAAATCATATTCGTTTAATTAATATTGGTTAATAATTAATTAGGAATTAATTTTGTGATCAAGTGTAATTAATTAAACTAGAGGGGTTGAATTGTAATTATATGATAGTTGCAAAATAGGGTAAGGATTATCCTATAATATGGGTGGACGAAATCTAAAGGATATGTATCCTTGAAATCGTCCAAAGATATGGGGTTTCAAGGCTTATCTTATTGTTACTTGGTGGGCAAGCAACTAGATAAAGATAATGACTGAAATCCTAATCTATACACATATATAAAGACCCATAAGGCTCATGAATTCGTCCATGCCTTCCTAAGGGTTCCTAGGGACGAAATTCTATACCTCTTCTCTCTATCTATTACCTCTCCATTTGCTCTTGGTGTTTGTGAGCCATTAGAGGCACTACACTTGTGGTGCTTGCTTTCAAAACTTAGGGTTTGAAGATTCAATTTGTTATTACAATATAACAACAAGAGGTATGTAATCTAACCTTCTTGGTTAATTTTGAAAATAGCAATCATCTTTAGGGTTTCATTATGTGTTCATAATGTTGTGTATCTAATAGTGAAAACATAGATCCAATACTAGGGTTGCATGTACACATAGGATTGTTTGTATAAAACCCATCAGTGGTACCAGAGCCTTTGGTTAACTTGTTTTCAATTAGTTTATTCAATTGTATGAACTTGACATTTTAGGGTTTATTGCCAATAAACCCTAGGAGGCTAGGGTTTTTTGAGATTAGGGTTTGCAAACCCTAATTTGCAAGAGTTTGAATAAGATCTTCAAATCCTTTCCTTAAACCCTTAAATTTTGAAATATAGGGTTTGTTTTAATCCCTTGATTTTCGAAATTAGCCTCCTCCCCAAGATAAGATCCTAAATTTTAGGGATTTGGATTATCCCATATCTTGTAATTATCCTCTAATTGTTATATATGGTAATTATAGATTTTGCATTATCCTAACCATAATTTCGAATTCTAGAGAGATAATTAAGGGATTAGGATATCTTAAATGTATAAATGGTAATCATCCTCATGATTTAGATAATCCCTTATGATTTAATAATTAAATTAATAGTCTAATTCAAGATAATTATTAAATCAAGAGTTTTAATATTTAAAATTTTAATTTACATGTCATAAATTCGGAAATTTTTTTAAGAGAAATTAAAACTAAATTGTTTTGAAAAGTTTCAAAACTTGCCCTCAAGTTTTGGAATTTAAGTTTTGATTAAAAGTTTAATTTTGATGCATATTTAAATTCTAAAACCTAATGTTTTGAAAATTTCAAAACTTGCCCTCAAGTTTTGGAATTTAAAAGTTGATTAAAAGTTTAATTTAGGAATGTTAAATTCTAAAACCCTAGTATTGTTTTGAAATGTTCAAATCACACCCTTATGGTTTATTAAGTAATTAAGGTGTATAATTAAAAGAAGTTTAATAAATCCATAAAAGTTTTGCTTTACAATTATAAGTATAATTGTTATATTTGACCACCTAACATTTTAAAAGTGTAAAATACACCCTATACTATATATAACATTAAAAGTCTAACATTATATATATGTATGAGTAAAAGTCAGTCTTACCGTTAGTAGGCCTCATTCACGAAGTTGGTCTATAAGGGGTGTTTAAGGAAATTGCCTATAAAATGGCGATTGAATGGGTATCCCCTCTTACCCACCGCACTCTTGACTAGTGGTGGGTCGTTAGCCGAACGGGTAGGATAGGACAAAACTTTCCATTATAAGTATAATGAAGTACAAAAGTAACTAAATGTTTTACAAGTTCCCAATCTTAGTTACTTAGGCAAAAGTGAATTGATGCAATTCCATGAAATTACACTTTGTGCCCTTGAGAAGACGTTAGTGGAGCGTGTGTGGTTTATCGGCACACTAAATGGTTTTAAGCAAAGGTAGCAAAGGGTGACTCAATGTTTGTCATAGTTCGGTGGAGCGTGTGTGGTTTACCGGCACATCGAATAGGTGACTGTAACATGTGAGGGCACCATGTAAGTTTGCATGGTTATTCACACCCGCTTTGTGATCCTCAGCATCCCAGTCAAAAACAAGAGGGGCATATCGAGATTTAAACATGCCATTGAAAGTTCAATGAATCTCAAAGAATCTAGGAGTTTTCATAGATTTAAAACTTAAATTTCTTTTTTCGTTTTTCGTGGTGGAAATTAGTGAATCGTCATTCACTTACCTTCAAATATTCTGCAATTAGGGTTACGACATCCCTCTCCCGAGTTGTGGAATATTGTGTTGGGTCCTAGCCTTAGTATTTCATTTTGGTGATTTACTAAGGACTCAATCAATCAACTAGCTTGAATTTGTTTCTCCTGTTTTGTAGATGTCAAAGTTCGACAACTATGGTCTTCCTAAATCCCGTGGAACAAGCATTCCACATGAAGATGGTATTCCACAATTCGATCGAGGAACAAGAAATCATGCTTCACTTCCTCCACCTCTGCCAATTGTTCTCCCCAACCCACAAGATCGAAGAATTGAAATGTTCAATATCACTAAGGCCCTATTGGAAATGAAACATGAAGATGGTAAATCCGTGTGTGCCCACATTCTAGGAATGAAATTACACATCGATAGGTTGATTATGTTGGGTGTGTCATATCCCGATGAGTTGGCTGTGAACTGGGTTCTGCAGTCACTCCCTGAATCATATAACGAGTTCAAAAGAAAGTATCATATGATATATCATGACGATAACCTCATTGACCTAACTTACATGCTCATTGCTGCTGAATCAGAGATGATTTGGCGAAGCAATGGAACGTATTTGTTAGGAAAGTCAACCGACGATGCTTCCGAGGATGTTCTAAGAGAAGCGACCTGCGTTTGCTGCCAAGAGAAAGGGCGTTGGATAGAAGTCTGCCCCAAGAGCCTGAAGATTCCAAAGATGGGAGAGTCAAAGAGTATGGCTGTGCTTCAGGTAAAAATCCACTATCTAACTCCATTAAGTTCCTATTCATTGATTGTTAATACATGATGTGATAAGATTGCATTTGAATGTTTGGCAGGATCGGTGAAAAGAAAGGAAGCTTGATGAAAGAACAAAATGAGTCTAATCACAAATAAATGGATCTCGATCGCATGGACTTGAATATTAGATTTTGAGCTTATATATTTATGATAGAATTGTTAGGAATATTCGACTACATGGTTTTCAATAGATTTTGCATTGTAAGGACAAATGTTTTCCGCTGCTTTTATAAATAAAATAAATTTTGTTTGACTTATTTATTTATTTGTTTATTTCCTTGCAATGAAATCGTTATAAAAATTGATGTTTACATATTTCTACAACGAATGGATATGATTCTTATTTATGGAAATGTCGAGAATTTACCAAATAAGGAGAGTTTCTCATCGTCCAAATTTCAATTGCATAGAAATTTGGAATCACGCAACTTGGTTGCATGATGAATGAGAAATTTCATATTTGGAAATTAGACTAATTCGTTGACAAAGTGTCAAGTGAAGGACTAAGAGATCGAGGACACAAAGTTGTGTGTTGATCAAGTCCACCATAAGAGTAACAAAGATATTCGTCATGATTTACTAAAGGTTTAGTAAATTTGATAAGATTAAGTGTAATTCGGAATTGATTAAAAAGGTTTAAATCAATGGTAGAACGAATAAGAAGAATCTAGTAGGCAGAAAGATAAAAGGTTCTCCATTCTAAGAAGAAGGGAGAGTACCTCTTATGTTTTATGATAGGTCTTAATGATTAAGAACCATATCTCAAATGATCCTCTAAGTGAGTCTTAGTACAATTGTACGTTTAAGAAGAGGAATCAAGAATTCAAGAAATGGTTAAATCAAGAAGTCAATCATACTTCGTTCCAAAACAAGTCTTAGAGTTAAGATTGTGACAATGAGTGACAAGTATTAAAAGGTTTATAACGTTCATCAAATGTGGAAAGTTGTGATGTCTTGGATAAGACAAAGACCAACTAGGACCAATTTATGAAGTGTTTTGATAAAAACTACACTAACTCTTGAATATTTGTTTGTCAAGAAATGTTTATTACAAGAGAATCTCATATGTCAAGGAGTCAGTGGGAGTCTTAATGGTCTTGAAAGGTTTCAAGAACAAATCAAATAAACCTTATTGATCATCACTAGCACACGAGTTGAGGTTAACAACATATCGTGTTGACATTATTTTGTTTATGTGTTGTTCCAATTGAGTTAATTATGCATGTGAGTCCTATGAGTTCTCATTTGAATGCATAAAAGGCAAGGACCTTGATCAATGGACAGTAAATTGATAGGAAAATGTGAGTTGCTTAACTACTTGGAATACATGGTGGGCAGCCGTGCTACCATAAGGCAAGAAATCAAGATTAAGAAAGTTCGGTCCATATGAGTTTGAATTTACCGTAAACCTTGGTTTTAATAAATTCATATGGATAGGAACACATACACCGTTTAAATCTAAGTGTCATAAGATTTCCTCCTTCATGAAAATGATTGTGAGAAAATGCTTTCACTAAGAAAGATTTTAAGAAGATAGTGATTGTAAAATTGCATTCTCGAATTCGATTATGGTTACGATATCCCTTTCCATGATTTGAATTGTGAAGTTTGGCAATTAGTCTTAATTGTTTAGACACACATATGAACTATCTAAGGCAAAGGTGTATAAGTTCAAGAAGCATTGATAAAAGATTATCAAAGCACTAAGTATTAGAAACATGAACTTAAGAAATTCAATAAGTATTGTTTTCTGAAAGTTAAGCTGTTTCTGAATACATGTCAAAGCTAGTGGGAGCATAAGTATTACGTTTTATAATAATCATCATGATAGTGGGAGCATAAATGTTATGATTGTATGATTATTAAGGCACGTATTGCAAGTTGGCAATATTAATTATAGAAAACAAGAGTTATACCTTGCAAAGTCGTAAGGGTTGTAAAGTTGTTTTGCTATAATTAAGGGAGAGAATATTATGCTTCATTTCAAATCTAAAGGCTTAGATTGAGAAATGTTAATAAATTTAGTCAAAGGTACATAGTGTGTTCTTAAAATTTCGATTATGATTACAGCATTCCTCTTCACAATTCGAATTTTGAGAACATAGCAAATAAAACATTATGCATCGTGTCCCATACGCTTCGGGTATAGTGTCGATTGCAAATGATTTAATATTTGACCATTCTAAAAATTTTCCAAATGTCTAGCGCATTTAGAGGGAAAAGGGACTAGAATCAGTTTTGACTAAAATAATTAAACAACTATCAAAGGACAATCCAAAGTTCGACGAGGATTGGTTGCTTGTGAGTAGTTGGAAGCATCGTATTGGATGGACCATATCGACATTGTTATGAATAGAAAAGATTCTATTAAGAATGAGTTGTCATATGGAAAATATAGAAATCTTTCCATATTGGATGGACCATATCGACATTATTATGAATAGATAAGATTCTATTAAGAATAAGTTGTCATATGGAAAATATGGAAATATGTCCATATTGGGAATTGAATATTGAAAATCTATGTCTAGATTAGAAACATTTATGCAAAAGGATGTTCAAAGGAATGTAATTTGAGTGAGATACATCATATCTAAGGAATTGTCTTGTAACAATCTCCGATAGAGGACTTTGTAATATCATTGGCAATAGTCTTTGTGACTTTGGTGTAGTGACATTACGAAAGGATCATTGCATAAAATGTTAGAATCTAGCATATTCTATAAGTAGCAAGAATTTGATATTCTTTCACTTATGGAAAAGGATTTGGAGTTGTGAAATGAGAATGATTGGAAATGTGTTCAATTTGATCTATTTCACAAAGAAAGAACCATAGGTAAACATTGTGTGCATGCTAGGAGCATGGGACAAGTGTAAAAATTCAAGTAAGAAGTCGATTACCTAAAACGACAAATAATGAGTAATCAATATGGTGATAAATAAAAGGTGTTTTATTTATGCTCAAAGGTTTGAGGCCATATGGGATTAGTATTATTCTTGTGTTTCACTTTGCATGTTTTGACTTCGAGAATAATTGAGTTTATTAAGAATAATCGAATTATTCAAACGGGCCATAGTTAATCATACATTGGAAGTAGGTATGAATGAAGACTGTCATGAATTGGTTGTAGATTGTCTAAAGCGCATTAGACATAGCAAAGGTTTGCTACAACGTTCATGAGTGCTTATGAATATGATTTTGAGCATTGGATTAAACCCACGTTCACTTGGATCGCTTCATGGATTTTATCACGAGCGATTGGTGAGACGATAATATCTTGTATTCTTAAAATTGAGATGTGTGAGTTGTATCTTGCGAATCGGTTGCACATTGATAATATGTAAACGCACCAGTAACTCGATGTTATAAAACTTATTGTTGTGTGTGATTTGGTGAGTGGGTGCAAGCAAACATTGAGTCGAAGTTTATCCGTTCCTTTTACCCAAAGTGGGATAAAAGCGATATCTATGGTCCCCTCGATGATTTAGTGATGACAAACATAAATGCTCAGCCGGGCTAGGGCTAATTTGATTTGTTCAATTAGTCGGTCGTCGTAAATCGGAAATCGAGAAACAACACATAGACTGAGAGAATAATTTCAATCCATGTCTCGTGTCTATACGATATATAGAATGGAGGAATATATGATCCCTTATCTGAAAGACATGTTACTGATAAGATCAGAGTTTGACAGCGCCTTTGAGAGCTACGATTGCAAATCGAGTTGTACTTACATTTGTAGTTACTAGACTTATCCGAGTGAGAGACTGTTGGATTAGTGTCTAAGCCAGTAACCATATTTGGTAAATACTTGACCCGATTGTGCATGGTCCTTTTGGTTTGCCTTCACCAAAGCAACTTGATTGGAGAAATAATAGAGAAAGAGGTTATTATGATTTATTAATATGTTATAAGAATAATATATTAAAGGAGAAATCATATTTGTTTAATTAATATTGGTCAATAATTAATTAGGAATTAATTTTGTGATCAAGTGTAATTAATTAAACTAGAGGGGCTGAATTGTAATTATATGATAGTTGCAAAATAGGGTAAGGATTATCCTAGAATATGGGTGGACGAAATCTAAAGGATATGTATCCTTGAAATCGTCCAAATATATGGGCTTTCAAGGCTTATCTTATTGTTACTTGGTGGGCAAGCAACTAGATAAGGATAAGGACTGAAACCCTAATCTATACACATATATAAAGACCCCTAAAGCTCATGAATTCATCCATGCCTTCCCAAGGGTTCCTAGGGACGAAATTCTATACCTCTTCTCTATATCTATTACCTATCCATTTGCTCTTGGTGTTTGTGAGCCATTAGAGGCACTACACTTGTGGTGCTTGCTTTCAAGACTTAGGGTTTGAAGATTCAAGTTGTTATTACGATATAACAACAAGAGGTATGCAATCTAACCTTCTTGGTTAATTTCGAAAATAGAAATGATCTTTAGGGTTTCATTATGTGTTCATAATGTTGTGTATCTAATAGTGAAAACATAGATCCAATGCTAGGGTTGCATGTACACATAGGATTGTTTGTATAAAACCCATCAGTTTCTGTAATTCAATTGGGAATTTGAGGAAGAATAAACAAAATGGAAATTGAAGAGAGTGGAAGAAGAGGTACAAAAGGGTTTTATTTGAATGGATTGCAGTGGTGATTCATAGATTTACTTGAATTTATGTTCTCATTAGAATTATAATATACAACCAGTACAGTATTTAACTAAAATATAGGCTTATACAAATACTGGAAATAACAAAGATATGATGTTCATGTAATTTTAGTTTGTTGCAAAGAAGCTTGACAAAAGAGTTGCAGATCTCGATGGAACTGCAATTCTTGAAAGAGGTGTCGGTCAATGTTGTCTGCAAAAAAGTCAAATGACAAGAGTAATTCTTAGCTTATCATTATGTCTTTAAAACTACATTCCCATAATTTGTAAGCATATATTTATCCTCTAATGAGGTTTTATAAATGAAGTTTTATTATTGATATAGGGTGGGGGTGGGTATGTAGTTTTTGATGCATCAAGACATAATGTATTATTTCTCTTCCATCGAAAAGGAAGCTTATAGTTCTCAAGTAATGACATTTTAATCATTGCAACATGATCGAGGATATATGAAACTTTTAAAAAATAGCTAACTGGATAAAGTTTTTGAAAGATTGTTGTAGTTGTTTATAGGTTGTTATTAAATATTTACCATTTAAAATTCAGAATAACTATTTTTATGTAACATCCCGAAATATCAAGAGTAGAGTTTAAGGGCTAAAAGTGTAAATTTGAAGGGCAACTCGGCGAGTCCATAGATGGACTCGGCGAGTAGGGTCGCGACTTTGGTCGCGTGTCAAGTGGCCTACTCGGCGAGTCCAAAGATAGACTCGGTGAGTAGGTGCTGAGTGGAGAAAACCCTAAATCCGGGGGATGAGCCCTATTTAAAGAACATTATATCCTCTCCCCAGCCTCTTTGATCTCCTTTGAAGTCCATAAACCCTAGAAAGCATGATTGTGGAAGTTTGGAGTGCATTTGGAGCTTGGGGAAGTGTTTGTTGAAGAAATCTTGGAGGAGAAGAGGCTTGGATCAAAGGGCTTTGTTTAGATTCGGATCTCTTGCTGTTGGAGGCTTCATTTTGAGGTAATATCTCGTTATTGGGCTGTGTTCTTCTAGATTCATCATTTTGGGGTTGTGAGGGAAGCTTAGATTTGTGGCATTTTGAGTTTGAAGGATAGATCTAAGGTTGCTACCTCAGATCTGGAGTGGAGAAGGTCTTAAGAGCATTAAAGTCCCTGTTCTTGTGTAGTTGAGGGAGCTATCTTGTCCCAAACCCCAAACCCTAGAGTAAAAATGCCTAGATCTTCTTGGATTCACGTAAAGATTTCCACTTTACGTGATGGATGGCCTTAGGAGAAGTAGATCTATGGTTTGGATCATCTGCATGGCTTGGAAAGCTTCTGTATGGATTCAGACCCGGTGGTACTCGGCGAGTCACATGGGTGGACTCAACGAGTTGCTTGAAGAAAGTATGGAACTCGGCGAGTTGGAAGAACAACTCGGCGAGTAGGTTGAAGATAGTCGTAGACTCGGCGAGTCTGTTCTTGGACTCGGTGAGTCTGGTCATAGGGTCCAAGTTTCTTTTGGAAGTGCTGTGACTCGTTGAGTCAAGGGATGACTCGGTGAGTTATGTGTGAGTGGGCTCAGAGTTGTTGTACTCAGCGAGTCTCGGGGTGACTCGGCGAGTTGGGTCGCGAATTGAAGGAGGTTCTTGGAATGAGGACTCGGCGAGTCATTGGGTTGACTCGGCGAGTAGAGTCAGTTAGGGGTAGACTTTGACCAAGGGTTGACCAGTTGATTTCCAGGGGTAATTTGGTAATTATTGGTATTTATTGGATTCAGTCTTTTGGGTATTGACAGTGTTGGAGTTCGGGTCGGAGGTTGCAACAGCGTGATATTATCCTTTTGGTCAGCAGTTGCGAGGTGAGTTATCCTCACTATATCAACAGGGTCTAAGGCACCAAGGTTGGCCCTTTATCGGATTGAGATCCGAGTATCTGTTGTTATGTTATTGCTTTGATATGTTTGCATCCGAGTAGTTAGGATGGTATTCGTTAGAGACCTGGTTAAGGTCGGTATCCTGGTAGATAGGATGATGCTATGCTAGTGACCGGTTAGGTCGGTATCCTGTTAGAGTATGTTGTGTTATGTGATCTGCTAGATCGGTTTGCCTGAATATGAATTGTTATGTGATTGTATGTTTATGTGCACATGGTTGTTTGGACTGGAGTTGGGTTGAGGCGGGTCCTGCTTCGTGCTGTAGGCCAAGATACCCAGGGCGGACCGGTTGTTCCGAATGCCCAACGAGCGGTCCGGATAGGCTGTAGGCCCCACGAGGGCGGACCAGACGTGCCGAGGCTCGGAGAGTGGACCAGGCCGACTGAAGGCCCGATGTGGGCGGACTAGTGATATTGTAGACTCAGAGAGTGGACCAGGTGAGTTGAAGGCCCGGTGCAGGCGGACCAACCACACTGCAGACTCGAGGGACATGATTGGACTCGGAGAGTGGACCAGGTGAGTTGAAGGCCCGGTGCGGGCGGACCAACCACACTGCAGACTCGAGGGACATGAATGGACTCGGAGGGTGGACCAGGTGGACTGAAGGCCCGACAAGGCGGACCAGTACCATAGTAGACCCGATATGCATGGTTGTTCTGTGATTCGTTATGAGATAGCATGTTATGTTTATGGTATATGTGGTTGGTATTTTGGGGGTATCTCACTAAGCTTTCGGGCTTACAGTTGTGGTTTAATGTTTTTCAGGTTCTTCAGGAGACTGTGGCAAGGCAAAGGCATGATCGTACCGCTCCTCGTGTTTATGTTTTATGAAATGGACCTGGGAATACTCTGATAATAAATGTATTGAAAACCTTTTTGTAATAACTTAATGAATTGGGTTGTTTTTGAAAAGTTTAAATTTTATTGAAATTTTGGTCGTTACATTTTAGGATGCTCTTAGATTATTGAG